>NW_028270157.1:78026933-78326933 GCF_037043375.1 Chiloscyllium plagiosum
AGAGTGATTAACCATAACAAATGTGGAGTTGGAGGGAAAAGGTGGGCAGGGGCATTTTATTTGGAGAGTCAAAGCACGCCAGTGCTGTCTGACCCACTCTGACCTCCAGCATTTGTTGTTTTCAGTACACATTCCAGCTTTTGCATTAATTTGCTCTTTTCAGTTAGAATCCCTAACGAGCAACAGTAGGCTAAGCTGTTCCTCAAAATTTGCTTTCCTTAGTTTCAATGCATTGTCTCATTTATGCACTTATTCAGATTCTGCTATTTCAAATTTTCTCCTATCTCAGACTTTGTCCCCTGTTGATTCCCATGCAATTGCAGACACATTTATGTCTCCATGGACTTTAGCACAGCCTTCATAAGGTTCCGCATGGAAGATGGTTAAGTCGGGTTAGATCACAAGGAATTCAGGGAGGGCTAGCCAGTTAGATACAAAATTGTCTTGACAGTGGGAGAAAGAGAATGGTGGTAGAGAGTTGTTCCAACTGGAGGCCTGTGACCAGCGGTGTGCTGCAAAGATCGGTGCTGGGTCCACTGTTGTTCATTATTTATATAAATTATTTGGATAAAAATAAAGGAGGCACGATTGGTAAGTTTGCGGGTGACAGCAAAATTGGAGTATAGTGGACAGTGAAGATATTTATCTAAGAGTACAACGGGATCTTATTCAACTGGGCCAGTGGGCTGAGGAATGGCAGATGGAATTTAATTCAGATAAATGCGAGATATTGCATTTTGGTAAGACAACCAGGGCAGGACTTACACAGTTAATGGAAGGGCTCTTGGGGAGTGTTCTCAAACAGAGACCAAGCGGTCTAGGTACATAATTGTTTGAAAGTGGCGCCAGGGAGACAGGGTGGTGCATTTGGTATACTTGTGTTCATCGGTGAGAGCATTGAGTACAGGAGTTAGGAAGTCATGTTTGGTGAGGCCACATTTGGAATACTATTTGCAGATGACACAAAGTTTGGCAGTGTTGTTGACAGTATAGAGGGCTGTTGTAGGCTGCAGCGGGATATTGACGGGATGCAGAGATGGGCTGAGAGGTGGCAGATGGAGTTCAACCTGGATAAATGCGAGCTGATGCATTTTGGAAGGTCGAATTTGAAAGCTGAGTACAGGATTCAGGATAGGATTCTTGGCAGTGTGGAGGAACAGAGGGATCTTGGGGTACAGGTACATAAATCCCTTAAAATTTAAGGGCGGCACGGTGGCACAGTGGTTAGCACTGTTGCCTCACAGCGCCAGAGACCCGGGTTCAATTCCCGCCTCAGGCGACTGACTGTGTGGAGTTTGCACGTTCTCCCCGTGTCTGCGTGGGTTTCCTCCGGGTGCTCCGGTTTCCTCCCACAATCCAAAAAAAATGTGCAGGTTAGGCAAATTGGCCATGCTAAATTTCCCGTAGTGTTAGATGAAGGGGTAAATATAGGGGAATGGGTCTGGGTGGGTTACGCTTCAGCCGGTCGGTGTGGACTTGTTGGGCCGAAGGGCCTGTTTCCACACTGTAAGTAATCTAATCTAAAAAAATGGCCAGCCAAATGGGCAGGGTTGTTAAGAAAGCATATGGTGTTTTGGCTTTCATTAGCAGGGGGATTGAGTTTAAGAGTCGTGAGATCTTGTTGCAGCTCTATAAAACTTTGGTTAGACCGCACTTGGAATACTGCGTCCAGTTCTGGTCGCCCTATTATAGGAAAGATGTGGATGCTTTGAAGAGGGTTCAGAAGAGGTTTACCAAGACGCTGCCCGGAATGGAGGGCTTATCTTATGAAGAGAGGTTGACTGAGCTCAGACCTTTTTCATTGGAGAAAAGGAGGAGGAGAGCGGACCTAATTGAGGTGTACAAGATAATGAGAGGCATAGATAGAGTCGATAGCCAGAGACTATTTCCCAGGACAGAAATGACTAACACGAGGGGTCATAGTTTTAAGATGGTTAGAGGAAAGTATAGAGGGGATGTCAGAGGCGGGTTCTTTACACAGAGTTGTGAGAGCATGGAATGCTTTGCCAGCAGCAGTTGTGGAAGCAAGGTCTTTGGGGACATTTAAGAGACTGCTGGACATGCATATGGTCACAGAAATTTCAGGGTGCAAACATGAGGATCAGTGGTCGGCACAACATGTGGGCTGAAGGGCCTGTTCTGTGCTGTACTGTTCTATGTTTTATGTTCTATATTTACAATTCTGGTCACCTTGCAATAGGAAGGATGTTATTAAACTGGAATGGGTGCAAAACAGATTTGCAAAGCTGCTACCGAGACTGTAGTGTTTGAGTTATGAGGAGAGGCTGAATCGGCAGAGACGTAGGGATGACATGGTCGAGGTTTATAAAATCATGAGGGGCAATAGATAAAGGGTGTATGTATATTGAACAGGCTGCTAGTGGAAGTAGTACAGGTGAGTACATTTACAACATTTAGAAGGAATTTCGACAGCTACATAGTTAGCATAGGCTTAGAGGAATATGGGCCAACTACAGGCAAATGGGACTAGTTTCTTTGTGAGTAGGAGATCATGCCTCACAGATTTGTTAGAGTTCTTTAATGAAGTGACCAGGAAGGTTGATGAGGGCAGGGCAGTGAACATAGTCCATATGTATTACAGTAAGGCCTTTGATAAGGTTCCACATGGTAGGCTGCCCTTGATTGCTAGATTACATGGAATCCAAGGTGAGCTGGCAAATTGGATACAAAATTGGCTTTATGATAGGACGCAGAGGGTAATAGTGGAAGGATGCTTGTCAGACTGGAGGCTTGTGAGTAGTGGAGTACCTCAGGGGTCAGTGTTGGGTCCATTGCTGTTTGTTACCTATATCAATGATTTGGATGAGAATGTCCAAGGCATTCATTATTTGCTGTTGGCACTAAACTAGGCAGCATTGTGGACAGTTAGGAAGATTATCAGAAATTGCAGCAAGACCTTGACCAGCTGGGGAGTTTATGGAGTTTAGTATGGATAAGTGTGTGGTCTTGCATTTTGGAAAGTCAAATCAAGGTAGGAATTTCACGGTGAATGGTAGGGCCTTAAGGAGTGTCATGGAACAGAGGGACCTTGGAGTTCAGGTTCACAGTTCTCTGAAAGTGGTGTCCCAGATAGACAGGGCAATGATGAAGGCTTTTGGTAGACTGGCTCTTATCAGTCAGGTCATTGAGTATAGAAGTTGGGAAGTTATGTTGCTGTTATCCAGGATGTTGGTGAGACCACGCTTGGAGTATTGCGTTCAGCTTTGGTCACCTTGTTGTAGGAAGGACGTCACTAATCTAGAAAGAACGCAGAAGAAATTTACAAGGATATTGTCTGGACTCCATGGTCTGAGTTTTAGGGAGAGGTTGAACAAGCTAGAATGTGTTTTTTTTTGAGCATAGGAGACTGAGGGGGAACTTTTTAGAGGTGTATAAGATTATGAGAGGCATGGACAGGGTAAATACACTAAGTCTTTTTCCCAGGGTTGGAGAATGGAGGACAAGACGACATAAAAGGGAACCTGAGAGGCAACTTTCTTACAAAGAGGGTGATATGCATATGGAATCAGCTGCCAGCAGAAGTGGTGGAGGCATAAACATTAATAACATTTAAAAGGCATTTAGACAAATGCATGGATAGGAAAGGATTAGAAGGATATGAGCCAAGTGCAGGGAAATGGGGTTATGGAGGTCAGACATTTTGGTCAGCATAGACCAATTTGGGCCAAAAGACATGTCTCCGTGCTGTAGGACTCTATGACTCGAGTTCATTTTAAGAAACCTGGTCAGCATGGACAAGTTGGGCCGAAGGGTCTGTTTCCATGTTATGTGACTCTACGTCTCAAGGCACACTGACGTTGCCATCCAGGAAAGTGCTGTCTCCAAAGACCACCAATGACTGCACGTTGTTCAGCACCTTTCCCGATTCCTCAGGTACTGGAGTAGTGCATGTCCAAAGACAGCAAGACCTGAACGATAGCCCTAGATTTGTGATGACAAGTGACAAGTAGCATTTGTCCCACACATGTGCCAGGCCATGACCATCTTAGAACAAGAGACAATATGTGACCTTTGGCATTTGATGGTTGCATCATTAAAGGGGGTGAAAGTGAAGACTGCAGATGCTGGAGATTAGAGTCGAAGAATGTGGTGCTGGAAAAGCTGATCAGGCAGCATTCAGGGAGAAGGAGAATCAATGTTTTGAGCATAAGCTGATGAAGATTTTCCTGCTCCTTGGATGCTGCCTGACCGTCTGTGCTTTTTCAGCACCACCTTCTTTGACTCAGCATCATTGAAGCCCACCTCCCAATCACTATCCCGGGGTTACCATTGATCAAAAATGGAAGTGAACACTGCTGGCCATATAAGTACGGTGCCTCCAAGAGCAGACTCATGAGCATCTGCAACAAGTTTGAACTGGCCTCAGGATACAAGGTAACTCAAGGCTGCAGCAATGTCATATTAGCACACAGAACATAGAACAATACAGTGCAGAACAGGCCCTTTGGCTCACAATGTTGTGCTGAGAATTAATCCTAATATAAAATATAATAACTTAACCTACGCACCCCTCATTTCACTGCTATCCGTGTGCATGTCCAGCAGTTGCTTAAATGTCCCTAATGAAATGTAGGGGGTGATGGATTCTCAGGGGAATGTAGCACGAACAGCCAAGTTTTTGGTATTGAGACTGGCTCTAATGCAACGAGAGGGGTATGTCGGCTTCCAAGAGATCAACTGTGTTAGGGGATTCTGAAGTCCAAGGGACAGACAGACGTTTCTGTGGCCAGCAGAGAAAAAGCAGAATGGTGCATTGTTTCCCTAGTGCCAGGATCAAGGATGTCTCAGAAAGGGTGCAGTATGTTCTCACGGGAGAGAGGGGCCAGCAAGAGGTCATTGTCCACATTGGAACCAACAATATACCTATCTCTCCTGGGAATATCCTCCCTCAGCACCCTGGAAAGGGTGCAGAGGAGATTTACTAGGATGTTGCCTGGTACGGAAGGAATGTCTTACGGGGAAAGGCTGAGGGCCTTGAGGCTGTTCTCATTAGAGAGAAGAAGGTTGAGATGTGACTTAATAGAGACATACAAGATAATCAGAGGGTTAGATGGGGTGGAGAGGGAGACCCTTTTTCCAAGTATGGGGACGGCAAACACGAGGGGACACAACTTTAAAAAGTGAGGGGAGATAGGTATAAGACAGATGTCAGAGGTAGTTTATTTACTCAGAGTAGTAAGGGTATGGAATGCTTTGCCTGCATCGGTAGTAGATTCGCCAAGTTTAAGTGCATTTAAGTCGTCATTGGACAGGCATATGGACGTACATGGAATAGTGTAGGTGGGATGGGCTTCAGATTAGTATGACAGGGTGGCGCAACATCGAGGGCCGAAGGGCCTGTACTGCGCTGTAATGTTCTATGTTCTATAGGAAGGGAAAAGGTTGAGATTCTGAAGGGAGATTACAGAGAGGCAGAAATTTAAAAAGGAGGTCTTCAAGGGTAGTAATATCTGGATTTCTCCCAGTGCTACGAGCTAGTGAGGGCAGGAATAGGAGGATAGAGCAGATGAATACATGGCTGAGGAGCTGGTGTATGAGAGAAGTATTCACATTTTTAGATCATTGGAATCTCTTTTGGGGTAGAAGTGACCTGTACAAAAAGGACGGATTGCACCTAAATTGGAAGGGGACTAATATACTAGCAGGGAAATTTGCGAGAACTGCTTAGGAGGATTTAGACGAGTAAGGTGGGGGTGGTGGGACCCAGGGAGATAGTGAGATAAGAGATCAATCTGAGACTGGTACAGTTGAGAACAGAAGTGAGTCAAACAGTCAGGGCAGGCAGGGACAAGGTAGGACTCATAAATTAAACTGCATTTATTTCAATGCAAGAGGCCTAACAGGGAAGGCAGATGAACTCCGGACATGGTTAGGAACATGGAACTGGGATATCATAGCAATTACGGAAACATGGCTCAGGGATGGGCAGGACTGGCAGCTTAATGTTCCAGGATACAAATGCTACAGGAAGGATAGAAAGGGAGGCAAGAGAGGAGGGGGAGTGGCATTTTTGATGAGGGATAGCATTACAGCTGTGCTGAGGGAGGATATTCCCAGAAATACATCCAGGGAAGTTATTTGGGTGGAACTGAGAAATAAGAAAGGGATGATCACCTTATTGGGATTGTATTATAGATCCCCTAATAGTCAGAGGGAAATTGTGAAACAAACTTGTAAGGAGATCCCAACTATCTGTAAGAATAATAGGGTAGTTATTGTAGGGGATTTTAACTTTCCAAACATCGACTGGGACTGCCATAGTGTTAAAGATTTAGATGGAGAGGAATTTCTTAAGTGCATACAAGACAATTTTATGATTCTGTATGTGGATGTACCTACTAGAGAAGGTGCAAAACTTGACCTACGTTTGGGAAATAAGGCAGGGCAGGAGACTGAGATGTCAGTGGGGGAGCACTTTGGGGCCAGCGACCATAATTCTATTCGTTTTAAAATAGTGATGGAAAAGGATAGACCAGATCTAAAAGTTGAAGTTCTAAATTGGAGAAAGGCCAATTTTGACGGTATTAGGCAAGAACTTTCAAAAGCTGATTGGAGGCAGATGTTTGCAGGTAAAGGGACAGCTGGAAAATGGGAAGACTTCAGAAATGAGATAAGAAGCATCCAGAGAAAGTATATTCCTGTCAGGGTGAAAGGGAAGGCTGGTAGGTATAGGGAATGCTGGCTGACTAAAGAAATTGAGGGTTTGGTTAAGAAAAAGAAGGAAGCATATGTCAAGTGCAGACAGGATAGATTGAGTGTATCCTTCCAAGATTATAAAGGAAGTAGGAGTATACTTAAGAGGGAAATCAGGAGGGCAAAACGGGGACATGAGATAGCTTTGGCAAATAGAATTAAGGAGAATCCAAAGGGTTTTTACAAATATATTAAGGACAAAAGGGTAACTAGGGAGAGAATAGGGCCCCTCAAAGATTTCTGAAGAAGGGCTTATGCCCGAAACGTCGATTCTCCTGTTCCTTGGATGCTGCCTGACCTGCTGCGCTTTTCCAGCAACACATTTTCAGCCCCTCAAAGATCAGCAAGGCGGTCTTTGTGTGGAGCCACAGAGAATGGGGGAGATACTAAATGAATATTTTGCATCAGTATTTACTGTGGAAAAGGATATGGAAGATATAAACTGCAGGGACATAGATGGTGACATCTTGCAAAATGTCCAGATTACAGAGGAGGAAGTGCTGGATGTCTTGAAACGGTTAGAGGTGAATAAATCCCCAGGACCTGATCAGGTGTACCCGAGAACTCTGTGGGAAGCTAGAGAAGTGATTGCTGGGCCTCTTGCTGAGATATTTGTATCATCGATAGTCACAGGTGAGGTGCCGGAAGACTGGAGGTTGGCAAATGTGGTGCCACTATTTAAGAAGGGCAGTGAAGACAAGCCAGTGAACTATCGACCGGTGAGCCTGACCTCAGTGGTGGGCAAGTTGTTGGAGGGAATCCTGAGGGGCAGGATGTACATGTATCTGGAAAGGCAAGGACTGATTCGGGATAGTCAACATGGCTTTGTGTGTGGGAAATCATCTGTCACAAACTTGATTGAGTTTTTTGAAGGAGTAACAAAGAAGATTGATGAGGGCAGAGCAGTAGATGTGATCTATATGGACTTAAGTAAGGCGGTCGACAAGGTTCCCCTTGGGAGACTGATTAGCAAGGTTCGATCTCATGGAATACAGGGAAAACTAGGCATTTGGATACAGAACTGGCTCAAAGGTAGAAGACAGAGGATGGTGATGGAGGGTTGTTTTTCAGACTGGAGGCCTGTGACCAGTGGAGTGCCACAAGGATCGGTGCTGAGTCCTCTACCTTTTGTCATTTACGTAAATGATTTGGATGCGAGCATAAGAGGTTCAGTTAAAGTTTGCAGATGACACCAAAATTGGAGGTGTAGTGGACAGCGAAGAAGGTTATCTCAGATTACAACAGGATCTGGACCAGATGGGCCAATGGGCTGAGAAGTGGCAGATGGAGTTTAATTCAGATAAATGTGAGGTGCTGCATTTTTGGAAAGCAAATCTTAGCAGGACTTATACACTTAATGGTAAGATCCTCGGGAGTGTTGCTCAACAAAGAGACCTTGGAGTGCAGGTTCACAGCTCCTTGAAAGTGGAGTTGCAGGTCGATAGGATAGTGAAGAAGGCGTTTGGTATGCTTTCCATTATTGGTCAGAGTGTTGAGTACAGGAGTTGGGAGGTCATGTTGCGGCTGTACAGGACATTGGTTAGGCCACTGTTGGAATATTGCGTGCAATTCTGCTTTCCTTCCTATCGGAAAGATGTTGTGAAACTTGAAAGAGTTCAGAAAAGATTTACAAGGATGTTGCCAGAGTTGGAGGATTTGAGCTATAGGGAGAGGCTGAACAGGCTGGGGCTGTTTTCCCTGGAGCATCGGAGGCTGAGGGGGGACCTTATAGAGGTTTACAAAATTATGAGGGGCATGGATAGGATAAATAGACAAAGTCTTTTCCCTGGGGTCGGGGAGTCCAGAACAAGAGGGCATAGGTTTAGGGTGAGAAGGGAAAGATATAAAAGAGACATAAAGGGCAACTTTTTCACGCAGAGGGTGGTATGTGTATGGACTGAGCTGCCAGAGGATGTGGTGGAGGCTGGTACAACTGCAACATTTAAGAGGCATTTGGATGGGTATATGAATATAAAGGGTTTGGAGGGATATGGGCCGGGTGCTGCAGGTGGGACTAGATTGGGTTGGGATATCTGGTCAGCATGGACAGGTTGGACCGAAGGGGCTGTTTCCATGTTGTACATCTCCATGACTCTGCTTCCACCACCACTGCTGCAATGCATTCCATACATTCACAACCCCCTGCGTAGAGAACCTTCCTCTGACGTCCCCTTTGTGCCATTCTCCTAATATCTTAAAACTATGTCCTCCTCATGCCAGTCAATCCTGCCCTGGGGAAAAATCTCTGGCTATTGACTCTATCCATTCCTCTCATTATCTTGTATACCTCGATCAGGTCACCTCACTTTCTCCTTCTCTGCAGAGAGAAAACTCCGAATCTCGTCAACCTGTCTTCATAAGGCAAGCCCTCCAATCCAGGCAGCATCCTGGTAAATCTTCTTTCCATGACCATATCACTCTCTGAGTAAAAAATCTGCTTCTGACATCTATCTTAAAATCTATCACACCTCAGCTATGCCCCCTCGTACAAGATGACGTCATCATCCAAAGAAAAACACTCTCACTGTCTACCATATCTAATCTTCTGATCATCTTGTATGTCTCTATTAAATCCCCTCTTAGCTATCTTCTTTGCAATGAGAACAGACCCAAGTCCTCCAGCCCTTCCTCATAAGATCTTTCCTCCAGACCAAGCAGCATCCTGGTAAATCTCCTCAGCACTTTTTCCAATGCTTCCAAATCCTTCCTATAATGGGATAACCAGAACTGTACACAATACTCCAAGTGAGGCCCCACTAGCGTTTTGTACAGTTGCAGCATGACATCACGGGTCCGGAACGCAGTCCCTCGACCAATAAAACCAATGAAGGCACCGCGTGCCACCTTAACGGTACTATTGACCTGGGCGGCAACTTTCAGGGATCTATGTACATGGACACCAAGATCTCGCTGCTCATCTACGCTATCAAGAATCTTTCCATTGACCCAGTATTCTGCCATCCTGTTATTCTTCCCAAAGTGAATCACTTCACATTTCTGCATTGAACTCCATTTGCCACCTCTCAGCCCAATTCTGCAGTTTATCCGAGTGCCCTTGCAACATTCTTCCGCATTGTCCATTACCCACTGACTTTAGTGTCGTCTGCAAATTTATTAACCCATCCACCTATGCCTGCATCCAAATCATTTATCATTGGATAAATCCCATCCGTCCCAGCGGATTATCTTCCTTGGGGACTGGGCTGATCAATCAGTTCTTCCTTGACCAACAGCTCAGGTGACCTGAACACGCTGGTATGTGGTATGGAGTGGCCAGGGAATGTCCATCGAAACATGAGAGGAGCATTTGTCAAGGTGAGGCAGAAAGTGGGCAGATGGAAACACTGCTCTACCTCCATCATGAGTGAAAACATGGTGATCAAGTGTTAGGTACTCTCAATATTGTTGGGCATGTTGCAAATCACATTCCCAGACATCGCCTGAGGTCAAAGTTCAACTGTGTCTGCAGGGACACCACGTATAAAGCTCTAGATAAATCATACAATCCCTACAGTGTCAAAACAGACCATTGGCCTGACACTCCAAAGAGTAACCCACGCAGATCCATTCCCCTACCCTATTTATGCACCTAACCTACAAATCCCTGAACATTATGGGCAATTTAGCATGGCCAATTCACCTAACCTGCACATCTTTGGATTGTGGGAGGAAACTGGAGTACCCAGAGGAAACCCAGCAGACATGGGTCCCTGGTGCTGTGAGGCAGCAGTGCTAACCACTGAGCCACTGTACCACCCCAAATGGGGAAGCACATATCCTCCTCCCAATGGCCACCTTTGTGTGTGTCTGCATCAAGCTGTGTGCAGACCTTTGGTTCACAAACACTAAATGTCACAAGGTACTGAAGTTCCTTTCACCCTGGTGCAGAGCTGGTACTGTGGTTATCGCTGCTGTCTGACAACACCAGGGACCTGTGTTTGATTCCAGCCTTGGTTGACTGGCTGTGTAGAGTTTGCAGATTTCCCCTATGTCTGTGTGGGTTCTACACAGTAAAAAGATGTGCAGATTAGGTGGATTGGCTATCCAGGGATGCGAAGGCTATGTGGATTAGCCATGGTTAATAACTGGGATACGGAGATAATGTGGGGTACTGGGTTTGGATGGGATGCCCTTTGAGGTGTCAGTGCAGAATTAACTGGCTGAGAGGCCTCTATCCGCACTGTAAAGAATTTATGTTGTGAAGGATAAGTCTGATCTTATTTCTGCAGAACACTCCAAGTAGTTGGACAAATTGTATCAGCTGTTCCTCCAGCGAAGGCTTTTAAGAAAAACAGTCTTGAACACAAGTCCATCAGGCAGGGGTCAGCATGTAGAATGTTGAGAGAGTTGATCCTGTGGATAGTTTCCTGAGCAGACAGTTAAAAAGTCATTTAGCAGAACACCTATGCAGCAAGGCACAGTTTGGCTGGTGGTAGGAAGGGCACTCTGCATTAGATCCTTCATGTACACGTGGAATATCTGCACCATTGTACACTGCCCTCAAAGTGGCTGCCAGCGATGGGGGTGGGAGGCTGGGGTGAAGGGATCTCCTCAAATGTGCCTTTGCAAAGATGATCTGGAGAGAGATGTCAAGATTTGTCCCAAACAATTCCTTGACGCAGGACTCTGCGCTCCACGGGCTGGTGCCCAGGACACACTTTGAGACAAATATAACTGCCTGGCAAACCATCGACTTGCTTTGTAGTCTCTCTGAAGCTTGTTGGTTTTCCAGTGATAAGGAGCTGACCTTGACCGAGTGTTGCAGACTGGTGCTTTCCAAAGTTCAAAACAACATTAAGACGGACAAACTGAAGCTTGGGACAAGGGCAGCTACTGACAAGATGCAGTGGGGAAAAACCGCCGTCTAAGGGCTTTATGAGGGTTGTTGGGCGTGGTGCTATGTTAGATGTTTTCCTAATCTTCCGCTGTCAGCCTTTGTGTCAAGATTAGAGCAGTGGTGGAGGAGAACAGTAGGTCAGGCAGCCTCCGAGGAGCAGGAAAACTAACGTTTCGGGCATAAACCCTAAAGTGACCTCAATGATGAAGATTTTACACCCTGGGGTGCTGTGCTTTTCCAGCATCACACTCTCGACTGTGACCTCCGACCTGCTGTTTCAGAGTAAATGCTCTGAGGGATCGGGTCAGACTATGGGGTGCCGGATCTCAGTGTCATCCTGGCAGCTGTTAGTGTTGGTGTCTGCTGGGCTTCCCCAGGCACAGCTCTCTCTGGATTAACCTCTGGACCCTGTGTGAGCCACAATGATGGATCCACTCGATGGAGCATCAGCCTCCGAATGGTCCTGTCTCCTGGGCCTACACTCCTGGAATCACGGGTTCTTCTGTTCAGGTAAAAACCTCCTGTTGTGTTTGCAGAAAGATCTTAAACAGGTACTGTTGAAATTCAGAAAGGGATGCAATAATAATCTTACAATAATTCATTAATTATTTACAGCATATTAATATTCCTTCCTTTCTAACTTGTCCAGGATCCCGGAGTTTTAAGCTCAATTAAACTGTTGCATTGCGTTAACAACGGGTCTGAGACTTTATTATCAACCACGACCCTGAGAGGCTGGATTCACCCAGGTAAGAACGCAGGTTCCCAGTCCTCGGGGACATCAGTGAATCAAACGGGACTTCAGGGTGGGATTTGAAGGTATTAACCCAAGAGCACCTAGTCTGTTTAACACTTCTGTTTGTTTCCTTTTCCTGATCCAGTTTAAAATCATGTGACCACTCTGTTTGATTCCGTAAGTTTGGAGATTTCTGATGTTCAAATTGTCAGTCATTATGAAATCCATAAAAGTATAAAAGCAAATTACTGCGGATGCTGGAATCTGGAATTATGAAATCCATGTTCACTCATCAACTACACTAACCTGATGTACTCTCCCTCCTTATCATTGAAAATTTAAACAAAATCAATTTGTTTTTCATCATGAGATGAAGGCACAGGCCAGCATTTATTTCCCATTCCTAATTGCCCAGAGGCAGTTAAAAGCCAAGCAGCTTGTTGTGGGTCTGGAGTCACATGGAGACCAGGCCAGGTCAGGATGGCAGTTGCCTCCCCTGAAGGACATTAGTGAATAAAATATGTTTTTTCCAACAATGGATTCATGATCATTGACAGACTCTTACTTGTAGATTTTCTCTTAATTCTGCATTTTGGGAAAACGAATCTTAGCAGGACTTATACACTTAATGATAAGGTCCTAGGGAGTGTTGCTCAACAAAGAGACCTTGGCGTGCAGGTTCATAGCTCCTTGAAAGTGGAGTCGCAGTTAGATAGAATAGTGAAGAAAGCGTTTGGTATGCTTTCCTTTATTGGTCAGAGTATTGGTATAGGAGTTGGGAGGTCATGTTGCGGCTGTACAGGACATTGGTTAGGCCACTGTTGGAATATTGCATGCAATTTTGGTCTCCTTCGTATCAGAAAAATGTTGTGAAACTTGAAAGGGTTCAGAAAAGATTTACAAGGATGCTGCCAGGGTTGGAGGATTTGAGCTACAAGGAGAGATTGAATAGGCTAGGTATGTTTTCCCTGGAGCGTCGGAGGCTGAGGGGTGATCTTATAGAGGTTTATAAAATCATGAGGGGCATGAGGGATAAATTCATCAAGTCTTTTCCCTGGGGTCAGGGAGTCCAGAACTAGAGAGCATAGGTTTAGGGTGAGAGGGTGAGAGGTTAGCAGCTTCCAGGGTTTAAATGGTTTAGTAGGGTCAGAGGTAGGGGTAAAAGAGGGGGAGGTGTGGCATTGCTTGTCAAAGATAGTATTACAGCGGTGGAAAGGACGATGGATGAAGACTCGCCATCTGAGGTAGTTTGGGCTGAGGTTAGGAATAGGAAAGGTGAGCTCACCCTGGTAGGAGTTTTCTACAGGCCTCCTAATAGTCCTAGAGACGTAGAAGAAAGGATTGCGAGGATGATTCAGGAGAAGAGTGAAAGTAATAGGGTGGTTGTTATGGGGACTTTAACTTTCCTGATATTGACTGGGAAAGCTATAGCTTGAGTTCGTTAGATGGGTTGGTGTGCAGGAGGGTTTCCTGACACAATATGTAGACAGGCCAACAAGAGGTGAGGCCATACTGGATTTGGTTCTGGGTAACGAACCAGGCCAGGTGTTAGAATTAGAGGTAGGTGAGCACTTTGGGGACAGGTCGTACCTCACAAACCTTATTGAATTCTTTGAGAAGGTGACTAAGGAAGTGGACGAGGGTTAAGCAGTAGATGTGGTGTATA
The DNA here is from genome assembly GCF_037043375.1 of Chiloscyllium plagiosum. Classification (NCBI taxonomy): domain Eukaryota; kingdom Metazoa; phylum Chordata; class Chondrichthyes; order Orectolobiformes; family Hemiscylliidae; genus Chiloscyllium; species Chiloscyllium plagiosum. Next base: position 78,040,887 of record NW_028270157.1, read on the forward strand.
TGGATTTTAGCAAGGTGTTTGATAAGGTTCCCCATGGTAGGCTACTGCAAAAAATACGGAGGTATGGCATTGAGGGTGAGTTGGAGGTTTGGATTAGGAATTGGCTGGCTGGAAGAAGACAGAGGGTAGTAGTTGATGGTAAAGGTTCATCTTGGAGTGCAGTTACTAGCAGTGTTCCACAAGGTCTGTTTTTGGACCATTGCTGTTTGTCATTTTTATAAATGACCTGGAGGAGGGGCTAGAAGGTTGGGTGAGCAAGTTTGCAGATGATACGAAAGTCGGTGGAGTTGTTGACAGTGAGGAAGGATGTGTCAGGTTACAGTGGGATATAGATAAGCTACAGGGCTGGGCAGAAAGGTGGCAAATGGAGTTCAACGTAGGTAAGTGTGAGGTGATTCACTTTGGTAAGAGTAACAAAAAGATGGGGTACTGGGCTAATGGTCGGATACTTGGTAGTGTGGATGAGCAGAGGGATCTTGGTGTCCATGTACACAGATCTCTGAAAATTGCCACCCAGGTAAATAGTGCGGTGAAAAAGGCATATGGCGTTCTGGCTTTTATTGGTCGAGGAATTGAGTTCCGGAGCCCTGAGGTCATGTTGCAGTTGTATAAGACTCTGGTGCGGCTGCATCTGGAGTATTGTGTGCAGTTTTGGTCGCCATACTATAGGAAGGATGTGGAGGCACTGGAACGGGTGCAGAGGAGGTTTACCAGGATGTTGCCTGGTATGGTGGGAAGATCGTATGAGGAAAGGCTGAGGCAATTGGGGCTGTTTTCATTGGAGAAAAGAAGGTTTAGGGGTGACTTGATAGAGGTGTACAAGATGATTAGGGGTTTAGATAGGGTTGACCATGAGAACCTTTTTCCATGTATGGAGTCAGCTATTATGAGGGGGCATAGCTTTAAATTAAGGGGGGGTAGGTATAGGACAGATGTTAGGGGTAGGTTCTTTACTCAGCGAGTCGTGAGTTCATGGAATGCCCTGCCAGTAGCAGTGGTGGACTCTCCCTCTTTATGGGCATTTAAGCGGGCATTGGATAGGCATATGGAGGATAGTGAGCTAGTGTAGGTTAGGTGGGCTTGGATCGGCACAACATCGAGGGCCAAAGGGCCTGTACTGCGCTGTATTTTTCTATGTTCTTTATAAAAGAGACCTAAGGGGCAACTTTTTCACACTGAAGGTGGTATGTGTATGGAATGAGCTATCAGAGGAAGTGGTGGAGGCTAGTACAATTGCTGGTACAATTGCAACATTTAAAATGCATCTGGATGGGTATATGAATAGGGAGGGTTTGGAGGGATAAGGGGTGGGTGCTGGCAATGGGACTAGATTGGGTTAGGATATCTGGTGGGCATGGACAGGTTGGGCCAAAGGGTCTGTTTCCATGCTGTACATCTCTCTGACTCTATTTTCATTGGATTCAAATTCCACCATCTGCCATGGTCGGATTCAAGTCAGGTCCCTGGGATATTACCTGGGTATCTGGATTAACAGTCTAGCAATAGTTAAAAATCACACAACACCAGGTTATAGTCCAACAGGTTTAATTGGAAGCACATTAGCTTTTGCAGCGTCGCTCCTTCATCCGGTGGTTCATGTACTCCCCAGCCCAACACTGGCATCTCCAAATCAGTCTAGTAATAATATCACTAGGGCATCACCTCCCCAATATTGTGTACTAATTGCCATAAGACATTCATGCTGGTTTTTCTGAATTATGTCACATTCAGACAGAATAATGAATGACTACGTTTGACAGTGTGTTGGCTGGTGGAAGCACTTTGTGTCATTTGGCTGCAGGCTGTAGGTCACTCTCTCCAGGACCAGGTCAGGGTCAAGATTCTGGGGGTAGCTATAAATGAGGATTTAATGGGCCGATTTATATGTGGGTATGCCAGATGTGCAATTAATTAGATGAATACTCATCAGTAAACAATGTGAGTTATTGCTGTGATTTGTTATGATTCAATGCTTATTTTTTCAGAGCACAGAACTCCTCTGTTAGTACCTAGAAATTCTCAAAGCTCTGGCAGACAGGAGACAGTTCAGTGACAGCTGGAAAACAGTGTATGGTATTTACTAGGATTTGGAAAACACCAACGTGGTCCGTGCTCAGCTCCACTGTGGAGTCACAGTGCCTGTGTCAAGGCAGGAGTGTGTTCATGGGGACTGGGGTCTCAGAATGGACGGACAATGCGACACTTCTGTAAGACTGCCCTCGATCTTCAGCCACTCGCCAAAATTGCACCAAACTCAACAATGTTGGTCTGACATAATCTGGTGAGTACAGAATTACTGAAAAATAGACACATTTCACTTTAGTATTTGTAAAAGTAACGGTGTTGACATTTGCATGCGTCAGTCTAACAGTGTCAAATCTAAACTTGTCAGAGAGTCACAATGTTCTCCCGCACAGAGAAGAGGTCTCTTTGGCGATAGTGACTACAGTTCAGTTACGTTCACAATAGCAATGGGCACGATAGGTATATACTGCAGGGAAGGAGGTATAATTGGAGGAAAGGCAATTATGACGTGATTCAGCAAGATTTAGGATGCATCGGATGGGGAAGGAAACTGCAGGGGATGGACACACTTGAAATGTGGAGCTTATTCAAGGAACAGCTACTGTGGGTCCTTGATAAGTATATACCTATCAGGCAGGGAGGTAGTTGTCGAGAGAGAGAACCATGGTTTGCCAATGAAGTTTAGCTCTTGTCAAGAGGAAGAAGAAGGCTTATGTGAGGATGATTCGGAGATGCCGGTGTACAAAGTTAAAAATCACACAACACCAGGTTATAGTCCAACATGTTTAATTGGAAGCACACTAGCTTTCGGAGCGACGCTCCTTCATCAGGATGAGGTGTGAAGGCTCAGTTCGGGAGATTGGGAGTCATAAGTTAACCAGAAAAGATCAAAGGAGAGGGTAAGAGGAGCCAGGAGGGGTCATGAGAAGTTGTTCGCAGATCGGATCAAGGAAAATCCTATGGCTTTCCATAGGTAGATCAGGAAGAAAAGAATGACTAGACTAAGATTAGGGCCCATCAAAAATAGTAGTGGGAAGTTGTTTGTGGAATCTGAGGACATGTGGAAAGCGCTTTTTTTCAGTATTTACAATGGAAAAATGTAATGTTAGTGAGAATACGGAGATACAGGCTACTCGATTAGATAGGATTGAGGTCAACAAAGAGGAGGTTTTAACAATTTTGGAAAATCTGTAAACAGATAAGACCCCCCCTGGCCTGGATGGGATTTATCCTGAGATTCTCTGGGAAGCCAGTGAGGAGATGCAGAACCTTTTGCTTCGATTTTTATTGTCATCATTGTTGACTGGAGTAGTGCCAGAAGACTGGAGGATAGCCAATGTTGTTCCCTTCTTCAAGAAGGGGAGCCTGGACAACCCTGGTATTTATAGGACAGTGAGCCTGACTTCAGTTGTGGATAAGATGTTGGAAAAGGTTGTAAATGATAGGATTTATAATCATCTGGAAAGGAATAATTTGATTAGAGATAGTCAACATGGTTTTGTGAAGGGCAGGTCGTGCCTCACTAACCTTATTGAGTTCTTTCAGAAGGTGACAAAACAGGTGGATGGAGGTAAAGCCGTTGATGTGGTGTATTTGGACTTCAGTAAGGCATTTGATAAGGTTCCACATGGTAGGCTATTGCACAACATAAGGAGTTTCGGGATTGAAGCGGCTTTAACAGTTTGGATCAGAAATTGGCGAGCTGAAAGAAGTCAGAGGGTGGTAGCTGATAGGAAATGTTCGTCCTGGAGCTCAATTACCAGTGGTGTACCACAAGGATCTGCTTTGGGGCCACTGCTGTTAGCCATTTTTATAAATGATCCGGATGTGGGTGAAGAAGGATGGGTTAGTAAATTTGTGGATGACACAAAGGTAGGCAGAATTGTGGATAGTGCCGAAGGATGTTGTGGGTTACAGAGGGACATAAATAAGCTGCAGAGCTGGGCTGAGAGGTGGCAAATGGAGTTCAATGTAGAAGGTTCACTTCGGAAGAAGCAACAGGAATGAAGAGTACTGGGCTAATGGTAAAAATGTTGAAAGTGTCGATGAACAGAGAGAACTCAGTGTCCAGGTGTGTAAATCCCTTAAAGTTGTGACCCAGTTTGATAGGGTTGTTAAGAAGGCATATGGTGTGTTGGCGTTTATTGGTAGGGAGATTGAGTTTCGGAGCCACAAGTACTGGAGGCTGGTACAATTACAGCATGTAAAAGGCATCTGGATGGGTATATGAATAGGAAGGGTTCAGAGGAATATGGGCCCAGTTCTGTCAAATGGGACTTGATTGATTTAGGATATCTGGTCAGCATGGGCGAGTTGGACCGAAAGGTTACTGCTTTTAGTCATTTTTATAAATGACCTGGATGAGTGAGGAGAAGGATGGGTTAGTAAATTTGTGGATGACACGAACCCCGGTGGAGTTGTGGACAGTGTGGAAGGATGTTGCAGGCTATAGAGGGACATAGCTAAGCTGCAGAGTTGGGTGGAGAGGTGACAAATGGAGTTTAATGCGGAAAAGTGTGAAGTGATTTACTTTGGAAGGAGTAACGAATGCAGAGCACTGGGCTAATGGTAAGATTCCTGGTCGTGTGGATTTGTAGAGAGATCTTGGTGTCCATGTGCATAGATCCCTGAAAGTTGCCATCCAGGTTGATAGGATTGTTAAGGTGTACAGTGTGTTAGCTTTTATTGGTAGAGGGATTGAGTTTTGGAGTTGTGAGGTCATGCTGCAGCTGTACAAAACTCTAGTGTAGCTGCACTTGAAGTATTGCACTCAGCTCTGGTTGCCGTATTATAGGAAGGATATGGAAGCTTTGGAAAGGGCACAGAGGAGATTTCCCAGGATTTTGCCTGGGATGAAGGGAAGGTCTTTTGAGGAAAGGTGAGGGGCTTGTGGTTGTATTTGTTTGAGAGAAGAAGATTAAAAGATGACTTAATAGAGATATACAAGATGATCAGAGGATTAGACAGGGTGGACAGTGAGAGCCTTTTTCCTTTGATGGTGATGGTTAGCACAAGGCAACATAGCTTTAAATTGAGGGGTGATAGATATAGGGCAGATGTCAGAGGTAGTTTCTTTACTCAGAGAGTAGTAGGGGCGTGGGACACACTGCCTGCAGCAGTAGTAGACTCGCCAACTTTAAGGGCATTTAAATGGTCATTGGATAAATATATGAATGATGATGAAATAGTGGAGGTGAGATGGGCTTCAGGTCGGTACCTCAGGTTGGCACAACATCGTGGGCCAAATGGCCTGTACTGCCCTGTATTGTTCTGTGTTCTATGTTTTATGTTGTTTCCATGCTGTACATCTCTGTGACTCTAAGGTCGATGCCCCCTGGTTATTGATCCTTTCATCAAGGGAAAAGTTCCTTTGTGTCTCCTCTGTATATGCCTCTCTTAATTTTATGTACCTCAATGTAAGGCTTTTGATAAGGTTCCCCATGGTGGGCTTATGCGGAAAGTCAGGAGGCATGGCATAGTGGGAAGTTTGGCCAGTTGGATAGAGAACTGGCTAACCGGTCGAAGTCAGAGAGTGGTAGTAGATGGTAAATATTCAACCTGGAGCCCAGTTACAAGTGGAGTTCTGCAGGGATCAGTTCTGGGTCCTCTGCTGTTTGTAATTTTTATTAATGACTTGGAAGAGGGAGTCGAAGGGTGGGTCAGTAAATTTGCAGACGATACGAAGATTGGTGGAGTTGTGGATAGTGAGGAGGGCTGTTGTCGGCTGCAAAGAGACTTAGATATGATGCAGAGCTGGGCTGAGGAGTGGTAGATGGAGTTCAACCCTGTCAAGTGTTAGGTTGTCCATTTTGGAAGAACAAATAAGAATGCGGAATATAGGGTTAACGGTATAGGAGCAGAGGGATCTTGGGGTCTATGTTCATAGCTCTTTGAAAGTTGCCACTCAGGTGGATGGAGCTTGTAAGAAGGCCTATGGTGTATTAGCGTTCATTAGCAGAGGGATTGAATTCAAGAGTGGTGAGGTGATGTTGCAGCTGTATAGGACCTTGGTAAGGCCACATTTGGAGTACTGTGTGCAGTTCTGGTCGCCTCATTTTGGGAAAGATGTGGAATCTTTGGAGAGGGTGCAGAAGAGATTTACCAGGATGTTGCCTGGAATGGAGAATAGGTCGTACGAGGATAGGTTGAGCGTGCTAGGCCTTTTCTCATTGGAACGGCGAAGGATGAGGGATGACTTGATAGAGGTTTATAAGATGATCAGGGGAATAGATAGGGTAGACAGTCAGAGGCTTTTTTCCCCTGGTGCAACAGAGTGTTACAAGGGGACATAAATTTAAGGTGAAGGGTGGAAGGTATAGGGGGGATGTCGGGGGGTAGGTTCTTTACCCAGAGAGTGGTGGGACATGGAATGCGCTGCCTGTGGGAGTGGCAGAGTCAGAATCATTGGTGACCTTTAAGCGGCAATTGGATAGGTACATGGATAGGTGCTTAAACTAGGACAAATGTTCGGCACAACATCGTGGGCCGAAGGGCCTGTTCTGTGCTGTATTGTTCTATGTTCTATGTTCTATGTCTCCTTTCAGTCCCCTCTCCAAGGAAAATGAGCTCAGCCCATCCAATCACTGTTCATCGCTTGTATTGGAACATAGGAAAAGGAGTCAGCCACTCAGCTCCTTGAACCTATTATTGCATTCAAAGAGGTGCCTTTGGTCTGATCGCTTAATAACTTTGCTTAACAATAAAACATCTCAGATTTAAGATTAACAACTGATCCAGCATCCACTGCTGTTTGTGGAAGAGAGTTCCCAAGCCCTGCCACCCTTGCACATAGAAGCGCTTCTGAACATCTCTCCTAAACGGTGTGGCCCTGATTCTTAGACTACGCCCCCGGCTCTGGAATCAGGGGTGATGTAGGCTTTGTGACATTGTTGCTAGGTAATTAAACCAGAAGGGCAGGCAATGTTCCCACCCAGACAGATGGTGAAATGTGACTTCAGTCAAAATCTGCAATCAAGAGTCTAATGGTGCATGTGAAACCTTTGTTAATTGTCAGGAAAAGTTCACCTGGTTCAGTAACTTCCTTTAGGAAAGGAAATTGACATCTTTACATGGTCTAGCCTACATGTGCCCTGGTTCCCTCCCACAGATATGTAGGTTAGGTGAATTGGCCATGCTAAATTGCCCATATTGCCCAGGGATGTGTGGGTTGGTCATGGGAAATGCATGGTGATCGGGTGTGGGTGTGGGTGGGATGCTCTTTGGAGGGGCAGTGTGACCTCGATGGGCTGAATGGCCTGCTTCCACATTGCAGGTTTTGTATTCTATTCTATGAGACTCCATACCTACAGCATTATGGTTGACCCTAACTGCCCTCTTGGCAATTGTAGATGGACATGAAATGCTGACTGGGCCAGTAACAACAATGTCCCATGAACAAATTAAAAAATCTCCAGCAAATGGAAATAGTTTATTCTTATCTACACTGTCTTTCTCTGTTAATACCTGAAACACTTCCAACTGATCAGTTCTAACCTCATAAATTTAGAGAATACAGACCTAATTTAGGTAATCTCACCTCATAATTTGTCACCTGAAACTATGGTATCATTCTTTAAACCTACATTGTGTTCCCTCCTAGGCCTTCCTATCCTTACTAAGGATCTAAATAATTCTTAAACTTTTGCTCACAATCCTCCAAGTCGGGTCTAACCAGGGTTTTGTACAGTTGCAGCATAACTTTTGCATTGTTCTACTCTGGTCTTCTAGATATAAAGGCCAGCAATCTGCTAACTTTCTTGATTATTCTTTGCTAAAACTGTTCAGGCTACAGTTGTAAACTTTTCAATGCCGTAGTGTCATACAGCACGGAAACAGACCCTTTGGTGCAACTCATCTATGCTGACCAGATATCCCAATCTAATCTAGTTTCATTTATCAGCACTTGGCCCATAACTTTCCAAACCCTTCCTATTCATATACCCATCCAGATGCCTTTTAATTGTTCCAATTGTACTAGCCTCCACCACTTCCTCTGGCAGCTCATTCCATACACACACCCTCCTCTGCCCACGGAAGTTGGCCCTTAGGTCTCTTTTATATCTTACCCCTCTCACCTCAAAAGTATGCCCTCTAGTTTTGGACTCCCCCACCCCAGGGAAAGGACCTTGTCTATTTATGCTATCCATGCCCCTCAAGATTTTATAGACATCTATAAGGTCACCCCTCAGTCTTCGACGCTCCAGGGAAAACAGCCCCAGCGTATTCAACCTCTCCCTCTAGCTTAAATCCTCTAACCCTGGAAACAACTTTGTAAAAATTTTCTGAACCCTTTCAAGTTTCACAACATCCTTCCGATAGGAAGGAACCCAAAATGGCCTAAAGTGGCCTAACTCACGACCTTTACAACCGCAACATGCCCTCCCAACTCCTATACTCCAAGCTCTGACGATTAATGGAATGCATACCAAACACCTTCTTCACTATCCTATCTACCAGCAACTCTACTTTCAAGGAGCTATGAACCTGCACTTCAAGGTCTCTTTGTTCAACAACACTCCTGAGGACCTTATCATTAAGTGTATACATCCTGCTAAGATTTGCTTTCCCAAAATGCAGCACCTCACATTTATCTAAATTAAACTCAATCTGCCACTTCTCAGCCCATTGGCCCATCTGATCAAGATCCCATTGTAATCTGAGGTGTTGCTGTCCACCACAACTCCAATTTTGATGTCATCTGCAAACTTACTAACTATACCTCTTATGATCACATCCAAATCATTTATGTAAATGATGAAAAGTAGTGGACCCAGCACCCATCCTTGTGGCACTCCACTAGTCACTAAACAAGGAGGTTAAGGATAATATAAACACAACAGCTAAAGCAGACCATATTGCAAATGTGAGTGGCATACCGGAAGATTGGGAAACTTTCAAAGATCACAAAAGAGTTACTTAAAAAGATGTAAAAAGAGCAAAAATAAATTACAAAATAAAACAAAGCAAGTATAAAAGCAGGTAGTGAAAGCTTCTATAAGTGTATAAAAAAATGAAGAAAATTGTTTGTTAGAATTAGCTTTATTCTCACGTGTACTCAAGTGAGTGCGGTGACAAGTTTACAAGTCACCACTTACAGTGCCATCTTCGGTACAAAGGAACCTATCTACAGATTTATAAACACATATTTTTTAGGCAAACCAAAGTTAGAAAAATGAAGAAATATAAGTTCAGAATAACAGTCCTTCCAACCCAGTCCATGCCAGCACCTAGTCTCCAGACCGTGTCGGCCTTCAACTCATGGCCAGAAGAGCAGCCTGAGGTCATGCTGACCGCCACGCCGGGCCGAGAGACCGCCACGCCAGGCCGAGAGACCACCACGCCAGGCCGAGAGACCGCCACGCCGGGCCGAGAGACCGCCACGCCAGGCCGAGAGACCGCCACGCCGGGCTGAGAGACCGCCACACCGGGCCGAGAGACCGCCACACCGGGCCGAGAGACCACCACGCCGGGCCGAGAGACCACCACGCCAGGCCGAGAGACCGCCACACCGGGCCGAGAGACCGCCACACCGGGCCGAGAGACCACCACACCGGGCCGAGAGACCACCACACCGGGCCGAGAGACCGCCACGCCGGGCCGAGAGACCACCACGCCAGGCCAAGAGACCGCCACACCGGGCCGAGAGACCGCCACACCGGGCCGAGAGACCACCACACCGGGCCGAGAGACCACCACGCCAGGCCAAGAGACCGCCACACCGGGCCGAGAGACCACCACACCGGGCCGAGAGACCACCACACCGGGCCGAGAGACCACCACACCGGGCCGAGAGGCCACCACGCCAGGCCAAGAGACCGCCACACCGGGCCGAGAGACCGCCACACCGGGCCGAAAGACCGCCACACCGGGCCGAAAGACCACCACGCTGGGCCGAGAGACCGCCACACCGGGCCGAGAGACCACCACACCGGGCCGAGAGACCGCCACACCGGGCCGAGAGACCACCACGCCGGGCCGAGAGACCGCCACACTGGACCGAGAGACCACCACACTGGGCCGAGAGGCAGCCACGCCAGGCCGAGAGACCGCCACGCCAGGACGAGAGACCGCCACACCGGGCCGAGAGACCGCCACACCGGGCCGAGAGACAGGCACACCGGGCCGAGAGACAAGCATGCTGGGTTGGGAGGATGCCACGCAAAGTCTGCGCTGGGGCCGGGAGTTCAGGACATCACTAAAGGTAAATTAAGGAAGCACAAATGGGAAACAAAACGAAACGGATGGAGCAGACGTGTTGACCTGCTTGAAGCAGTTTTCCTCCACCCAGGGTGAAATTGTCTGCATAGCCATCTAAAATAAATACTGGTCCCTTGCAGGATGAGACCGGGGAGTTAATAGTGGGAACACAGAAATGACAGAGACACAAAGATAATATTTGCCTCAGCTTTCACTGCAGAATATCCAAATAGTAATAGGTAATGCTGAGATTATAGAAAAAGAGGAACTTTGAACAATCATCATAATTAGGGAAAACATACTGAACAAATGGTTGTAATTTATAGCAGAAAAGTCCCCATAGCCTTAGTCACCCATCATAGGGTCTTAGAGTCATAGTCATAGAGATGTAAAGCACAGAAACAGACCCTTTGGTCCAACTCGTCCATGTCAACCAGATATCCCAATTCAATCACGATTCACTTACCAGCACCTGGCCCGTATCCCTCCAGCAATTGTACCAGCCTCCATCACTTCCTCTGGCAGCTCATTCCATACACGTACCACCCTGTGAATGAAAACGTTGCCCCTTAGGTCTCTTCTATATCTTTCCCTTCTCACCCTAAACCTATGCCCTCTAGTTCTGGACTCCCCCACCCCAGGGAAAAAAACTTGGTCGATTTATCCTATTCATGCCCCTCATGATTGTACAAGGTCATCCCTCAGCATCCAATGCTCCAGGGAAAACAGCCCCAGCCTCTCCCTATCGCTCAAATCCTCCAATCCTGGCAACATCATTGTAAATCTTTTCTGAACCCTTTCAAGTTTCACAACATCTGTGCTGTACTTTTCTATGTTTTATGTTTTACTGATCCATGCTCGAAGTTCGTCACTCTTATTCCGGACACTCCTTGCATTAAAGCGGACACACTTTAACGATCCCTTTGTTTCATTGCGTGAGAAACTTTCCTGATAGATTCAATATATCCTGTCACCGTCCTGTCTGCAACTGACCCCCTCTCAGACATGTGGCTCCGATTCCCACCCCCCTGCCAAACTAGTTTAAACCCTTCCGAATTGCATGAGCAAATCTCCCACCCAGGACATTTGTGCCCCTCCAGTTCAGGTGCAACCTGTCCTTCATGTACAGGTCCCACCTTCCCCAAAAGGTATCCCAATGGTCTAGGTATCTGAAGCCCTCCCTCCTGCACCAGCCTCACAGCCACGTGTTAAGCTGCATTTGCTGACTGTTCCTCATCTCACTATCTCGTGGCACTGGTAGCAATCCTGAGATCACTACTCTACTCGTCCTGCTCTTCAGCTTCCAACCTAACAGGAATAAAAGAATGACTAGGGTAGGAATAGGTCCAGTCAAGGATAGTAGTGGGAAGTTGCGTGTGGACGCTGAAGAGATTGGGGAGACACTGAATGAATACTTTTCGTCAGTATTCAATCAGGAACAGGACATTGTTGTCAATGGGAGTACTGAGTCACAATTAAGTAGAATGGATGACTTTGAGGTATGTAGAGAAGAGGTGTTGGAAATTCTGGAAAGGGTGAAAATAGATAAGTCCCCTGGGCCTGATGGCATTTATCCTAGGATTCTCTGGGAAGCAAGGGAGGAGATTGCAGAGCCATTGGCCTTGATTTTTATGTCCTCGTTGTCTACAGGAGTAGTGCCAGAAGATTGGAGGCTAGCAAATGTGGTTCCCTTGTTCAAGAAGGGGAGTAGGGATAACCCTAGTAATTATAGGCTGGTGAGTCTCACTTCTGTTGTGGGCAAAGTCTTAGAGAGAATTGTAAGGGATAGGATTTATGAACATCTGGATAGGAATAATGTGATCAAAGATAGTCAGCATGGTTTTGTGAAGGGCAGGTCGTGCCTCACAAACCTTATTGAATTCTTTGAGAAGGTGACTAAGGAGGTGGACGAGGGGAAATCAGTAGATGTGGTGTATATGGATTTTAGTAAGGCGTTTGATAAGATTCCCCATGGTAGACTACACAAAAAATACGGAGGTATGGGATTGAGGGTGAGTTGGAGGTTTGGATTAGGAGTTGGTTGGCTGGAAGAAGACAGAGGGTAGTAGTTGATGGCAAAGGTTCATCTTGGAGTGCAGTTACTAGCGGTGTTCCGCAAGGATCTGTTTTGGGACCATTGCTGTTTGTCATTTTTATAAATGACCTGGAGGAGGGGTTAGAAGGTTGGGTGAGCAAGTTTGCGGATGATACAAAAGTCGGAGGAGTTGTAGACAGTGAGGAAGGATGTGGCAGGTTACAGCGGGATATAGATAAGCTGCAGAACTGGGCAGAAAGGTGGCAAATGGAGTTCAATGTAGCTAAGTGTGAGGTGATTCACTTTGGTAAGAGTAATAAAAAGATGGGGTACTGGGCTAACGGTCGGATACTTGGTAGTGTGGATGAGCAGAGGGATCTTGGTGTCCATGTACACAAATCTTTGAAAGTTGCCACCCAGGTAAATAGTGCGGTGAAGAAGGCATATGGCGTACTGGCTTTTATTGGTAGAGGAATTGAGTTCCGGAGTACTGAGGTCATGTTGCAGTTGTATAAGACTCATCTCCTGAATCACCTTCCCTATCCTTTCTTCAATGATTCTAGGACTATTAGGAGGCCTGTAAAAGACTCCTAACAGGGTGACCTCACCTTTCCTATTCCTAACCTCAGCCCAAACTACCTCAGATGGCAAGTCCTCATCCATCGTCCTTTCCACCACTGTAATACTATCTTTGACAAGCAATGCCACACCTCCCCCTCTTTTACCCCCACCTCTGACCCTACTAAAACATTTAAATCCTGGAACCTGCAACAGCCAATCCTGTCCCTGTTCTAGCCATGCCTCTGTAATAGCCACAACATCGAAGTCCCAGGTACCAACCCACGCTGCAAGTTCACCTACCTTATTTCGTATACTTCTTGCATTGAAGTATACACACTTCAAGCCACTTTCCTGTTTACAGGCACCCTCCTTTGAAATTGATGCCATGTTCCTAACCTCCCTACACTCCAGGCCCTGCACCCTGAAGCTACAATCTGGGTTCCCATGCCCCTGCAGAGTTAGTTTAAACCCCCCCCCAAGAGCACTAGCAAACCTCCCCCCAAGGATACTGGTGCCCCTCAGGTTCAGGTGTAGACCATCCTGTTTATAGAGGTCCCACCGTCCCCAGAAAGAACCCCAGTTATCCAAAAACCGGAATCCCTCCCTCCTGCACCATCCCTGTAGCCACGCATTTAAGTGTTCTCTTTCCCTATTCCTCGAATCTCTATCACGTGGCACGGGTAACAAACCAGAGACAACAACTCTGTTCGTTCTAACTCTGAGCTTCCAACCTAGCTCCCTGAAAGCCTGTCTAACATCCTCAGCACTCCTCCTAACTATGTCGTTGGTGCCAATATGGACCACGACTTCGGGCTGCTCCCCCTCCCCCTCCAGGACCCGGAAAACACGATCAGAGACATCACGTACCCTTGCACCTGGGAGGCAACATACCAAACGTGAGTCTCTCTCGTTCCCACAAAACCGCCTATCTATTCACTCTTTCCACGTCCCTCATGATTTTAAAAGAGCATGCCTCAGCCTCCAACACTCCAGGGAAAACAGTACCAGCCTATTCAGCCTTTCCCTGTAGCTCAAACCCTGCAATCCTAGCAACAACCTTGTAAATGTTTTCTGAATCCTTACAACTTTCACAACATCCTTCTGATCGGAGGGAGACCAGAATTGTACACAATGATAGATAGGGCCAAGTGATTTCGCAACCAACAGTTCAGACCTAAGCTCTACAATTTGCTGTGTCTGGTCGTGAATAGAGGCAGACAATTAAACAACTCCCTGGAGGAGAAGACGATATAAATGTCTCCATCCTCAATTATGGAGGACCCGAGCACATCAGTGCAAATTAAGGCATTTATGACAGTCTGCAGTCGGAAGTACCAAGTGAAAGAGTTTAGACTGGGTGGATTTCTTGGAATGTAATCCAGGAGAGCTTTTTGTGTGGAGAAAGTGAGGACTGCAGATGCTGGAGATCAGACCTGAAAATGTGTTGCTGGAAAAGCGCAGCAGGTCAGGCAGCATCCAAGGAGCAGGAGAATCGACGTTTCGGGCATGAGTCCTTCTTCAGGAATGAGGAACGTGTGTCCAGCAGGCTAAGATAAAAGGTAGGGAGGAGGGACTTGGGGGAGGGGCGTTGGAAATGCGATAGGTGGAAGGAGGTTAAGGTGAGCGTGATAGGCCGGAGTGGGGGCAGAGAGGTCAGGAAGAAGATTGCAGGAAGGTAGTGCTGAGTTCGAGAATTGGGACTGAGACAAGGTGGGGGGAGGGGAAATGAGGAAACTGGAGAAATCTGAGTTCATCCCTTGTGGTTGAAGGGTTCCTAGGCAGCATCCCTTGTGGTTGGAGGGTTCCTAGCCCTAACCCTAACCCTATCGCAGGTGCTACATAGGACAGCATAGTGCTGGAACTGATTCTGGGGAAAGAAGCTGGATGAGTAAAAGCAAATTACTGCAGATGCTGGAATCTGAAACCAAAAGAGAAAATGCTGGAAAATCTCAGCAGGTCTGGCAGCATCTGTAAGGAGAGAAAAGAGCTGACGTACAAGTCTAACTGACCCTTTGTCAAAGTGTTTGATGTAGCATTGGGGGAACATTTTCGTGATAGTGAAAACAACATGGTTCAGAATACTTAAGGACAAGTGAAAAGATGGCTTGCAAAAGGTGTTTTGGATAGGGGGGAAAGGCATATTTTATTAAAATAAAGCAGAAACTGGCCAAAGTGGACTGGGAACAGTTCCTTGCAAATAATTCTAATACTGGAGCAGTGGGAGGCATCATCAGAAATCCCTCCCACCCCGGTAACACTCTCTTCATCATCATCAGAGACCCGTCACAGACCAGTAACATTCTCTTCCAACACCATCAGAGACCCCTCCTACCCCGGTAACACACTCTTCATCATAATTAGAGACCCATCCCACCCCAGTAACACTCACTTCATCATCAGAGACCCCTCTCACTCCGGTAACAATCTCTTCAACATCATTAGAGATCCCTCACTCCCCGGTAACACTGTCTTCATCATCATCATCAGAGACCCCTCCCACACCAGTAAGATTCTCTTCCAACACAATCAGAGACCCCTCCTACCCTGGTAACACTCTTCAGCATCATCAGAGATCCCTCCCATTCCAGTAACACTCTCTTCATCATCGTCAGAGACCCCTCTCACCCTGGTAACACTCTCTCCAACACCATCAGAGACCCCTCTCACTCCGGTAACACTCTCTCCAACACCATCAGAGACCCCTCTCACTCCGGTAACACTCTTCATCATCGTCAGAGACCCCCCCCCATACCCCTGTAACACTGTCTTCATCATCATCAGAGAACCCTCCCACCCCAGTAACACTCTCTTCATCATCGTCAGAGACCCCCCAATACCCCTGTAACACTGTCTTCATCATCATCAGATTCCCCTCACACCCTGGTAACACGCTCTTCATCATCATCAGACACCCCTCCTACCCCGGTAACACTCTCATCATCATCATCATCATCAGACACCCCTCACACCCCGGTAACATTCTCTCCAACACCATCAGAGACCCCTCACACCCTGGTAACACTCTCTTCATCATCATCAGAGACCCCTCCTACCCCAGTAACACTCTCTTCATCATCATCAGAGTCTCCTCCTACCCCGGAAATACTCTCATCTAACATCAGACACGCCTCCCAACCCAGAAACCACTCTTCATCATCATCAGAGACTCCTCACACCCCGGTAACTCTCTTCATCATCATCAGAGACCCCTCTCACCTGATAACACTGTCTTAATCATCATCAGAGACTCCTCATACCCCGGTAACACACTCTTCATTATCATCATCAGAGACCCCTCTCACCCCGGTAACACTCTCTTCCAACACCATCAGAGACACCTCCTACCCCGGTAACACTCTCTTCATCATCATTAGAGACCCCTCCCAACCTGGTAACACTCTCTTCATCATCATCAGAGACTCCTCACACCCCGGTAACAATCGCATCATCATCATCAGAGAACTCTCGCACCTGGCAACACTGTCTTAATCATCATTAGAGACCCCTCTCACCCAGTAACACTGTTTAATCATCATCAGACATTCCTCACACCCCGGTAACACTCTCTCCAACACCATCAGAGACCCCTCTCACTCCGGTAACACTCTTCATCATCGTCAGAGACCCACCCCATACCCCTGTAACACTGTCTTCATCATCATCAGAGACCCCTCACACCCTGGTAACACTCTCTTCATCATCATCAGAGACCCGTCTCGCCCCGGTAACACTGTCTTCCAACACCATCAGAGACACCTCCCATCCCTGTAACACTCTCTTCCAACACCATCAGAGACCCCCCCTACCCGGGCAACACTCTCTTCATCATCGTCAGAGACCCCTCCTACCCCGGTAACAATCTCTTCCAACACCATCAGAGTCTCCTCCTATCCCGGAACCACTCACATCTAACACCAGACACGCCTCCCAACCCAGAAACTCTCTCTTCATCATCATCAGAGGCCCCTCCCAACCTGGTAACACTCTCTTCATCATCATTAGAGATCCCTCTCACCCGGTAATACTCTTAAACATCATCAGAGACCCCTCACACCCTGGTAACACTCTCTTCATCATCATCAGAGACCCGTCTCGCCCCGGTAACACTGTCTTCCAACACCATCAGAGACACCTCCCATCCCTGTAACACTCTCTTCCAACACCATCAGAGACCCCCCCTACCCGGGCAACACTCTCTTCATCATCGTCAGAGACCCCTCCTACCCCGGTAACAATCTCTTCCAACACCATCAGAGTCTCCTCCTATCCCGGAACCACTCACATCTAACACCAGACACGCCTCCCAACCCAGAAACTCTCTCTTCATCATCATCAGAGGCCCCTCCCAACCTGGTAACACTCTCTTCATCATCATTAGAGATCCCTCTCACCCGGTAATACTCTTAAACATCATCAGAGACCCCTCACACCCTGGTAACACTCTCTTCATCATCATCAGAGACCCGTCTCGCCCCGGTAACACTGTCTTCCAACACCATCAGAGACACCTCCCATCCCTGTAACACTCTCTTCCAACACCATCAGAGACCCCCCCTACCCGGGCAACACTCTCTTCATCATCGTCAGAGACCCCTCCTACCCCGGTAACAATCTCTTCCAACACCATCAGAGTCTCCTCCTATCCCGGAACCACTCACATCTAACACCAGACACGCCTCCCAACCCAGAAACTCTCTCTTCATCATCATCAGAGGCCCCTCCCAACCTGGTAACACTCTCTTCATCATCATTAGAGATCCCTCTCACCCGGTAATACTCTTAAACATCATCAGAGACTCCTCAGACCCCAATCACCTGGTAACACTCGGTTCATCATCAGAGACCCCTCGCACCTGGTAACACTCTCTTAATCATCATCAGACACTCCTCACACCCCGGTAACACTCTCTCCAACACCATCAGAGACCCCTCTCACTCCAGTAACACTCTTCATCATCATCAGAGACCCCCCATACCTCTGTAACACTGTCTTCATCATCATCAGAGACCCCTCACACCCTGGTAACACTCTCTTCATCATCATCAGAGACCCCTCACACCCTGGTAACACTCTCTTCATCATCATCAGAGACTCCTCACACTCCGGTAATACTCTCTCTAACACCATCAGAGACCCCTCTCACTCCGGTAACACTCTTCATCATCGTCAGAGACCCCCCCCCATTCCCCTGTAACACTGTCTTCATCATCATCAGAGACCCCTCACACCCTGGTAACACTCTCTTCATCATCATCAGAGACCCGTCTCAACCTGGTAACACTCTCTTCATCATCATTAGAGACTCCTCATACCCCGGTAACACTCTCTCCAACACCATCAGAGACCCCTCTCACTCCAGTAACACTCTTCATCATCATCAGAGACCCCCCCATACCTCTGTAACACTGTCTTCATCATCATCAGAGACCCCTCACACCCTGGTAACACTCTCTTCATCATCATCAGAGACCCCTCACACCCTGGTAACACTCTCTTCATCACCATCAGAGACTCCTCACACTCCGGTAATACTCTCTCCAACACCATCAGAGACCCCTCTCACTCCGGTAACACTCTTCATCATCGTCAGAGACCCCCCCCCATTCCCCTGTAACACTGTCTTCATCATCATCAGAGACCCCTCACACCCTGGTAACACTCTCTTCATCATCATCAGAGACCCCTCTCATCCTGGTAACACTCTCTTCATCATCATTAGAGACTCCTCATACCCCGGTAACACTCTCTCCAACACCATCAGAGACCCCTCTCACTCCAGTAACACTCTTCATCATCATCAGAGACCCACCCATACCCCTGTAACACTGTCTTCATCATCATCAGAGAACTCTCGCACCTGGCAACACTGTCTTAATCATCATTAGAGACCCCTCTCACCCGGTAACACTGTTTAATCATCATCAGACACTCCTCACATCCCGGTAACACTCTCTCCAACACCATCAGAGACCCCTCTCACTCCGGTAACACTCTTCATCATCGTCAGAGACCCACCCCATACCCCTGTAACACTGTTTTCCTCATCATCAGAGACCCCTCACACCCTGGTAACACTCTCTTCATCATCATCAGAGACCCCTCTCACCCCGGTAACACTGTCTTCCAACACCATCAGAGACACCTCCCATCCCAGTAACACTCTCTTCCAACACCATCAGAGACCCCTCCTACCCGGGCAACACTCTCTTCATCATCGTCAGAGACCCCTCCTACTCCGGTAACAATCTCTTCCAACACCATCAGAGTCTCCTCCTATCCCGGAACCACTCACATCTAACACCAGACACGCCTCCCAACCCAGAAACTCTCTCTTCCTCATCATCAGAGGCCCCTCCCAACCCGGTAGCACTCTCTTCATCATCATCAGAGACCCCAATCACCTGGTAACACTTGGTTCATCATCATCAGAGACCCCTCGCACCTGGTAACACTGTCTTAATCATCATCAGACACTCCTCACACCCCGGTAACACTCTCTCCAACACCATCAGAGACCCCTCTCACTCCGGTAACACTCTTCATCATCGTCAGAAACCCCCCCCCATTCCCCTGTAACACTGTCTTCATCATCATCAGAGACCCCTTACACCCTGGTAACACTCTCTTCATCATCATCAGAGACCCCTCCTACCCCGGTAACATCTCTTCATCATCATCAGAGACACCTCCCACCCGGTAACACTCTCTTCATCATCATCAGAGAAACTTCCCACCCGGGTAACATTCTCTTCCAACACCATCAGAGACCCCTCATACCCGGGCAACACTTCCTTCATCATCGTCAGAGACCCCTCACACCCCGGTAACAATCTCTTCCAACACCATCAGAGTCTCCTCCTATCCCGAAAACACTCTCATCTAACATCAGACACGCCTCCCAACCCAGAAACTCTCACTTCATCATCATCACAGACCCTCCCAACCTGGTAACACTCTCTTCCAACACCATCAGAGACCCCTCATACCCAGGTAACACTCTCATCATAATCATCAGAGACTCCTCCCACCCTGGTAACACTCTCTTCATCATCTTCAGAGACCCCTCCCACCCTGGTAACACTCTCTTCATCATCTTCAGAGACCCCTCCCACCCTGGTAACACTCTCTTCATTATCATCATCAGAGACCCCTCTCACCCCGGTAACACTCTCTTCCAACACCATCAGAGACCCCTCCTATCCGGGCAACACTCTCTTCATCATCATCAGAGACCGCTCTCACCCGGTAACACTGTCTTAATCATCATCAGAGACTCCTCACACCCCGGTAACACCCTCTCCAACACCATCAGAGACCCCTCTCACTCCAGTAACACACTTCATCATCATCAGAGACCCCCCCCCATACCCCTGTAACACTGTCTTCATCATCATCAGAGAACACTCACACCCTGGTAACACTCTGTTCATCATCATCAGAGACCCCTCCTACCCCGGTAACAATCTCATAATCATCGTCAGAGATCAGTCCCACCCCAGTAACACTCTCCTCATCATCGTCAGAGACCAGTCCCACCCCAGTAACACTCTCCTCATCATCGTCAGAGACCAGTCCCATCCTGGCAACACTGTCTTAATCATCATCAGAGACCCCTCTCACCCCGGTAACACTCTCTTCACCATCATCAGAGACCCCTCACACCCCGGTAACAATCTCTTCCAACACCATCAGAGTCTCCTTCTACCCCGGAAACACTCTCATCTAACATCAGACAAGCCTCCCAACCCAGAAACCCTCTCTTTATCATCATCAGAGACACCTCCCACCCCAGTAACACTCTCTTCCAACACCATCAGAGACACCTCTCACCCCGGTAACGCTCTCTTCATCATCATCAGTGACCCCTCCCACCCCGGTAACACTCGCTTCCAACACCATCAGAGACTCCTCCTACCTCGGTAACAATCTCTTCATCGTCATCAGAGACCAATCCCACCCCAGTAACACTCGCTTTCAACACTATCAGAGACCCCTCACACCCCGGTAACACTCTCTTCATCATCATCAGAGACCCCTCACACCCCGGTAACACTGTCTTAATCATCATCAGAGATCCCTCCTACCCTGGTAACACTCTCATCTAACAACATCAGAGACCCCTCCCACCCAGATAACAATCTCTTCCAACACCATCAGAGACCCCTCACACCCCGGTAACACTGTCTTAATCATCATCAGAGACCCCTCACACCCCGGTAACACTGTCTTAATCATCATCAGAGACCCCTCACACCCCGGTAACACTCTCTTCATCATCATCTGAGACCCCTCCCACCAAGGTAACACTCTCTTCATCATCATCGTAGACCCATCCTACCCTGGTAACAATCTCTTTCAAATTCATCAGAGACCCCTCCCACCCCAGTAACACTCTCTTCATCATCATCAGAGACCGCTCCCAACCTGCTAACACTGTCTTCATCATCATCTGAGACCCCTCCCACCAAGGTAACACTCTCTTCATCATCATCGTAGACCCATCCTACCCTGGTAACAATCTCTTTCAAATTCATCAGAGTACCCTCCCACCCCAGTTACACTCTCTTCATCATCATCAGAGACCCCTCCCACCCCGGTAACACTCTCTTCATCATCATCAGAGACCCCTCCCACCCCGGTAACACTCTCTTCCTACACCATCAGAGACCCCTCCCACCCCGGTAACACTCTCTTAAGCACTTGTACCAACAAGTTGAAGAACAGCTTCTTCCCTGCTGTTATTAGATTGCTGAATGGACCTCACTCTAATTCCAAACCAAATATTGATCATCGAACCCGGGTGTCTCTGCAGAAGGAGCACGTGGTGTCTACCGATACCCTTAAGCTGTTCAGGGAGCGGTGGGCACCGCAGGGAGTGGTGTTTTATTTCCCCCTCCAACTCTATTTTGATTTAATCCCTGCCTTCGCCTTCACTTGTTTGATGTGAAGGGCACTGCTTGTCACTGGCCATGTGGGTTTTTTCTTTCTTCCTGGTGGTGGGAAGTGAATAAAGATTTATACACCTGTTGTCTTTCACTGCACACACACATCATGGGTCCTGGGGAAAATATAAGCACTACTGCTGTTAGGTGGTAGTGTGGAGGTACAAAAAACCAAATATTGATCTTGCTTTTGTGCACCTCCTGTGCAGCTGTAACCTTGTATGCCTCACTGTCTAATAACCCTATGATCTGTATGTCCTTCTATGTTATGACCTGTCTGTGCTGCTTGAAAAACAAATCCTTTCACTGTACTTAGGTACATGTGACAAAAATAATCAAATCAAATGAAAATCTTGTTAGCTTTCTGCATGGTCTGTTCCCTCTGGCTCACCTTGGTCCACTCGTCCTTCACTCCTGACACCACCTTGTTCCCTGGCCAACTTCTCTGTCTCGGGTTTGCTGCAGAAGCAGCAGAAGCAGGAAGAACAGCACCTCATTATCTACCTGTTAACTCTACAACCTTCTGGATTCAATATTGCGGTTCAACAACTTTGGATCCTGAGGCACCTTTTCCCATGTCCTTAGCCCAGCATTCTTATCACATGCACTGCTATTACACCCATCCCATTGTCAGTCATTGATTGTCCCCATTAGCAGCTATTCACTCTCCTAGGCTGACTGTTTTTCCTTCCTTTGTCTGTCCAACTGATCTTATCTCTCTTTGACCTCTATCTCCACCTATTATTTACTCCTTACCAACTCCCCCATCATAACTTCTGCACAAAAAACAATTTTTACCTAGCTACCATCAGTTCTGAAGAAGGACCCGATATGTTAACTTTGATTTCTCTCCACACGTGCTCCAGACCTGCCCAGATTTTCCAGCAAATTCTGTTTTAGATTAGATTAGATTACTTACAGTGTGGAAACAGGCCCTTCGGCCCAACAAGCCCACACCAACCCGCCGAAGCGTAACCCACCCTGACCCATTCCCCTACATTTACCCCTTCACCGAACACTACGGGCAATTTAGCCTGGCCAATTCACCTAACCTGCACATTTTTGGACTGTGGGAGGAAACCAGAGCACCCAGAGAAAACCCACGCAGACACGGGGAGAATGTTCAAACTCCACACAGGCAGTTGCTTGAGACGGGAATTGAACCTGGGTCTCTGGTGCTGTGAGACAGCAGTGCTAACCACTGTGCCACCGTGCCACCCAGAATTCTTGTTTCTGACTTCCAGCGTCCACAGTTTTTTCCTTTTTTTATCAGGAGTTGGGACGTCATGTTGAGGTTGTAGAGGACATTGGTGTGGTCACTTTTGAAGTTTTGTGCACAGTTCAAGTCACACTGCTAAAAGAAGGATAAACCACCAGGTCATCAACTCCCTCTTGTGTTACTGTTGATTCTTTTGATAGTCACCTGAAATTGTTGTCCTGGTTCTTGATGTTTGCATTAATTGGAACAGTTCACCTCTCGCTTTCGAGGTCAAGATTCCATGGTTTTAAATATCCCTGTCAAATAGAATCTCCGAGGAGAAAGTGAGGACTGCAGATGCTGGAGATCAGAGCTGAAAAATGTGTTGCTGGAAAAGTGCAGCAGGTCAGGCAGCATCCAAGGAACAGGAGAATCGACGTTTCGGGCATAATCCCCTCTTCAGGAATGAGGAAGGTATGCCAAACAGGCTAAGATAAAAAGGTAGGGAGGAGGGACTTGGGGGAGGGGCATTGGGAATGCGATAGGTGGGAGGAGGTTAATGTGAGGGTGATAGGCCGGTGAGGGTGATAGGCCGGAGAGGGGGTGGGGTCCGAAGAAGATTGCAGGTTAAGAAGGCGGTGCTGAGTCCGAGGGTTGGGACTGAGATAAGGTGGGGGGAGGGGAAATGAGGAAGCTGGAGAAATCTGCATTCATCCCTTGTAGTTGGAGGGTTCCTAGGCGGAAGATGAGGCGCTCTTCCTCCAGGCGTCGTGTTGCCATGGTCTGGCGATGGAGGAGGCCAAGGACCTGCTTGTCCTTGGCGGAGTGGGAGGGGGAGTTAAAGTGTTCAGCCATGGGGCGGTTGGGTTGGTTGGTGCTTGTTGGTCTGAACATAGTCCCGCGTCCATTCAGGGTCAGTAGGTTCCGTAGACAGGTGCTGAGGAAGGAGATGTGGCTGAGGTAGCGAGTCTGTTTGAGGACGTGGCTGAAGAGCTTCAGGGCAGAGGAGATGACCCCCAAGTCCCTCCTCCCTACCTTTTTATCTTAGCTGAAAATGTGTTGCTGGAAAAGCGCAGCAGGTCAGGCAGCATCCAGGGAACAGGAGAATCGACGTTTCGGGCATAAGCTCTTCTTCAGGAATCCTTTTTATCTTAGCCTGTTTGGCATACCTTCCTCATTCCTGAAGAAGTGTTATGCCCGAAACGTCGATTCTCCTGCTCCTTGGATGCTGTCTGACCTGCTGCGCTTTTCCAGCAACACATTTTTCAGCTCTGATCTCCAGCATCTGCAGTCCTCACTTTCTCCTAGTTGATTTTAACCTACTGTGAATCGTCTTGCAAGGATGCCTTCCTTGAAGAAGTTTTCTTCCTCCCTCTACAAGGATTTCAGTGAGTCCTTCCTCACTGCACCCCCAAGACATCTCCTCTGCCCTGAAGCTCTTCAACCACGTCCTCAAACAGACTCGCTACCACAGCCCATCTCCTTCCTCAGCATCTGTCTACAGGATCGACTGACCCCGCATGGACTCCAGACTATGTTCAGACCAACAACTCCACCGCATCTCCTCCACTTCCTGCTCCTCCGCCCTTTGACCCCGCCCCTCCAATCGCCACCAGGACAGAACCCCACTGGTCCTCACCTACCACCCCACCAACCTCCAGAGGCATCGTATCATCCTTCGTCATTTCCGCCACCTCCAAACAGACCCCACCACCAGGGATATATTTCCCTCCCCTCCCCTATCAGCATTCCGGAAAGACCACTCCCTCCGCAACTCCCTCGTCAGGTCCACACCCCCCACCAACCCAACCTCCTCTCCCAGCACCTTCCCCTGCAACCGCAAGAAATGCAAAACTTGCACCCACACCGCCCCCCTCACCTCCATCCAAGGCCCCAAGGGATCCTTCCATATCCGTCACAAATTCACCTGCACCTCCACACACATCATGTACTGCATCCGCTGCACCCGATGTGGCCTCCTCTACATTGGGGAGACAGGCCGCCTACTTGCGGAACGTTTCAGAGAACACCTCTGGGATACCAGCACCAACCAACCCAACCACCCCGTGACTGAACACTTTAACTCCCCCTCCCACTCCGCCAAGGACATGCAGGTCCTTGGACTCCTCCATCGCCAGACCATGGCAACACGACGCCTGGAGGAAGAGCGCCTCATCTTCCGCCTAGGAACCCTCCAACTACAAGGGATGAATGCAGATTTCTCCAGCTTCTTCATTTCCCCTCCCCCCACCTTATCTCAGTCCCAACCCTCGGACTCAGCACCGCCTTCTTGACCTGCAATCTTCTTCCCGACCTCTCCGCCCCCATCCCCTCTCCAGCCTATCACCTGCACCTTAACCTCCTTCCACCTATTACATTCCCAACGCCCCTTCCCCAAGTCCCTCCTCCCTACCTTTTATCTTAGCCTGCTTGGCACACCTTCCTCATTTCTGAAGAAGGGCTCATGCCCAAAACGTCGATTCTCCTGCTCCTTGGATGCTGTCTGACCTGCTGAGCTTTTCCAGCAAGACATTTTTCAGCTCGAATGGAATCTCCTCTTAGCCATCCCAACATCTGTCTATCCATGTAACAGAAGTCCATCATTCCGGGAGCCATTCCCTTAAAGCTTTGTGTCACCCTCTCCAAATCCCATTGTATTTTATTTCCTCCATAACATTTTCTCCTTCGTATATTCCCCCCTACTGTAGTACTCAGAAAGTTGCACTGATCGGCCCTAGGCAAGGTTGATGGATATGAAGCCTCCTTCATTGTTCTCTGACTATGTCACTGAGGTTATGGCGAAATGAGAGTTTAGATTAGAGTGGTGCTGGAAAAGCACAGCAATTCAGGCAGCATGTGAGAAGCAGGAAAATCGACGTTTCGGGCAAAAGCTCTTCATCAGGAATAGAGCTCTATTCTATAGAGCACCTTAATAGATGGGGGACCAGCATTCTGGCAGGCAGGTTTGCCACTGCAACACAGCTGCGTTTAAACTAAATAGCGGCGGGGAGGGGACAAACTGGAAGTTTAAGAAGGAAATTGCAGGGAAAGTTAGAACAAGAGAAGTCAAGAAAGACAACGGTATCAATGGAGCAGAAATCTCAAAAAGGGATCATGCCATAAGGTTGAGTGAAATAGGGAATGATAGGAAGGTTGAGGGCAGTAACAAATTAAAAATACTATATATGAATGCACGAAGCATTAGAAATAAGATGGATGAGCTTGAGGCTCATTTGGAAATTGGCAGTTACGATGTTGTGGGGATAACGGAGACGTGGCTTCAAATGGACAGGGCCTGGGAAATGAATATTCAAGGCTATACGTGCTATCGTAAGGACAGACTGACGGGCAGAGGGGGTGGGATGGCCCTGTTGGTAAGGAATGATATTCAGTCCCTTGTGCGGGAGGACCTACACCAGCAACCATCCCAACACACACAAACAAAGCTGTATCAGAACACTATTCCAACGGGCCACCACACACTGCAGCACAGACGAACTTTGGAAAACAGAGGAGAACCACCTATACTATGTATTCAAGAAGAACGGATACTCAATAAATACAGTGCGCAGATTCCTCAAGAACAAACCACGACAAGCAGACCAAACATAGCCAGAAACCCTAACCACCTTACCATACATCAAAGAAGTTTCAGAAATGACAGCCAGACTACTAAGACCCCTTGGAATCCTAGTAGCACACAAACCTACCAACATTCTCAAACAAAAACTAACAAACTTAAAAGACCCAGTACAACCCATGGACAAAACCAACATCATCTACAAAATTCCATGCAAGGACTGCCACAAACACTACGTAGGACAAACAGGAAGAAAGTTAGCCACCAGGATACATGAACACCAGCTAGCCACAAAAAGACATGACCCTCTCTCCCTCGTAGCCCTATACACAGATGAAAAAAACCACCATTTCGACTGGGAACAAACATCTATCCTGGGACAGGCTAAGCAAAGACATGCCAGAGAATTCCTAGAGGCCTGGCACTCCAACCACAACGCCATAAACAAGCACATACATCTAGATGCCATCTATCAACCCCTCAGAAAACGAACAGGAAATGACATTATCACAAACTCCAGGAACCTCTTCCAGGAGGAAGATATAAATAGAAAGCAGGAGACATCAGCTTCGCTTCACTTGGAGGTCGCCACTGATGATGTTACCTAACCAGGTAATGAAACGTCTGGATATCAAACCTACAGCTAAGCGAGCAAACCTACACCCTTTCTACAGGTATATCAGGAATAAAAGAATGACGAGAGTAAGATTAGGGGCAATCAAGCAGAGTAGTGGGAAGTTGTGCGTGGAGTCAGAGGAGATAGGGGAAGCGCTAAATGACTACTTTTCACCAGAATTCACATGAGAAAAAGACAATATGGTCAAGGAGAATACTGAGATACAGGCTACTAGACTAGACGGGATTGAGGTTCATAAGCAGGAAGCGTTAGCAATTCTGGAAAGTGTAAAAATAGATGGCTGCATGGGATTCATCCTATGATTCTCTGGGAAGCCAGGGAGGAGATTGCTGAGCCTTTGGCTTTGATCTTTATGTTGTCATTGTCTACAGGAATAGTGCCAGAAGACTGGAGGGTAGCAAATGTTGTCCCCTTGTTCACGAAGGGGAGTTGAGAAAACCCTGGAAATTATAGACCTGTGAGTCTTATTTCAGTTGTGGATGAAGTGTTATAACAGATAGGATTTATAATCATCTGGAAAGGAATATGTTCATTAGGGATCGTCAACACGGATTGTGAAGGGTAGGTTCTGCCTCACGAATCTTATTGAGTTCTTTGTGAAGGTGACCAAACAGATGGATGAGGGTAAAGCGGTTGATGTGGTGTATATGGATTTCAGTAAGGCATTTGATAGGGTTCCCCATGGTAGGCTACTGCACAAAATACAGAGGCATGGGATTGAGGGTGATTTAGTGGCTTGGATCACAAATTGGCTCGCTGAAAAAAGACAGAAGGTGATGGTTGATGGGAAATGTTCATCCTTGGAGTTCAGGTGCACATGGGGTTCCGCAAGGATCTGTTTTGGGCCCACGGTTGTTTGTCATTTTTATAAATGACCTGGATGTGGGCATAGAAGGATGGGTTAGTAAATTTGCAGATGACACTAAGCTCAGTAGAGTTGTGGATAGCGACGAAAGATGTTGTAGGTTACAGAGAGACATCGATAAGCTGGGCAGAGTTGGAGTTTAATGTAGAAAAGTAAGAGGAGATTCACTTTGGAAGGAATAACAGGAATGCAGAATTTAGCATTAGCAGGAATACTGGGCTAATGGTAAGATTCTTGATAGTGTAAATGAGCAGAGAGATCTCGGAGTCCAGGTAAATAGATCCCTGAAAATTGCCACCCAGGTGGATAGGGTTGTTAAGGATGGAAATGTGTTGCTGGAAAAGCGCAGCAGGTCAGGCAGCATCTAGGGAACAGGAGAATTGACGTTTCGGGCATTAGCCCTTCTTCAGGAATGAGGTAAGGAGGCATACAGTGTGTTAGCTTTTATTGGTAGAGGGATTGAGTTTTGGAGCCACAAGGTCATGCTGCAGCTGTACAAAACTCTGGTATGGCCGCACCTGGAGTAATGTGGACAGTTCTGGACACCGCATTATAGGAAGGATGTGGAAGCTTTGGAAAGGGTTCAGAGGAGATTTACTAGGATGTTGCCTGCTATGGAGGCAAAGTCTTACGAGGAAAGGCTGAAGGAAATGAGGCTGTTTTAGTTAGAGAGAAGAAGGTTGAGAGGTGACTTCATTGAGACATATAAGATAATCAGAGAGTTACATAGGCAGGATAGTGAGAGCCTTTTTCGTCAGATGGTGATGGCTAGCATGAGGGGACACAGTATTAAATTGAGGGGTGATAGATATAGGTCAGATGTCAGAGAGTGGTAGGGATGTGGAATGCACTGCCTGCAATAGTAGTAGACTCGCCAACTTTAAGAGCATTTAAATGGTCATTGGACAGGCAGTTGGACGAGAATAGAATAGTGTAGGTGAGATGAGCTTCAGATTGGTTCCATAGGTCGGTGCAACATCGAAGGCCGAAGGGCCTGTACTGAGCTGCAATGTTCTATGCTTTCTAAAGGTCTTTGTTGAATCTCTGCTTAGCTTTTTAACTTTATTTCTTTCTTTTACTACATTGTATCTAATTTTCTTCTACCTAGATATCTTTGTACCTAAGATGGCTTAATGTATGGCGATTTTGTACACTTTTCATTGTACTTCTGTACTTGAGTACATGTGACAATAAAATCTAAATCTAAATCTAAATTGTTGCATCTCATTGATGGTAAATACTACTACTGTTAAGTGTTGGTGGTGCAGCTGTCATGGATTTAGTGCCAATCAATTGGGCTCCTTTGGTCTGGATGGTGTCAAGCTTCTTGAGCATTGTCTGAAACAAACACAGAAATTGCTGGAAAGATTCAGCAGCTCAGGCAGCATCTGTGCAGAGAAAGAGTCAAAACGTGTGGCGCTGGAAAAGCACAGCCGGTCAGGCAGCTTCCAAGGAGCAGGAGAGTCAACATTTCGAGCATTAACTCTTCATCAGCATCAGAATAGTTCCATGTGAGTTGCACCATCAGAAATGTTAGCTCAATATATTCAAACTGTAAAACCTCCAAAGCTCCAACCATCTGTCAAAAAAATTTAGATCCAATCCATAAGTTATCACGCTTACCTGAGTGTGTTTCATCATCTTTGAACCCCACTCCTTCAACCACAACAAGGACAGAACCCCGCAGTCCTCACCTTCCGCTTCACCAGCATCATCCTCTGCCATTTCCGCCACCTACAAATGGACCCCACCGTCAGAGATATATTTCTTTCCCAGCATCTTCAGTCTTCACTTTCTCCTCCCTTTCTGTGCAGAACAAGCAGAGTTAACATTTTGGGTCAAGTGACACATAAGAGTCATAGAGGAGAAAGTGAGGACTGCAGATGCTGGAGATCAGAGTTGAAAGTGTGGTGCTAGAAAAGCACAAAAGCACAGCAGGTCAGGCAGCATCCGAACAGCAGGAGAATAGACATTTTGGGCATAAGCCCTTCATCAGGAATGAGGCTTGTAGGCCAAGGGGGCTGAGAGATAAATGGGAGCAAAGTGGGGCTGGGGGGAAGGTAGTTAGGAACGCGATAGTAAGATGAAGTTGGGGTGAAGGTGATAGATCAGAGAAGAGGGTGGAGCAGATAGGTGGGAAGGAAGATGGACAGGTAGGACAGCTCAAGAGGGCGGTGCCGAGTTGGAAAGTTGTATCTGGGATAAAGTGAGGGGAGGGAAATTAGGAAACTGGTGAAATCCACATTGATGCCGTGTGGTTGGAGGGTCCCAAGACAGAAGATGAGGCGTTCTTCCTCCAAACATCGGATGGTCAGGGTTTGGCTGCATGTATTTGGGGGAGTGGGAGGGGGAGTTAAAGTGTTCGACCACAGGGCAGTGGGATTGCTTTGTGCGGGTGTCCCAGAGATGTTCTCTGAAGTGTTCTGCGAGTAGGCATCCTGTCTCCCCAATGTAGAGAATACCACACCGAGAGCAATGGATACAGTAGATGACGTGTGGAAGTACAGGTAAATCTCTGATGGATGTGGAAGACTCTTTTGGGGCCTTGGACGGAGGTGAGGGGGGAGAAGTGGGTGCAGGATTTGCAATTCTTGTGGTGGCAGGGGAAGGTGCCGGGGGGGGGGGGGGGGGGGGGGGGGGATAATAGGTTGGTGGAGGACATGGACCTGACAAGAAACTCGTGGAGGGAATGGTCTTTGTGGAAAGTAGATAGGGGAGGGGAAAGAAATATATCTCTGACAGGGGGGTCCATTTGTAGGTGGCGGAAATGGCAGAGGATGATGCTGGTGAAGCGGAAGGTGAGGACCACGGGGTACTGTCCTTGTTGTGGTTGGAGGAGTGGAGTTCAAAGATGATGACACACACTCAGGTAAGCGTGATAACTTATGGATTGAATCTAAATTTTTTTGACAGATGGGTTGGAGCTTTGGAGATTTTACAGTTTGAATATATTGAGCTAACATTTCTGATGGTGCAACTCACATGGAACTATTCATTTTAATAGCTTACTGTTAGTACTCCAATCAACTTTAGGATCCAGACCTGTACAGGGAAGGATGCACTTTGCTATTGACAGACAGTGGAACAGATTGGTGATCTGTCTGGTTTCACTTGAACTGGCCAACACATCCTGATGAAGGGCTTATGCCCAAAACATCAATTCTCCTGCTCCTCGGATGCTGCCTGACCTGCTGTGCTTTTCCAGCATCACAGTCTCAACAGACACACACTGCTGTTCAGTTTCCATTGGGCACCACGGGGATCAGACTCCCCAGTCAAGACAGATTAGTGCTGTCTTTGAATGAGTTCCCAATCAACCTCTCGTTTCTTTTTATTCCTAAAACTTATTCAGGGTTTCCTGACGATGTTCTGTGTTCTATGAGAAAGTGAGGACTGCAGATGCTGGAGATCAGAGTCGAGAGTGTGGTGCTGGAAAAGCACAGCCGGTCAGGCAGCATCCAAGGAGCAGGAGAATCAACATTTCGGACACAAAGGGCTTATGCCTAAATGCCGATTCTCCTGCTCCTTGGATGCTGCCTGACCGGCTGTGCTTTTCCAGCACCACCCTCTTTGACTCCGATGCTCTGTGTCCAGAAATCAGAGTTTTTGAAAGATAGTTTAGTCAGTTCACCATGTGAGAGAGTTGAATTCTTATTTTTCATTTTTTAATAGTTTCTGCTGGGTTTCTCAAAAAAGATGTGTTTATTTCTTTCCTACTGGATTGTGCAGAGATTTTTCATCAATTAAATAGTTTTGAAATATTCAAGTCTATTAAGATGCTGGAAATACAGAAATTACACACAATAAAGCTGTCAGCTTCCTGCTGAAGGGCATTTGCCTGAAACGTTGATTTTCCTGCTCCTCGGATGCTGACTGGCCTGTTGTGCTTTGCCAGCACCACTCTAATCTAAACTCTGGTTTCCAGCATCTGCAGTCCTCACTTTTGCCTAGCTGGAATATGTGCTCAGTTCGCTGGAGTGATACTTGACCAGGTGACTGTTTTGCCAAATACATCACAGAGAGTCTGCAGTTTGGAGCTTTACTCATGAAAGTCATATTACTTTTGATCATGTTATTAGCTTATATCTTTAAGTTACTGGACAGCCCTGGGTTGGTGTAAACATGCAGCAATCAGATGTGTGAAATGTTTTGTGGTATTTTATGTTGGAATGTCAGACCTGATCTGCCGAATGTTTTTGTTTTCAATGAATAAGCTTCACACTTCCTTGCATGGACTTCTCAGTGTTTAAACTAATCACATTGGTGTTGCATTGGTAATGTCTCCAGTTTCTTCAATGTTGCTTTTAAATGATTGTTGTAAAAGAAGCAGCTCACTCATCTACATACAGGTTAACATCAAAGAAACTGGTTGAGATAATGCCACTTTGGATACAGTCAGGACATTGCACCAACATACTGTTTGAAGTTGTGTTGCGAGTCCTGGAGAGGTACAGCACGGAAACAGATCCTTCGGTCCAACCCGTCCATGCTGACCAGATACCCCAACCCAATATAGTCCCACCTGCCAGCACTTGGCCCATATCCCTCCAAACCCTTCCTGTTCATATACCCATTCAGGTGCCTTTTAAATGTGGCAATTGTACTAGCCTCCACCACTTCCTCTGGCAGCCCGGCTTCCAAATAAACCTGCCAGACTATAACTTGGTGTTGTGTGATTTTTAACTTTGTACACAACACCAAGTTATAGACCAACAGGTTTATTTGGAAGCACGAGTTTTCAGAGTGCTGCTCCTTCATTACACTGGCATGTTGAAATCAAGTTGTGCTTGTTCGGCTTGGCTTTTAGCTTCCAATTTGCTAATATGAAACAACCTAAACCATTGCAAATCAGCCAGAAGAACAGAACGTAATTGTTCCTTTTCTCTCCTGGAATGGATTCCTTGGTTGATATTTGAATGATCAGTAACAGATAATGTCACAGCCGTATAGGTGAAAACAGATTCTTAGAAAAGAACAAGTAATTTTAATTAGGGTTTCCAGTTATCTGTGAGAAAGCCCATCTAAAATCAGCAAACAAAAATTATACTGAACTTCATAGTTCCGTTATTACACACCAGTACCTTTCTTGTCCACTTCAATGTTTTGATATGGTAAACAGCTTCCAAACTTGTTAATACCACGTGCTGCAAGACTGGAAACAATGTTGCAGGTTTCCTAATCGGGGCAGGAAGGTATAAAATACAAAAGAACACAGATTTGACAACTGGCTGCCATTGCTTTCCATTACTTCTTAAACTAGCGGCATTGTCGGTGTAGTGGTTATGATGTGGAGGTGCTGGTGCTGGACAAAGTTAAAAATCACACAACACCAGGTTATTTTTAGATTAGATTACTTACGGTGTGGAAACAGGCCCTTTGGCCCAACAAGTCCACACCAACCCGCCAAAGTGCAACCCACCCAGACCCATTCCCCACTTCACTTAATACTACAGGGAACTTGGCATGGCTAATTCATCTAACCTGCACACTTTTTGGACTGTGGGGGGAAACCAGAGCACCCAGAGGAAACGCCACACAGACATGGGGAGAATGTGCAAACTCCACACAGACAGTCATCTGAGGTGGGACTTGAACCCAGGTCTCTGGCGGTGTGAGGCAGCAGTGCTAACCACTGAGCCACCGTGCCACCAGTTATAGTCCCAACAGGTTTATTTGAAGCACTAGCTTTCAGAGTACTGCTCCTTCATCAGGTAACTAGTAGCACTACTGCCTGACAGCACCAGGGACCCAAGCTCATTTTCAGCCTTGGGCTAGTGTGGAGTTTGCATGTTCTCCCCATGTCTGAGTGCGTTTCTGGTGGTTGCTTGGGATTTCCCCCACAGTTCAGGGACATGCAGGTTGGGTGAATACGCTGTACTAAATTCCCCTGCAGTGTGCAGGTTAGAGTGATTAACCATAACAAATGTGGAGTTGGAGGGAAAAGGAGCATTTTTTTGGAGAGTCAAAGCACGCCAGTGCTGTCTGACCCACTCTGACCTCCAGCATTTGTTGTTTTCAGTACACATTCCAGCTTTTGCATTAATTTGCTCTTTCCAGTTAGCCTACTGTTGCTCGTTAGGGATTCAATGCTGTTCCGCAAAAGTTGCTTTCCTCAATTTCAATGCATTGTGTCATGTATGCACTTATTCAGATTCAGATTCTGTTATTTCAAATTTTCTCCTATCTCAGACTTTGTCCCCTGTTGATTCCCATGCAATAGCAGACACATTTATGTTGCCATGGACTTTAGCACAGCCTTCAGAAGGTTCCGCATGGAAGATGGTTAAGTCGGGTTAGATCACAAGGAATTCAGGGAGGGCTAGCCAGTTAGATACAAAATTGTCTTGACAGTGGGAGAAAGAGAATGGTGGTAGAGAGTTGTTCCAACTGGAGGCCTGTGACCAGCGGTGTGCTGCAAAGATCGGTGCTGGGTCCACTGTTGTTCATTATTTATATAAATTATTTGGATAAAAATAAAGGAGGCACGATTGGTAAGTTTGCGGGTGACAGCAAAATTGGAGTATAGTGGACAGTGAAGATATTTATCTAAGAGTACAACAGGTTCTTATTCAACTGGGCCAGTGGGCTGAGGAATGGCAGATGGAATTTAATTCAGATAAATGCGAGGTATTGCATTGTGGTAAGACAACCAGGGCAGGACTTACACAGTTAATGGAAGGGCTCTTGGGAAGTGTTCTCAAACAGGGAGACCAAAGGGTCTGGGTACATAATTGTTTGAAAGTGGCATCAGGGAGACAGGGTGGTGCATTTGGTATACTTGTGTTCATCGGTGAGAGCATTGAGTACAGGAGTTGGGAAGTCATGTTTGGTGAGGCCACATTTGGAATACTATTTACAATTCTGGTCACCTTGCAATAGGAAGGATGTTATTAAATTGGAAAGGGTGCAAAACAGATTTGCAAAGGTGCTACCGAGACTGGAGTGTTTGAGTTATAAGGAGAGGCTGAATCGGCAGAGATGTAGGGGTGACATGGTCGAGGTTTATAAAATCATGAGGGGCAATAGGTAAAGGGTGTATGTATATTGAGCAAACTGCTAGAGGAAGTAATACAGGTGAGTACAATTACAACATTTAGAAGGAATTTCGACAGCTACATAGTTAGCATAGGCTTAGAGGAATATGGGCCAACTACAGGCAAATGGGACCAGTTTCTTTGTGAGTGGGAGATCATGCCTCACAGATTTGATGAAGTGACCAGCAAGGTTGAAGAGGGCAGGGCAGTGAACATAGTCTATATGTATTACAGTAAGGCCTTTGATAAGGTTCCACATGGTAGGCTGCCCTTGAAGGCTAGATTACATGGAATCCAAGGTGAGCTGGCAAATTGGATACAAAATTGGCTTGATAATAGGACGCAGAGGGTAATAGTGGAAGGATGCTTGTCAGACTGGAGGCTTGTGAGTAGTGGAGTACCTCAGGGGTCAGTGTTGGGTCCATTGCTGTTTGTTACCTATATCAATGATTTGGATGAGAATGTCCAAGGCATTCATTAATTTGCTGTTGGCACTAAACTAGGCAGCATTGTGGACAGTTAGGAAGATTATCAGAAATTGCAGCAAGACCTTGACCAGCTGGGGAGTTTATGGAGTTTAGTATGGATAAGTGTGTGGTCTTGCATTTTGGAAAGTCAAATCAAGGTAGGAATTTCACGGTGAATGGTAGGGCCTTAAGGAGTGTCATGGAACAGAGGGACCTTGGAGTTCAGGTTCACAGTTCTCTGAAAGTGGTGTCCCAGATAGACAGGGCAATGATGAAGGCTTTTGGTAGACTGGGTCTTATCAGTCAGGTCATTGAGTATAGAAGTTGGGAAGTTATGTTGCTGTTATCCAGGATGTTGGTGAGACCACGCTTGGAGTATTGCGTTCAGTTTTGGTCACCTTGTTGTAGGAAGGACGTCACTAATCTAGAAAGAACGCAGAAGAAATTTACAACGATATTGTCTGGACTCCATGGTCTGAGTTTTAGGGAGAGGTTGAACAAGCTAGAATGTGTTTTTTTTTAGCATAGGAGACTGAGGGGGAACTTTTTAGAGGTGTATAAGATTATGAGAGGCATGGACAGGGTAAATGCACTAAGTCTTTTTCCCAGGGTTGGAGAATGGAGGACAAGATGGCATAAAAGGGAACCTGAGAGGCAACTTTCTTACACAGAGGGTGATATGCATATGGAATGAGCTGCCAGCAGAAGTGGTGGAGGCATAAACATTAATAACATTTAAAAGGCATTTAGACAAATACATGGATAGGAAAGGATTAGAAGGATATGAGCCAAGTGCAGGGAAATGGGGTTATGGAGGTCAGACATTTTGGTCAGCATAGACCAATTTGGGCCAAAAGACATGTCTCCGTGCTGTAGGACTCTATGACTCAAGTTCATTTTAAGAAACCTGGTCAGCATGGACAAGGTGGGCCGAAGGGTCTGTTTCCATGTTATGTGACTCTACGTCTCAAGGCACACTGACGTTGCCATCCAGGAAAGTGCTGTCTCCAAAGACCACCAATGACTGCACGTTGTTCAGCACCTTTCCCGAATCCTCAGGTACTGGAGTAGTGCATGTCCAAAGACAGCAAGACCTGAACGATAGCCCTAGATTTGTGATGACAAGTGACAAGTAGCATTTGTCCCACACATGTGCCAGGCCATGACCATCTTAGAACAAGAGACAATATGTGACCTTTGGCATTTGATGGTTGCATCATTAAAGGGGGTGAAAGTGAAGACTGCAGATGCTGGAGATTAGAGTCGAAGAATGTGGTGCTGGAAAAGCTGATCAGGCAGCATTCAGGGAGTAAGAGAATCAATGTTTTGAGCATAAGCTGATGAAGATTCTCCTGCTCCTTGGATGCTGCCTGACCGTCTGTGCTTTTTCAGCACCACCTTCTTTGACTCAGCATCATTGAAGCCCACCTCCCAATCACTATCCCGGGGTTACCATTTATCAGAAATGGAAGTGAACACTGCTGGCCATATAAGTACTGTGCCTCCAAGAGCAGACTCATGAGCATCTGCAACAAGTTTGAACTGGCCTCAGGATACAAGGTAACTCAAGGCAGCAGCAATGTCATATTAGCACACAGAACATAGAACAATACAGTGCAGAACAGGCCCTTTGGCTCACAATGTTGTGCTGAGAATTAATCCTAATATAAAATATAATAACTTAACCTACGCACCCCTCATTTCACTGCTATCCATGTGCATGTCCAGCAGTAGCTTAAATGTCCCCAATGACTCTGCTTCTACCACCACCGCTGGCAACGCATTCCATGCATTCACAACTCTCTGCGTTAAGAACCCTTCTCTGGCGTCCCCTCTGTACATAGAACATAGGACATTACAGCACAGAACAGGCCCTTCGGCCCTCGATGTTGCGCCGCCCTGTCATACTAATCTGAAGCCCATCCCACCTACACTATTCATGTATGTCCATATGCCTGTCCAATGACGACTTAAGTGCACTTAAAGTTGGCGAATCTACTACCGATGCAGGCAAAGCATTGCATACCCTTACTACCCTCTGAGTAAAGAAACTACCTCTGACATCTGTCTTATACCTATCTCCCCTCACTTTAAAGTTGTGTCCCCTCATGTTTGCCGTCCCCATACTTGGAAAAAGGCTTTCCCTGTCCACCCTATCTAACTCTTTGATTATTTTGTATGTCTCTATTAAGTCACCTCTCAATCTTCTCTCTAACGAGAACAGCCTCAAGGCCCTTAGCCTTTCCTCATAAGACATTCCTTCCATACCAGGCAACATCCTAGTAAATCTCTGCATCCTTTCCAAAGTTTCCATATCCTTCTTATAATGCGGTGACCAGAACTGTACACAATACTCCAAGTGTGGCCGTACCAGAGCTTTATACAGCTGCAGCAAAACCTCCTGGTTCGGAACTCAATCCCTCTATTAATAAAGGCCAAAACACTGTATGCCTTCTTAACAACCTGATGAAGGGCTTTTGCCCGAAACGTCGATTTTGCCTGTCCTCGGATTTTGCCTGTCCTCAGATGCTGCCTGAACTGCTGTCCTCTTCCAGCACCACTAATCCAGAATCTGGTTTCCAGCATCTGCAGTCATTGTTTTTACCTTCTTAACAACCCTATCAATCTGGGTGACAACTTTCAGGGATCTGTGTACATGGACACCGAGATCTCTCTGCTCATCTGCACTCCCAAGAATCTTACCATTAGCCCAGTACTTTGCATTCCGATTACTCCGTCCAGAGTGTATCACCTCACACTTGGAGAAATTGAGGACTTCAGACGCTGGAGATCAGAGCTGAAAAATGTGTTGCTAGAAAAGCGCAGCAGGTCAGGCAGCATCCAAGGAGCAGGAGAATCGACGTTTCGGGCATAAGCCCTTCTTCACCTCACACTTGTCCACATTAAACTCCATTTGCCACCTCTCAGCCCAGCTCTGTATCCTATCTATGTCTCTCTGCAACCTACTACATCCTTCGTCACTATCCACAACTCCACCGACCTTAGTGTCGTCTGCAAATTTACTAACCCACCCTTCTAAGACCTCATCCAGGTCATTTATAAAAATGATGAACAGCAGGGGACCCAACACCAACCCTTGCAAAATGCCGCTAGTAACTGGACACCAAGATGAACATGTTCCATCAACTACAACCCTCTGTTTTCTTTCAGCAAGCCAATTCCTGATCCAAACTGCTATGTCTCCCACAGTCCCATTCCTCCGCATTTTGTATTATAATAGCCTACTGTGGGGAATCTTATCGAACGCCTTGCTGAAATCCATATACACCACATCAACTGGTTTACTCTCATCTACCTGTTTGGTCACTTTGTCAAGAAAGTCAATAAGATTTGTTAGGCACAACCTACCCTTCACAAAACCGTGCTGACTATCCCTGATCAGATTATTCTTTTCTAGATGGTTATAAATTCTATCTCTTTTATAACCTTTTCCAACACTTTACCAACAACTGAAGTGAGACTCACTAGTCTGTAATTACCAGGGTTGTCTCTACTACCCTTTTTGAACAAGGGAACCACATTTGTTATCCTCCAGTCCTCAAGCACTATTCCTGTAGACAATGATGATCTGAAGATCGATGCCAAAGGCTCGGCAATCTCTTCCCTTGCTTCCCAGAGGATCCCAGGATAGATCCCATCTGGCCCAGGGGACTTGTCTATTTTCACACTCTGCAATATTTCTAATACCTCTTCCTTGTGAACCTCAATCTCTTCTAGTGTAGATGCAAGTATCTCTGTATCTTCCTCGCCAATATTTTTATTTTCTATAGTGAACACTGTTGAAAAATATTTATTTAGTGCTTCCCCTA
Source organism: Chiloscyllium plagiosum (assembly GCF_037043375.1). Lineage (NCBI taxonomy): Eukaryota > Metazoa > Chordata > Chondrichthyes > Orectolobiformes > Hemiscylliidae > Chiloscyllium > Chiloscyllium plagiosum. The sequence continues at coordinate 78,080,258 of NW_028270157.1, forward strand.
TCTCCTCCGGCTCCACACACAGTTTTTCCACTATTATCCTTGATTTGTCCTAATTTAACTCTCATCATTCTTTAATTCCTGACATACCTATGGAAAGCCTTAGGGTTTACCCTGATCCTATCCGCCAACAACTTCTCATGTCTCCTCCTGGCTCTTATGAGCTCTCTTTTTCGGTCTTTCCTGATTTCCTTGTAACCTTCAAGCGCCCTGACTGAGTTTTCACATTTTGTCCTAACATAAGCCTTCTTCTTCTTGACCAGGGATTCCACTTCCTTAGTAAACCACGGCTCACGCGTTCTATGTCTTCCTCTCTGCCTGACAGGTACATACTTATTTAGGACACACAGGTTAGAGGAGGACACCCGAGTAGTGTCTCGGGTAATGCAATCACACAAATATAAACTGTTCTACTTACCCTTCCCAGAAGTCATTTGCTCGCTCCTCCCTCGCTGGCCTGAAGGTAAGAAGTTTAAATATATTTACTGGCCTTCCCGACAATCACCTGCACCAATTGTGTGCAGTTTTGGTCGCCATACTATAGGAAGGATGTGGAGGCATTGGAACGGGTGCAGAGGAGGTTTACCAGGATGTTGCCTGGCATGGTAGAAAGATCGTATGAAGAAAGGCTGAGGCACTTGGGGTTGTTTTCATTGGAGAAAAGAAGGTTTAGGGGTGACTTGATAGAGGTGTATAAGATGATTAGGGGTTTAGATAGGGTCAACAGTGAGAATCTTTTTCCACGTATGGAGTCAACTATTACAAGGGGGCATAGCTTTAAATTAAGGGGGGGGGGGTAGGTATAGGACAGATGTTAGGGGTAGGTTCTTTACTCAGCGAGTCGTGAGTTCATGGAATGCCCTGCCAGTAGCAGTGGTGGACTCTCCCTCATTATGGGCATTTAAGCGGGCATTGGATAGGAATATGGAGGATAGTGGGCTAGTGTAGGTTAGGTGGGCTTGGATCGGCGCAACGTCGAGGGCCGAAGGGCCTGTACTGCGCTGTATTCTTCTATGTTCTATGTTCTATGTCACCTCCTCCCGGCTCCAGCCTCTCGCTGCTCCGAAGTGTACCATTCTCCTAGTATCTTAAAACTGTGACCCCTCGTGCCAGTCAATCCTTCCCTGGAGAAAAATCTCTGGCTATTGACCCTATCCATTCCTCTCATTATCGTGTATACCTTGATCAGGTGACCTCTCTTCCTCCTTCGCTCCAGAGCGAAAAGTCCGAGCTTAGTCAATCTCTCTTCATAAGGCAAGCCCTCCAGTCCAGGCAGCATCCTGGTAAACCTTCTTTCCACTACCATACCACTCTCTGAGTAAAAAATCTGCTTCTGACATCTATCTTAAATCTATCACCCCTCAGCTATGTCTCCTCATACAAGACAACATCATCATCCTAGGAAAAAGACTGTCATTGTCCACTCTATCTAATCTTCTGATCATCTTGTATGTCTCTATTAAATCCCCTCTTAGCTATCTTCTTTGCAATGAGGACAGATCCAAGTCCCTCAGCCTTTCCTCATAAGACCTTCCCTCCAGACCAGGCAACATCCTGGTAAATCTCCTCTGCATCTTTTCCAATGCTTCCAAATCCTTCCTGTAGTGGGGTAACCAGAACTGTACACAATACTCCAAGTGAGGCCCCACTAGTGTTTTGTACAGTGCAGCATGACATCATGGGCCCGGAATGCAATCCCTCGACCAATAAAACCAATAAAGGCACCGTATGCCGCCTTAAAGATACTAGGTAAAAATAATGACTGCAGATGCTGGAAACCAGATTCTGGATCAATGGTGCTGGAAGAGCACAGCAGTTCAGGCAGCATCCGAGGAGCTTCAGCAAAATCGACGTTTCGGGCAAATGCCCTTCATCAGGAATAAAGCCTTAAAGATACTATCAACCTGGGCGGCAACTTTCAGGGATCTTTGTACATGGACACCGAGATCTCGCTGCTCATCTACACTATCAAGAATCTTTCCATTTACCCAGTATTCTGCCTTCCTGTTTTTCTTCCCAAAGTGAATCACTTCACATTTCTGCATTGAACTCCATTTACCACCTCTCAGCCCAATTCTGCAGTTTATCCGAGTGCCTCTGCAACATTCTTCCGCACTGTCCATTACTCCACTGACTTTAGTGTCATCTGCAAACTTATTAACCTATCCACCTATGCCTGCCTCCAAAGCATTTATCATTGGATAAATCCCATCCGTCCCAATGGACTATCTTCCTTGGGAACTGGGCTGATCAATAATTTCTCAGCTATTACAAGGGGGCATAGCTTTAAATTAAGGGGGGGTAGGTATAGGACTGATGTTTGGGGTAGGTTCTTTACTCAGCGAGTCGTGAGTTCATGGAATGCCCTGCCAGTAGCAGTGGTGGACTCTCCCTCATTATGGGCATTTAAGCGGGCATTGGATAGGCATATGGAGGATAGTGGGCTAGTGTAGGTTAGGTGGGCTTGGATCGGTGCTACATCGAGGGCCGAAGGGCCTGTACTGCGCTGTATTCTTCTATGTTCTATGTTCTCCCTTGACTAACAGCACATTCCTGAACACAATGGGCAATTTAGCATGGCCAGTTCACCTAACCTGCGCATCTTTGGATTGTGGGAGGAAACTGGAGCACCCGGAGGAAGCCCAGCAGACATGGGTCCCTGGTGCTGTGAGGCAGCAGTGCTAACCACGGAGCCACTGTACCACCCCAAATGGGGAAGCACATATCCTCCTCCCAATGGCCACCTTTGTGTGTGTCTGCATCAAGCTGTGTGCAGACCTTTGGTTCACAAAACTAAATGTCACAAGGTACTGAAGTTCCTTTCACCCTGGTGCAGAGCTGGTACTGTGGTTATCGCTGCTGTCTGACAACACCAGGGACCTGTGTTTGATTCCAGCCTTGGTTGACTGGCTGTGTAGAGTTTGCAGATTTCCCCTGTGTCTGTGTGGGTTCTACACAGTAAAAAGATGTGCAGGCTAGGTGGATTGGCTATCCAGGGATGCGAAGGCTATGTGGATTAGCCATGGTTAATAACTGGGATACGGAGATAATGTGGGGTACTGGGTTTGGATGGGATGCCCTTTGAGGGGTCAGTGCAGAATTAACTGGCTGAGAGGCCTCTATCCGCACTGTAAAGAATTTATGTTGTGAAGGATAAGTCTGATCTTGTTTCTGCAGAACACTCCAAGTAGTTGGACAATTTGTATCAGCTGTTTCTCCAGCGAAGGCTTTTAAGAAAAACAGTCTTGAACACAAGTCCATCAGGCAGGGGTCAGCATGTAACATCTTGAGAGGGTTGATCCTGTGGATAGTTTTCTGAGCAGACAGTTAGAAATCATAGCAGTTCAGGCAGCATCCAAGGAGCTTTGAAATCGACGTTTCGGGCAAAAGCCCTTCAGCAGGAAGGGCTTTTGCCCGAAACGTCGATTTCAAAGCTCCTTGGATGCTGCCTGAACTGCTGTGCTCTTCCAGCACCACTAATCCAGAATCTGGTTTCCAGCATCTGCAGTCATTGTTTTTACCTAGTTAAAAAAACATTTAGCAGAACACCTATGCACTGCCTGGCAAACCATAGATTTGCTTTGTGGTCTATCTGAAACTTGTTGGTTTTCCAGTGACAAGGAGCTGACCTTGACCGAGTGTTGCAGACTGGTGCTTTCCAAAGTTCAAAACAACATCAAGAGGGACAAACTAAAGCTTGGGACAAGGGCAGCTACTGACAAGATGCAGTGGGGAAAAACCGCCGTCTAAGGGCTTTATGAGGGTCTGTTCAGTTAGCAGACTCTTGTTGCATTGAAATGAACATAAATTGTTTCCTGTATGAGTCGGAAATACCTTTGTTTTTGCAACAGCACGGATGCTTTGAGGAATGCATCATTTGTTTTTCTCTGCAAAGAACGTGCAGAACAAATTTAGAACCTCTGTATGTACTTAGAAATGATTTTATGAACAAAGTGGATTTTTGAGATAAATGAATTCCATTATCAGTTTAATATCTGATAGGTCCCTTATCTGGGGACCATCTATTAAATTGATTTGTGGAGCAGGGAGATGGAATAGGGGCTTGCTCCGTCCACTCCACGCATCGACCTGGTATTGCAGTACCTCTGGGAACGGTGCACCCCTCATCTATAAATCTCAGAACATGTATATGGCTCAGGTTTTTGGTGCTTTGCCTGCGCGTGTGAACCACACTTTCTTTTTAAAGTTTGTAAGCTGCTTCATTTCTCTTTGCGTCGGTCTGCAACTCAAACCCCAAATTTTGCACAAAACATACCTACCACGTGCGCACACAAAACCACAAATTGCTGGAGAAACTCAGCAGATCTGGCAGCATCTGCACAAACAAAGCAGTGTTTCAAACCCAGTGACCGTTATTCAGAATCCAGCTTGGTGCTGGTGCAAGTCTATCCGTCTCCCCACCCCCTCCCCCAAGGACATTATGCTAACAACTTGTTAATATTTTGAAACAAAGCCAAGTCGGGGGGAGGTTTATTCAGTTGTTGGGCGTGGTGCTCTATTGGATGTTTCTATTGTCAGCCTTTGTGTCAAGGTTAGAGTGGCGCTGGAAAAGAACAGTAGGTCAGGCAGCCTCCGAGGAGCAGGAAAACTAACGTTTCGGGCATAAACCCTAAAGTGACCTCAATGATGAAGATTTTACACCCTGGGGTGCTGTGCTTTTCCAGCATCACACTCTCGACTGTGACCTCCGACCTGCTGTTTCAGAGTAAATGCTCTGAGGGATCGGGTCAGACTATGGGGCGCCGGATCTCAGTGTCATCCTGGCAGCTGTTAAGTGTTGGTGTCTGCTGGGCTTCCCCGGGCACAGCTCACTCTGGCTTAATCTCGGGACTCTGTGGATGGATCCACTCGATGGAGCATCAGCCTCCGAATGGTCCTGTCTCCTGGGCCTACACTCCTGGAATCACGGGTTCTTCTGTTCAGGTAAAAACCTCCTGTTGTGTTTGCAGAAAGATCTTAAACAGGTACTGTCGAAATTCAGAAAGGGATGCAATAATAATCTTACAATAATTCATTAATTATTTACAGCATATTAATATTCCTTCCTTTCTAACTTGTCCAGGATCCTGGAGTTTTAAACTCAAATAAACTGTTGCACTGCGTTAACAACGGGTCTGAGACTTTATTATCAACCACGACCCTGAGAGACTGGATTCACCCAGGTAAGAACGCAGGTTCCCAGCCCTCGGGGACATCAGTGAATCAAACGGGACTTCAGGGTGGGATTTGAAGGTATTAACCCAAGAGCACCCAGTCTGTTTAACACTTCTGTTTGTTTCCTTTTCCTGATCCAGTTTAAAATCATGTGACCACTGTTTGATTCCGTAAGTTTGGAGATTTCTGATGTTCAAATTGTCAGTCATTATGAAATCCATAAAAGTATAAAAGCAAATTACTGCGGATGCTGGAATCTGGAATTATGAAATCCATGTTCACTCATCAACTACACTAACCTGATGTACTCTCCCTCCTTATCATTGAAAATTTAAACAAAATCAATTTGTTTTTCATCATGAGATGAAGGCACAGGCCAGCATTTATTTCCCATTCCTAATTGCCCAGAGGCAGTTAAAAACCAAGCAGCTTGTTGTGGGTCTGGAGTCACATGTAGACCAGGCCAGGTCAGGATGGCAGTTGCCTCCCCTGAAGGACATTAGTGAATAAAATATGTTTTTTTCAACAATGGATTCATGATCATTGACAGACTCTTACTTGTAGATTTTTTCTTAATTCTGCATTTTGGGAAAACAAATCTTAGCAGGACTTATACACTTAATGGTAAGGTCCTAGGGAGTGTTGCTCAACAAAGAGACCTTGGCGTGCAGGTTCATAGCTCCTTGAAAGTGGAGTCACAGGTAGATAGGATAGTAAAGAAGGCGTTTGGTATGCTTTCCTTTATTAGTCAGAGTACTGAGTAAAGGAGTTGGGAGGTCATGTTGCAGCTGTACAGGATATTGGTTAGGCCACTGTTGGAATATTGCGTGCAATTCTGGTCTCCTTCCTATCGGAAAGATGTTGTGAAACTTGAAAGGGTTCAGAAAAGATTTACAAGGATGTTGCCAGGGTTGGAGGATCTGAGCTACAGGGAGAGGCTGAACAGGCTGGGGCTGTATTCCCTGGAGCGTCGGAGGCTGAGGGGCATGGATAGGATAAATAGGCAAAGTCTTTTCCCTGGGGTCGGGGAGTCCAGAACTAGAGGGCATGGGTTTAGGGTGAGAGTGGAAAGATATAAAAGAGACCTAAGAGGCAACGTTTTCACGCAGAGGGTGGTACATGTACGGAATGAGCTGCCAGAGGATGTGGTGAAAGCTGGTACAATTGCGACATTTAAGAGGCATTTGGATGGGTATATGAATAGGAAGGGTTTGGAGGGACATGGGCCGGGTGCTGGCAGGTGGGACTAGATTGGGTTGGGATATTTGGTCGGCGTGGACGGGTTGGACCGAAGGGTCTGTTTCCATGCTGTACATCTCTATGACTCTATTTTCATTGGATTCAAATTCCACCATCTGCCATGGTCGGATTAAAGTCAGGTCCCTGGGATATTACCTGGGTATCTAGATTAACAGTCTAGCAATAGTTAAAAATCACACAACACCAGGTTATAGTCCAACAGGTTTAATTGGAAGCACATTAGCTTTTGGAGCGTTGCTCCTTCATCCGGTGGTTCATGTACTCCCCAGCCCAACACTGGCATCTCCAAATCAGTCTAGTAATAATATCACTAGGGCATCACCTCCCCAATATCGAGTACTAATTGCCATAAGACATTCATGCTGGTTTTTCTGAATTATGTCACATTCAGACAGAATAATGAATGACTACGTTTGACAGTGTGTTGGCTGGTGGAAGCACTTTGTGTCATTTGGCTGCAGGCTGTAGGTCACTCTCTCCAGGACCAGGTCAGGGTCAAGATTCTGGGGGTAGCTATAAATGAGGATTTAATGGGCTGATTTATATGTGGGTATGCCAGATGTGCAATTAATTAGATGAATACTCATCAGTAAACAATGTGAGTTATTGCTGTGATTTGTTATGATTCAATGCTTATTTTTTCAGAGCACAGAACTTCTCTGTTAGTACCTAGAAATTCTCAAAGCTCTGGCAGACAGGAGACAGTTCAGTGACAGCTGGAAAACAGTGTATGGTCTTCACTAGGATTTGGAAAACACCAACGTGGTCCGTGCTCAGCTCCACTGTGGAGTCACAGTGCCTGTGTCAAGGCAGGAGTGTGTTCATGGGGACTGGGGTCTCAGAATGGACGGACAATGCGACACTTCTGTAAGACTGCCCTCGATCTTCAGCCACTCGCCAAAATTGCACCAAACTCAACAAAGTTGGTCTGACATAATCTGGTGAGTACAGAATTACTGAAAAATAGACACATTTCACTTTAGTATTTGTAAAAGTAACAGTGTTGACATTTGCATGCGTCAGTCTAACAGTGTCAAATCTAAACTTGTCAGAGAGTCACAATGTTCTCCTGCACAGAGAAGAGGTCTCTTTGGCGATAGTGACTACAGTTCAGTTACGTTCACAATAGGGCATGATAGGTATATACTGCAGGGAAGGTGGTATAATTGGAGGAAAGGCAATTATGATGTGATTCAGCAAGATTTAGGATGCATCGGATGGGGAAGGAAACTGCAGGGGCTGGACACACTTGAAATGTGGAGCTTATTCAAGGAACAGCTACTGTGGGTCCTTGATAAGTATATACCTATCAGGCAGGGAGGTAGTTGTCGAGAGAGAGAACCATGGTTTACTAAAGAAGTTGTAGCTCTTGTCAAGAGGAAGAAGAAGGCTTATGTGATGATGAGGTGTGAAGGCTCAGTTTCGGGGATTGGGAGTCATAAGTTAGACAGAAAAGATCAAAGGATAGGGTTAGAGGAGCCAGGAGGGGTCATGAGAAGCTGTTCGCGGATCAGATCAAAGAAAATCCTATGGCTTTCCATAGGTATATCAGGAAGAAAAGAATGACTGGACTAAGATTAGGGCCCATCAAAGATAGTAGTGGGAAGTTGTGTGTGGAATCTGAGGACACAGGGAAGCACTTTTTGTCAGTATTCACAATGGAAAAGGGCAACAGTTTGGATCAGAAATTGGCGAACTGAAAGAAATCAGAGGGTGGTGGCTGATGTGAAATGTTCGTCCTGGAGGTCAATTACCAGTGGTGTGCCACAAGGATCTGTTTTGGGGCCACTGCTGTTCGTCATTTTTATAAATGATCCGGATGTGGGTGGAGAACGATGGGTTAGTAAATTTGTGGATGACACAAAGGTAGGCAGAATTGTGGATAGTGCCGAAGGATGTTGTGGGTTACAGAGGGACATCGATAAGCTGCAGAGCTGGGCTGAGAGGTGGCAAATGGAGTTTAATGTGGAAGGTTCACTTCAGAAGAAGCAACAGGAATGAAGAGTACTGGGCTATTGGTAAAAATGTTGAAAGTGTCGATGAACAGAGAGAACTCAGTGTCCAGGTGTGTAAATCCCTTAAAGTTGTGACCCAGTTTGATAGGGTTGTTAAGAAGGCATATGGTGTGTTGGCGTTTATTGGTAGGGGGATTGCGTTTTGGAGCCACGAGGTCATGCATCAGCTGTACAAGACACTGATAAGGGTTTGGACGAGGTTTCAGAGAAGATTTACTAGGATGTTGCCTCATATGGAAGGAAGGTCTTACAAGGAAAGGTTGAGGGAACTGAGGCTGTTTTTGTTAGAGAGAAGAAAGTTGAGAGGTGACTTAATTGAGACATAGAAGATAATCAGCGGGTTAGATAGGGTGGACAGTGAGAGCCTTTTTCCTCAGATGGTGAATGCTAACACGAGGGGACATAGCTTTAAATTGAGGGGTGATAAGAATAATAGGGTAGTTTAGGGTGTAGATTTGCTCACTAAGCTGTAGGTTTGATATCCAGGCGTTTCATTACCTGGCTAGGTAACATCATCAGTGGCGACCTCCAAGTGAAGCGAAGCTGTTGTCTCCTGCTTTCTATTTGTATCTTTCTCCTGGATGGGGTTCCTGGGGTTTGTGGTGATGTCATTTCCTGTTTGTTTTCTGAGGGGTTGATAGATGGCATCTAGATCTATGTGTTTGTTTATGGCGTTGTGGTTGGAGTGCCAGGCCTCTAGGAATTCTCTGGCATGTCTTTGCTTCGCCTGTCCCAGGATAGATGTGTTGTCCCAGTCGAAATGGTGGTTTTCTTCATCCTCGTAGGGCTACGAGGGAGAGAGGGTCGTGTCTTTTTGTGGCTAGCTGGTGTTCGTGTATCCTGGTGGCTAACTTTCTTCCTGTTTGTCCTACGTAGTGTTTGTGGCAGTCCTTGCATGGAATTTTGTAGAGTAGGGTAGTTATGGTAGGGGATTTTAACTTTCCAAACATCGACTGGGACTGCGATAGTGTTAAAGGTTTAGATGGAGAGGAATTTCTCAAATGTGTACGAGACAATTTTCTGATTCAGTATGTGGATGTACTTACTAGGGAAGGTGACAACCTCTTGGGAAATAAGCAGGGCAGGTGACTGGGGAGCACTTTGGGGCCAGTGACCATACTTCTATTCGTTTTAAAATAGTGATGGAAAGGATAGACCAGATCTAAAAGTTGAAGATCTAAATTGGAGAAAGGCCAATTTTCATGGTATTAGACAACAACTTTCAAAAGCTGATTGGAGGCAGATGTTCACAGGTAAAGGGACGGCTGGAAAATGGGAAGCCTTCAGAAATGAGATAACAAGAATCCAGAGAAAGGATATTCCTCTCAAGGTGAAAGGGAAGGCTGGTAACTATAGGGAATGCTGGATGACTAAAGAAATTGAGGGTTTGGTTAAGAAAAAGAAGGAAGCATATGTCAGGATAGGTCGAGTGAATCCTTAAAAGAGTATAAAGGAAGTAGGAGTATACTTAAGAGGGATATCAGGAGGGCAAAAAGGGGACATGAGATAGCTTTGGCAAATAGAATTAAGGAGAATCCAAAGAGTTTTTACAAATATATTAAGGACAAAAGGGTAACTAGGGAGATCAGCAATGCGGCCTTTGTGTGGAGCCACAGAAAATGGGGGAGATACTAAATGGATATTTTGCATCAGTATTTACTGTGGAAAAGGATATGGAAGATATAGACTGTAGGGAAATAGATGGTGACATCTTGCAAAACGTCCAGATTACAAAGGAGGAAGTGCTGGATGTCTTGAAACGGTTAAAAGTGGATAAACCCCCAGGACCTGATCAGGTGTACCCAAGAACTCTGTGGGAAGCTAGAGAAGTGATTGCTGGGCCTCTTGCTGAGATATTTGTATCAGCGATAGTCACAGGTGAGGTGCTGGAAGACTGGAGGTTGGCAAACATGGTGCCACTGTTTAAGAAGGGCAGTGAAGACAAGCCAGGGAACTATAGACCAGTGAGCCTGACCTCGGTGGTGGGCAAGTTGTTGTTGGGAATCCTGAGGGACAGGATGTACATGTATTGAGGGCAGAGCAGTAGATGTGATCTATATGGACTCCAGTAAGGCGTTCGACAAGGTTCCCAACGGGAGAATGATTAACAAGGTTAGATCTCATGGAATACAGGGAGAACTAGCCATTTGGATACAGAACTGGCTCAAAGGTAGAAGTCAGAGGATGGTGGTGGAGGGTTGTTTTTCAGACTGGAGGCCTGTGAGCAGTGGAGTGCCACAAGGATCGGTGCTGGGCCCTCTACTTTTTGTCATTTACATAAATGATTTGGATGCAAGCATAAGAGGTACAGTTAGTAAGTTTGCAGATGACACCAAAATTGGAGGTGTAGTGGACAGCGAAGAGGGTTATCTTAGATTACAACAGGATCTGGACCAGATGGGCCAATGGGCTGAGAAGTGGCAGATGAAGTTTAATTCAGATAAATGTGAGGTGCTGCATTTTGGGAAAGCGAATGCTAGCAGGACTTATACACTTAATGGTAAGGTCCTAGGGTGTGTTGCTGAACAAAGAGACCTTAGAGTGCAGATTCATATCTCCTTGAAAGTGGAGTCGCAGGTAGATAGGATAGTGAAGAAGGCGTTTGGTATGCTTTCCTTTATTGGTCAGAGTACTGAGTATAGGAGTTGGGAGCTCATGTTGTGGCTGGACAGGACATTGGTCAGGCCACTGTTGGAATATTGCGTGCAATTCTGGTCTCCTTCCTATCGGAAAGATGTTGTAAAACTTGAAAGGGTTCAGAAAAGATTTACAAGAATGTTGCCAGGGTTGGAGGATTTGAGCTGCAGGGAAAGGCTGAACAGGCTGGGGCTGTTTTCTCTGGAGGCTGAGGAGTGACCTTATAGAGGTTTACAAAATTATGAGGGGCATGGATAGGATAAATAGACAAAGTACTTTCCCTGGGGTCGGGGAGTCCAGAACGAGAGGGCATAGATTTAGGGTGAGAGGGAAAAGATATAAAAGAGACCTAAGGGGCAACTTTTTCACGCAGAGGGTGGTGCGTGTATAGAATGAGCTGCCAGAGGATGTGATGGAGGCTGGTACAATTGCAACATTTAAGAGGCATTTGGATGTGTATATGAATAGGAAGGATTTGGAGAGATATGGGCCAGGTGCTGGCAGGTGGGACTAGATTGGGTTGTGATATCTGGTTGCATGGACGGGTTGGACCGAATGGTCTGTTTCCATGCTGTACATCTCTATGATTCTTTGACTCTAGTAATTTCTTTACTCAGAGAGTAGTAAGGGTGTGGACCGGCCTGCCTGCAACAGCAGTAGACTCAGTGACGTTAAGGGCATTTAGATGAGCATTGCACATATATATGGATAGTAATGGAACGGTATAGGTTAGGTGGGCATCAGATTAATTTCACAGGCCGGTGCAACATTGAGGACTGAAGGGCCTGTACTGTGCTGCAAAGTTCTGAGTTCTATGTTCTATGTATGTCTCTTCAGCCCATTGAGTCTGTGCTCTTGAAAAGAAAACACCTAACTATTCTAATCTCATTTTCCAGCACTTGGCCCATTGCCTCATTTGGCTTGGCAATGCAAGTGTACATCTAGAAAATTCTGAAAAATTATACGGGTTTCTGTCTGTACCATCCTGCTAGGTAGTGAGTCCCTGATTCCTACTGCAATCTGAGTGAAAAATATTCCTCACATCCCCACTAAACATACTGCCCCTTACCTAAGGCCACTTTTGGAATATTGTGCACAATTCAGGTCTCCCTCCTATCGGAAAGATGTTATGAAATTTGAAAGGGTTCAGAAAAGATTTACAAGGATATTGCCGGAGTTGGAGGATTTGAGCTATAGGGAGAGGCTGAATAGGCTGGGGCTGTTTTCTCTGGAGCGTCGGAGGCTGAAGGGTGACCTTATAGAGGTTTATAAAATCATGAGGGGCATGGATAGGGTAAATAGATAAAAGTATTTTCCCTGGGGATGGGGGAGTCCAGAACTAGAGGGCATAGGTTTAGGGTGAGAGGTGAAAGATATAAAAGGGACCTAAGGAGCAACGTTTTCATGCAGAGGGTGGTGCATGTGTGGAATGAGCTGCCAGAGTAAGTACTGGAGGCTGGTACAATTACAGCATGTAAAAGGCATCTGGATGGGTATATGAATAGGAAGGGTTCAGAGGAATATGGGCCCAGTTCTGTCAAATGGGACTTGATTGATTTAGGATATCTGGTCAGCATGGGCGAGTTGGACCGAAAGGTTACTGCTTTTAGTCATTTTTATAAATAACCTGGATGAGTGAGTAGAAGGATGGGTTAGTAAATTTGTGGATGACACTAAACCCTGTGGAGTTGTGGACAGTGTGGAAGGATGTTGCAGGCTATAGAACGACATAGCTAAGCTGCAGAGCTGGGCGGAGAGGTGACAAATGGAGTTTAATGCGGAAATGTGTGAAGTGATTCACTTTGGAAGGAGTAACAGGAATACAGAGCACTGGGCTAATGGTAAGATTCCTGGATTTGTAGAGAGATCTTGGTGTCCATGTGCATAGATCCCTGAAAGTTGCCATCCAGGTTCTTAGGATTGTTAAGGTGTACAGTGTGTTAGCTTTTATTGGTAGAGGGATTGAGTTTTGGAGCTGTGAGGTCATGCTGCAGCTGTACAAAACTCTAGTGTAGCTGCACTTGAAGTATTGCACTCAGCTCTGGTTGCCGCATTATCGGAAGGATGTGGAAGCTTTGGAAAGAGGAGATTTCCCAGGATTTTGCCTAGGATGAAGGGAAGGTCTCATGAGGAAAGGTGAGGGGCTTGAGGTTGTATTTGTTTGAGAGAAGAAGATAAAAGATGACTTAATAGAGATATACAAGATGATCAGAGGATTAGACAGGGTGGACAGTGAGAGCCTTTTTCCTTTGATGGTGATGGCTAGCACAAGGCGACATAGCTTTAAATTGAGGGGTGATAGATATAGGGCAGATGTCAGAGGTAGTTTCTTTACTCAGAGAGTAGTAGGGGCGTGGGACACACTGCCTGCAGCAGTAGTAGACTCGCCAACTTTAAGGGCATTTAAATGGTCATTGGATAAATATATGAATGATGATGAAATAGTGGAGGTGAGATGGGCTTCAGGTCGGTACCTCAGGTTGGCACAACATCGTGGGCCAAATAGCCTGTACTGCCCCGTATTGTTCTGTGTTCTATGTTTTATGTTGTTTCCATGCTGTACATCTCTGTGACTCTAAGGTCGATGCCCCCTGGTTATTGATCCTTTCATCTCCTCTGTATATGCCTCTCTTAAGTTTATGTACCTCAATGTCTCCTCTCAGTCCCCTCTCCAAGGAAAATGAGCTCAACCCATCCAATCACTGTTCATCGCTTGTATTGGAACATAGGAAAAGGAGTCAGCCACTCAGCTCCTTGAACCTATTATTGCATTCAAAGAGGTGCCTTTGGTCTGATCTCTTAATAACTTTGCTTAACAATAAAACATCTCAGATTTAAGATTAACAACTGATCCAGCATCCACTGCTGTTTGTGGAAGAGAGTTCCCAAGCCCTGCCACCCTTGCACATAGAAGCGCTTCTGAACATCTCTCCTAAACGGTGTGGCCCTGATTCTTAGACTACGCCCCCGGCTCTGGAATCAGGGGTGATGTAGGCTTTGTGACATTGTTGCTAGGTAATTAAACCAGAAGGGCAGGCAATGTTCCCACCCAGACAGATGGTGAAATGTGACTTCAGTCAAAATCTGCAATCAAGAGTCTAATGGTGCATGTGAAACCTTTGTTAATTGTCAGGAAAAGTCCACCTGGTTCAGTAACTTCCTTTAGGAAAGGAAATTGACATCTTTACATGGTTTAGCCTACATGTGCCCTGGTTCCCTCCCACAGATATGTAGGTTAGGTGAATTGGCCATGCTAAATTGCCCATATTGCCCAGGGATGTGTGGGTTGGTCATGGGAAATGCATGGTGATCGGGTGTGGGTGTGGGTGGGATGCTCTTTGGAGGGGCAGTGTGACCTCGATGGGCTGAATGGCCTGCTTCCACATTGCAGGTTTTGTATTCTATTCTATGAGACTCCATACCTACAGCATTATGGTTGACCCTAACTGCCCTCTTGGCAATTGTAGATGGACATGAAATGCTGACTGGGCCAGTAACAACAATGTCCCATGAACAAATTAAAAAATCTCCAGCAAATGGAAATAGTTTATTCTTATCTACACTGTCTTTCTCTGTTAATACCTGAAACACTTCCAACTGATCAGTTCTAACCTCACAAATTTAGAGAATACAGACCTAATTTAGATAATCTCACCTCATAATTTGTCACCTGAAACTATGGTATCATTCTTTAAACCTACATTGTGTTCCCTCCTAGGCCTTCCTATCCTTACTAAGGATCTAAATAATTCTTAAACTTTTGCTCACAATCCTCCAAGTCGGGTCTAACCAGGGTTTTGTACAGTTGCAGCATAACTTTTGCATTGCTCTACTCTGGTCTTCTAGATATAAAGGCCAGCAATCTGCTAACTTTCTTGATTATTCTTTGCTAAAACTGTTCAGGCTACAGTTGTAAACTTTTCAATGCCGTAGTGTCATACAGCACGGAAACAGACCCTTTGGTGCAACTCATCTATGCTGACCAGATATCCCAGCATGGTTAGCACTGCTGCCTCACAGCGCCAGAGACCCGGGTTCAATTCCCGACTCAGGCGACTGACTGTGTGGAGTTTGCACGTTCTCCCCGTGTCTGCGTGGGTTTCCTCCGGGTGCTCCGGTTTCCTCCCACAGTCACAAAGATGTGTGGGTTAGGTGAATTGGCCATGCTAAAATTGCCCGTAGTGTTACGTTAAAAGGGGTAAATGTATGGGCGCTTCGGCGGGTCGGTGTGGACTTGTTGGGCCGAAGGGCCTGTTTCCACACTGTAAGTAATCTAATCTAGTTTCATTTATCAGCACTTGGCCCATAACTTTCCAAACCCTTCCTATTCCTATACCCATCCAGATGCCTTTTAATTGTTCCAATTGTACTAGCCTCCACCACTTCTTCTGGCAGCTCAATCCATACACATACCCTCCTCTGCATGATAAAGTTGGCCCTTTGGTCTCTTTTATATCTTTCCCCTCTCACCTTAAAAGTATGCCCTCTAGTTTTGGACTCCCCCACCTCAGGGAAAGGACCTTGTCTATTTACGCTATCCATGCCCCTCAAGATTTTATAGACCTCTATAAGGTCACCCCTCAATCTTCGACGCTTCAGGGAAAACAGCCCCAGCCTATTCAACCTCTCCCTCTAGCTTAAATCCTCTAACCCTGGCAACATCTTTGTAAATATTTTCTGATCCCTTTCAAGTTTCACAACATCCTTCTGACAGGAAGGAGCCCAAAATGGCACGCAATATTCCTAAAGTGGCCTAACTCACGACCTTTACAACCGCAACATGCCCTCCCAACTCCTATACTCCAAGCTCTGACGATTAATGGAATGCATACCAAACACCTTCTTCACTATCCTATCTACCAGCAACTCTACTTTCAAGGAGCTATGAACCTGCACTTCAAGGTCTCTTTGTTCAACAACACTCCTGAGGACCTTATCATTAAGTGTATACATCCTGCTAAGATTTGCTTTCCCAAAATGCAGCACCTTACATTTATCTAAATTAAACTCAATCTGCCACTTCTCAGCCCATTGGCCCATCTGATCGAGATCCCATTGTAATCTGAGGTGTTGCTGTCCACCACAACTCCAATTTTGATGTCATCTGCAAACTTACTAACTATACCTCTTATGATCACATCCAAATCATTTATGTAAATGATGAAAAGTAGTGGACCCAGCACCCATCCTTGTGGCACTCCACTAGTCACTAAACAAGGAGGTTAAGGATAATATAAACACAACAGCTAAAGCAGACCATATTGCAAATGTGAGTGGCATACCGGAAGATTGGGAAACTTTCAAAGATCACAAAAGAGTTACTTAAAAAGATGTAAAAAGAGCAAAAATAAATTACAAAATAAAACAAAGCAAGTATAAAAGCAGGTAGTGAAAGCTTCTATAAGTGTATAAAAAAATGAAGAGAATTGTTTGTTAGAATTAGCTTTATTCTCACGTGTACTCAAGTTAGTGCGGTGACAAGTTTACAAGTCACCACTTACAGTGCCATCTTCAGTACAAAGGAACCTATCTACAGATTTATAAACACATATTTTTTAGGCAAACCAAAGTTAGAAAAATGAAGAAATATAAGTTCAGAATAACAGTCCTTCCAACACAGTCCATGCCAGCACCTAGTCTCCAGACCATGTCGGCCTTCAACTCATGGCCAGAAGAGCAGCCTGAGGTCATGCTGACCGCCACGCCGGGCCGAGAGACCACCACGCCAGGCCGAGAGACCACCACGCCAGGCCGAGAGACCGCCACGCCGGGCCGAGAGACCGCCACGCCAGGCCGAGAGACCGCCACGCCGGGCTGAGAGACCGCCACGCCAGGCCGAGAGACCGCCACGCCAGGCCGAGAGACCGCCACGCCGGGCTGAGAGACCGCCACACCGGGCCGAGAGACCGCCACACCGGGCCGAGAGACCGCCACGCCGGGCCGAGAGACCGCCACACCGGGCCGAGAGACCGCAAAACCGGGCCGAGAGACCGCCACACCGGGCCGAGAGACCGCCACACCGGGCCGAGAGACCGCCACACCGGGCCGAGAGACCGCCACGCCGGGCCGAGAGACCGCCACGCCGGGCCGAGAGACCGCAAAACCGGGCCGAGAGACCGCCACACCGGGCCGAGAGACCGCCACACCGGGCCGAGAGACCGCCACGCCGGGCCGAGAGACCGCCACACTGGGCCGAGAGACCGCCACACCGGGCCGAGAGACCGCCACGCCGGGCCGAGAGACCACCACACCGGGCCGAGAGACCACCACGCCGGGCCGAGAGACCACCACGCCGGGCCGAGAGACCACCACACCGGGCCGAGAGACCACCACGCCGGGCCGAGAGACCACCACACTGGACCGAGAGACCACCACACTGGGCCGAGAGACCACCACGCCGGGCCGAGAGACCGCCACGCCGGGCCGAAAGACCACCACACCGGGCCGAGAGACCGCCACACCGGGCCGAGAGACCGCCACACCGCACCGAGAGACCGCCACGCTGGGCCGAGAGACCGCCACACTGGGCCGAGAGACCGCCACGCTGGGCCGAGAGACCACCACACCGGGCCGAGAGACCGCCACACCGGGCCGAGAGACCACCACACCGGGCCGAGAGACCGCCACACCGGGCCGAGAGACCGCCACACCGGGCCGAGAGACCGCCACACCAGGCCGAGAGGAAACCACACCAGGCCAAGAGGACACCGCGTCGGGCCGAGAGGACACCGCGCCAGGCCGAGGAACTGCCACGCCAGTCTGAGAGACCACCACACCAGGCCGAGAGGACACCATGCCAGGCCGAGAGACTGCCACACCGGGCCAAGAGACCACCACACCAGGCCGAGAGGACACCACGCCAGGCCGAGAGGACACCGCGCCAGGCCGAGGAACTGCCACGCCAGTCTGAGAGACCACCACACTGGGCCGAGAGACCACCACACCAGGCCAAGAGACCGCCACACCAGACCGAGAGGACACCGAGCCGGGCCAAGAGACCGCCACCCCAGACCGAGAGACCGCCACGCCGCACCGAGAGACTGCCACACCGGGCTGAGAGACCGCCACACTTGGCCGAGAGGCTGCCACGCCAGGGCGAGAGGCTGCCACGCCAGGACGAGAGACCGCCATGCCAGGACGAGAGACCGCCACACCGGGCCGAGAGACAGGCACACCGGGCCGAGAGACAAGCATGCTGGGTTGGGAGGATGCCACGCAAAGTCTGCGCTGGGGCCGGGAGTTCAGGACATCACTAAAGGTAAATTAAGGAAGCACAAATGGGAAACAAAACGAAACAGATGGAGCAGACGTGTTGACCTGCTTGAAGCAGTTTTCCTCCACCCAGGGTGAAATTGTCTGCATAGCCATCTAAAATAAATACTGGTCCCTTGCAGGATGAGACCGGGGAGTTAATAGTGGGAACACAGAAATGACAGAGACACAAAGTTAATATTTGCCTCAGCTTTCACTGCAGAATATCCAAATAGTAATAGGTAATGCTGAGATTATAGAAAAAGAGGAACTTTGAACAATCATCATAATTAGGGAAAACATACTGAGCAAATGTTGTAATTTATAGCAGAAAAGTCCCCATAGCCTTAGTCACCCATCATAGCGTCTTGGAATCATAGTCATAGAGATGTAAAGCACAGAAACAGACCCTTTGGTCCAACTCGTCCATGTCAACCAGATATCCCAATTCAATCACGATTCACTTACCAGCACCTGGCCCGTATCCCTCCAGCAATTGTACCAGCCTCCACCACTTCCTCTGGCAGCTCATTCCATACACGTACCACCCTGTGAGTGAAAAAGTTGCCCCTTAGATCTCTTCTGTATCTTTCCCTTCTCACCCTAAACCTATGCCCTCTAGTTCTGGACTCCCCCACCCCAGGGAAAAAAACTTGGTCGATTTATCCTATCCATGCCCCTCATGATTGTATAACGTCACCCCTCAGCCTCTGACGCTCCAGGGAAAACAGTCCTAGCCAATTCAACCTCTCCCTATAACTCAAATCCTCCAACCATGGCAACATCCTTGTAAGTTTTTTCTGAACCCTTTCAAGTTTCACAACATCTGTGCTGTACTTTTCTATGTTTTATGTTTTACTGGTCCATGCTCTAAGTTCTTCACTCTTATTCCGGACACTCCTTGCATTAAAGCAGACACACTTTAACGATCCCTTTGTTTCATCGCATGAGAAACCTTCCCGATAGATTCACTACATCCTACCACTGTCCTGTCTGCAACTGACCCCCTCTCAGACATGTGGCTCCAATTCCCACCCCGCTGCCAAACTAGTTTAAACCCTCCCGAATTGCATGAGCAAATCTCCCACCCAGGATATTTGTACCCCTCCAGTTCAGGTGCAACCTGTCCTTCATGTACAGGTCCCACCTTCCCCAGAAGGTATCCCAATGGTCTAGGTATCTGAAGCCCTCCCTCCTGCACCAGCCTCACAGCCACGTGTTAAGCTACATTTGCTGACTGTTCCTCATCTCACTATCTCGTGGCACCGGTAGCAAACCCGAGATCACTACTCTACTCGTCCTGCTCTTCAGCTTCCAACCTAACGCTCTGTAGTCACTTTTCAGATCCTCAATCCCTTTCCTGGCTGTATCATTGGTGCCGATATGTACCACGATTTCTGGCTGGTCCCCCTCCCCCTTTAGAATCTTGTAGACCCGATCGGCGACATCCCGGACCCTGGCACCAGGGAGGCAACGTACCTTCCGGGAGTCCCGTTCCTGACCACAAAATCTCCTGTCAATCCGTCTAACTATTGAGTCCCCTATTACTAGCGCTTTTCTATTTCCCACCCTTCCCTTCTGAGCCACAGTGCCAGGCTCAGTGCCAGAGACCTGACAACCATGGCTTACCCCTGGCAGGCTGACTCCACCAGCAGTATCCAAAACGGTATACTTATTGCTGAGGGGAACGGCCACAGGGGATCTCTGCTCTGACCATCGGTTCCCTTTCGTCCCCGTGACAGTAATCCAGCTGTCCTTATCTTGTATCTGGGGAGTGATCACTTCCCTGTCCATCCTCTCAATTTCCCCCTCAGACTCCCGGATGATCCATAGTTCATCCAGCTCCAGCTCCAGTTCCCCAACTCAGTTTTCGAGGAGCTGGAGTTGGGCGCACTTCCCGCAAATGTCCCTCACCTGCCACATTCTGCAGGAGGAGCACGCAACTACCCTGAGCGAAGGACTTCTGGGGAGTTTTTAAGTTGGTTAGATCTCACCCACTTAAAAACTCCCCAGACGTTCTTCGCTCATCCCTCGCACCTCTCGGCAAATGGAGGCCCGACACCTGAACTAAGGTTTTTAAGCCGTTAGACTCACTGTAGTTCTCCCTGTATTCCATGAGATCTAACCTTGCTCACCAGTCTCCCATGGGGAACCTTGTCGAACGCCTTACTGAAGTCCATATAGATCACATCTACTGCACATTAGGTTATGATACTGCGAAATTCGCTAATTCCACAGAAAAGGTTCCAGCATATAACATTCTTATTTAAAAAGGAAGGAGGCAGAAAGTGGGAAACTGTAGACCAAAGTTTGTGCGCAGATTTGTAGCTCAGGTGCTCGTTGTTGTGGTTCTGTTCGCCGAGCTGGAAGTTTTTGTTGCAAACGTTTCGTCCCCTGGCTAGGCGACATCATCAGTGCTTGGGAGCCTCCTGCGAAGCGCTTCTTTGATGTTTCCTCCGGTGTTTATAGTGGTCTGTCCCTGCCGCTTCCGGTTAGATTAACGTGTGATGTTAGGAAATTGTTGGAATCGATAAGACCATAAGAAATAAAAACAGAAATAGGCTGTTCAACTCGTTGAGCTTGCTCCACCATTCAATAGAATCAGGGCTAATCTGACATTCCTCATGCCCACATGCCTGCCTTTTCCCCCAAACCCACAATTCCCCTACAACCAACAATCTATCTGTCTCAGCCTCAAATGTACACAAGGGGATCAACCCCATAGCTCTTTGTGGCAAAAAGTTCCAAAGACGAAGAAATTCCTCCTTATGTCAGTTTTAAATTATCACCCCTTTATGCGGAGATTCTGCCCTCTTGTGTTAGACTCTCCCCTGAGGGGAAACATACTCTCATTATTTACCCTGTCAAGCCCCTTAAGAAAAAAAAAGTGAGGACTGCTGACGCTGGAGATCAGAGTCTAGAGTGAGGTGCTGGAAAAGCACAGCAGGTCAGGCAGAATCCGAGGAGCAGGAGAAACAACGTTTCAGGCATAAGCCTCATTCCTGATGAAGGATTTATGCCTGAAACATTGATTCTCCTGCTCCTCGGATGCTGCCTGACCTGCTGTGCTTTTCCAGCATCACAGACCCTTTAAGAATCCTACATGTTTCCAGGAGATCACCTCTCACTCCTCTAAACTCCAGTGAGTAGAGTCCCACATTGTTTAACCTTGCTCATAACACAATCCTTCCATACCTCGTGAACCTTCTTTGAACTACCTCCAATGAAAGAATATCATTCTTTAAATTTGGGGGCCAAAACTGCTCATATACTGCAGATGTGGTACAGGTGCTGTCAGACTTCCCAACTCTTATACTCTAACACCCTTGAAATAAGAGTAAACATTTTATTGTGGTAGATTATTTTACAGGAGAGAGTGAGGACTGCTGGAGATCAGAGCTGAAAATGTGTTGCTGGAAAAGCGCAGCAGGTCAGGCAGCATCCAAGGAGCAGGAGAATCGACATTTCCGGCATGAGCCCTTCTTCAGGAAGGGCTCATTATTTTACAAATAATCTCAGGAGCCTTGAAGTACAACAATTATTTATTGAACCAGCACTGGGAGAGTCTCCCCTAGAAAAGGTTCCAAAGTTGCACTCTAACTCAAACATGCTTCATCAGGTATTTTTACATTGTAAGTCACCTGAACCAAACATTAGTCCAATTCCACAATTGTCTGTTTAAGACAAACACCTTGTTTTACACACTTTCCAAAAGTGGCAAGGCACTTGTTCCCTTGGTCTCCCCACTCCCTATCCTCCGAGGTGCAAACCTATCTCCTCCCCAAAGCCTTGCTTCATTCCCTGCCTCAACTAAACCCCATTGCTTTGTCTTTCTTGGTGTGGTATGGAGGTTATCCTCATTTCTATTTCCAGATAAGGCCTCAGGGTGAATGTTGGTTCAGCCTTGTTGCATTTTGACGGAACTCTATCAGCCTGCTACATCATCATCTGTGCATTTTTATGGAGCCTAACTAACTAATGCTGATAGAGTCTTCAAGTCATACAGCACAGAAACAGACCCTTCAGTCCAACTCCAGTTTCCGAAACAAAACTAATCTCATTTGCATGCAGCTGGCTCATATTCCTCTAACCTTTTCCAGTTCATGTAACTACCCAAAGGTCTTTTAAATGTTGTAACTGTACTTGCATTCACCACTTTCTGAATTAGTTCACTCCACATACAAATCATCCTCTGTGCAAAAAGGTTACCAGTCAAGATTAGAGTGATGCTGCTGGAAAAGCACAGCAGGTCAGGCAGCATCCGAGGAGCAGGAGAATCAACATTTCTGATGAAGTGATCCTGCCTGAAACGTTGATTTTCCAGATCCTCTGATGCTGCCTGACCTGCTGTGCTTTTCCAGCACCACTCTACTCTTGACTCCAGCATCTGCAGTACCCACTTCCGCTTAGTGAAAAAGATACCCTCAGGTCTTTTAAGTCTTTCTCCTCTCACCTGAAAAATATGCCCCATAGTTTTCAACTCTCCCAATCTGGGGAAACAACCTTTGCCATTCACTTTATCAATGCCCCTCATGATTTTGTAAACCTCTTTAAGGTCACCCCTCAACCACCTATGCCAGTGAAAAAAGTCCCAGACTATTCTCTCCTTAGAATTCAAATCTGTAGTCCTGGCAACATCCTTGTAAATCTTGTCTGAACCCTCTCCAATTTAATAATATCCTTCCTTTAGCAGTGTGACTCGAACTATACACAGTACTTCAAAACGCATCAAAGTGTCCTACAACCTCAACATGATGTCCCAACTCCTCATAAAAAAATGAAAAAAACTGCAGACACTGGAAATCAGAAACTAAAACAGAATTTGTTGGAAAATCTCAGCAGGTCTGGAGTATCTGTGGAGAGAAATCAAAATTAACATTGTGCCCTTCTTCAGAACTGATGGTAGCTAGGTAAAAGTTGTTTTTGTCCAGAAGTTATGATGGGGGAGTTGGTAAGGAGTAAATAATAGGTGGAGATAGAGGTCAAAGAGAGATAAGATCAGTTGGATAGACAAAAGAGGGAAAAATAACAGTCAGCCTAGGAGAGTGAATAGCTGCTAATGGGGACAATCAATGACTGATAATGTGATGTGTGTAATAGCAGTGCATGTGATAAGAATGCTGGGCTAAGGACATGGGAAAAGGTGCCTCAGGATCCAAAGTTGTTGAACCTCAATATTGAGTCCAGAAGGTTGTAGAGTTAACAGGTAGATAATGAGGTGCTGTTCTTCCTGCTTCTGCTGCTTCTGCAGCAAACCCGAGACAGAGAAGTTGGCCAGGGAACAAGGTGGTGTTAGGAGTGAAGGACGAGTGGACCAAGGTGAGCCAGAGGGAACAGACCATGCAGAAAGCTAACAAGATTTTCATTTGATTTGATTATTATTGTCACATGTACCTAAGTGCAGTGAAAGGATTTGTTTTGCAAGCAGCACAGACAGGTCATAACATACAAGGACATACAGATCATAGGGTTATTAGACAGTGAGGCATACAAGGTTACAGCTGCACAGGAGGTGCACAAAAGCAAGATCAATATTTGGTTTGGAATTAGAGAGAGGTCCATTCAGCAATCTAAAAACAGCAGAGAAGAAGCTGGTTTTCAACCTGTTGGTACAAGTGCATAAGCTTCTGTATTTTCTGCCCCACGGAAAATGAGGGAAGAGAGTGTTACCGGGGTGGGGGGGGGGGGGGGTCTCTGCTGATGATGAAGAGAATATTACCGGGGTGGGAGGGGTCTCTGATGGTGTTTGAAGAGAGTGTTACCGGGGTGGGAGGGGTCATTGCTGATGATGAAGAGAATGTTACCGGAGTGGAAGGGATCTGTGATGATGATGAAGAGAGTGTTACCGGATGGGAGGGGTTTCTGATGATGTTCGAAGACAGTGTTACCGGGGTGGGAGGGGCCTCTGATGATGTTCGAAGTCAGTGTTACCGGGGTGGGAGGGGCCTCTGATGATGTTCGAAGTCAGTGTTACCGGGGTGGGAGGGTCTCTGACGATGATGAAGAGAGTGTTACCGGGGTGGGAGGGGTCTCTGATGATGATGAAGACAGTGCTACCGGAGTGTGAGGGGTCTCTGATGATGATGAAGAGAGTGTTACCGGGGTGGGAGGGGTCTCTGACGATGATGAAGAGAGTGTTACCGGGGTGGGAGGGGTCTCTGATGATGATGAAGAGAGTGCTACCGGAGTGTGAGGGGTCTCTGATGATGATGAAGAGAGTGTTACCGGGGTGGGAGGGGTCTCTGACGATGATGAAGAGAGTGTTACCGGGGTGGGAGGGGTCTCTGATGATGGTGAAGAGAGTGTTACCGGGGTGGGAGGGGTCTCTGATGATGATGAAGAGAGTGTTACCGGGGTGGGAGGGGTCTCTGATGATGGTGAAGAGAGTGTTACCGGGGTGGGAGGGGTCTCTGATGATGATGAAGAGAGTGTTACCGGGGTGGGAGGGGTCTCTGATGATGGTGAAGAGAGTGTTACCGGGGTGGGAGGGGTCTCTGATGATGATGAAGAGAGTGTTACCGGGGTGGGAGGGGTCTCTGATGATGGTGAAGAGAGTGTTACCGGGGTGGGAGGGGTCTCTGATGATGATGAAGAGAGTGTTACCGGGGTGGGAGGGGTCTCTGATGATGATGAAGAGAGTGTAACTGGGGTGGGAGGGTACTCTGATGGTGTTGGAAGAGAGTGTTACCGGGGTGGGAGGGGTCTCTGATGGTGTTGGAAGAGAGTGTTACCGGGATGGGAGGGGTCTCTGATGGTATTGGAAGACAGTGTTCCCAGGGTGGGAGGGGTCTCTGATGTTTTTGCCAGCCTTTCTGTGGCAATGAGAAGTGTAGGCGTCCATGCATGGGAGGCTGACTTTTGTGGTGGCCTGAGGTGTGTACGCTTTTTGGTAGTGTCCTATGGTACTGGGCAGAGCAGTTACCGTATTAGGCAGTTATGCATCCGGATAAAGTGCTCTCTGTGGTGTTTCTGAAAATGTAGATAAATGTCCTTTTGGACATGCCGAATTTCCCATGCTGTACTGTGTCTTCTGGAATTTATTTGATTTTAGTTCTGCTGCTTTCGGTTGCCAGTTCCAGTTATTCATTGTAGTGGCCAGTATACTGAGTCTAGGTCAATGTGTTTGTTGACTGAGTCTGTGGCTGAGTGCCATGCTTCTAGAAATTCTCTGGCTGTCCTGTTTAGCTTGTGCTATAATCATTGTGTTGTTCCTGTCGAATTTGTGGTCCTTGTCATCTGTGTGTATGGCTACTGGGGACAGCTGGTCGTGGCATTTAGTGGCTAGCTGGTGTTCATGGATGCGGATTGGTAGTTGCTGCCTATTTGCCCTATAAAGTGTTTTGTGCAGTCTTTGCATGGAATCTTGTAAATTCCATTTGTCTTACACGTGATGGGTATTGGGACTTTTATTTTGGTGAGACGTGTTTAAATTGTAATCATGTGTATGAACCAAATAAATTCCAGAAGACACAGTACAGCAACACTTCCCAGGAGACTCCAAGTCACTGAAGATGTCACTTAGGTAAGGGACAAAACATCTGCAAATCAACTTCCCAGATCGGCGAACATACCCACAACTATGACAACCAGCACCGAGCTACAAATCTTTACACAAACCTTGAGTTTTGAGGTTAGATTGGTTGGGATTATATTGTTGATGATGGGGCTATAGTAATAATGTAGGAGCCTGACATAGGTATTGTATTATCCAGATGTTCCAGGGATGGGTGTAGGGCCACGGAATGGCATCCGCTGTGGACCTGTTTCATCGGTAGGCAAATTGCAGGGAATCAAGGCAGGCTGGGAGGCTACAATTGATGTGGGCCATGACTAACCTCCCCAAGCACTTCATAATTATTGAGGTCAGAGCTACTGGGTGGTAGTCATTGATGCACGTTCTATGAGTTTTCTTTGCAACTGGTATGATGGTGGTTTACAGATTGTAGGAAAGGGAGACTAAAGATGTCAGCAAATACTTATCTGATATCTGAAGCAGTGACTGAGGGAGCAAGTACATCAGGGGCTCTCGGGGAAGGTGACTTCACACCACTTATATTCTGATCGAACTGAAAATAAAAAGTGTTGAGTCCATCAGGGAAGGTTGTGTTTTTGATTACTATTTTGCTCTGCTTCATTTTGTACCCCGTTATTTCATGTCGGCCTTGACAGAGGTGACAGGTGCCTGTGTGGTTAGTTTGGAACTCTAACTTGGTCCAGTCATGCCTCTTGGAATTTCTAATGGCCTTGTGGAGGTCATATCTGGATTTACTGGAAAGCTCTGGGTCATCTGATTTGAATGGTGCACACTTGGCCTTTTGTAGGCAATGGATTTCCTGTTTCATCCAAGGTTTCTGTGTGGGGGACAAACGGATTGACTTCTTTAGCACGCAGTCCTCGACACACTTGCTAATGAAGTCTATGATGGTAGTGTCATTTTCGTCTAGGATGTTTGCTGAATTCTTGAATGTGGTCCAACTCACCAATTCCAACAAGGAGGGGAGGGGAACATGTGTCTGGTGGTGGCCTCCTTGGGAGTGACAGAAATGGTGGTTAATGATCCTCTGAACATGGATGCTGGTGGGTTGGTAGGCGAGGATAAGGGGAGCCCTATTGTTCCTTTGGAAGGAAAGACAGGGAGTTAAGACAGAAGAGTGGGAGATCAGCCAGACTCAGCTAAGGGCCCTGTCAACAATGGTGCTGAGGATTCTTCGGTTGAGGAAGCAGGTGGACATTTCGGAGGCCGCCTTGTCAAAGTTGGCATTATCAGAACGGGGAGAAAGTGAGGACTGCAGATGCTGGAGATCAGAGCTGAAAATGTGTTGCTGGAAAAGCGCAGCTGGTCAGGCAGCATCCAGCTGTTCCCATATTCCTTTAACCGCCTCTCTTGTATAATTTATAAATCGCTGTTGATTATAAAAAATGTAATTTATCCAATCTACATTTTTATTAATTGTTACCCACCAAAAGAGAGCTGACTCAAAACCTGCTGCAATCTGGTTACGAGCTTTGAATTCAGGTACTCCCCTAGGGACTCCTACCGAATCAAGATAAATCCTGTCATCAAAAGAAGTATCTAACAGTAATCTCTTACCCCTTCCCTTTTTCCCTACGATCTTCTCCTTCTCAAATGCCAAGGTAAATGGAATTGCCAATTGTACAATTGCACATATCCCTCTCCAATCCGGAGGTAGTGTGGGTCTCAATATTTTTCCTCCACAGATCTGCTCGGGGAACCTTTAGTGCTGAGTAGTTCCCTCCCTTCTCCGTTTCAGTAACATTCTTAATCTCTGTACATAATTTCAGCTCCCCCAAACCTCTCGACCGACTTGTACCTCGCCTGTGCATACACGACGTGTGATTTCCAACTGCGGCGGAAAATGTGGGGGGAACTTTTGCATCTTTCTTCTCCAAGGGAGGGAACATCAGAGATAGGGAGGTACAATTCCTATCATTCCATGCAGTCTCATCCTGGTACAGGGCTATCATACATTTCATGCCCTTCCTGTCTCGCTTCCACCCAAGCGGAAAGGGAACCACCTGGGCCACTGGCCTACCGGAGGCACATCCATAGCAATTGCTTTTGTTCAGACTTTTTACAGTATACTTTACCCATTCAACCCAGGCATTTGCATCCCCGTACCCAGTTTCTATCTCGATGGTCTGTTTCAAGTCTTTTACCTCTATAATTTTTACTACTTTAGGATCATCGGGAGGGGTGAAATGTTGTATCTCATTATCCAGTAATTCTACCCGTTTTCCCTGTCCTACACTAATTCGAAAACAACAGCCCACGAACTCCTTCCCATTTGTTTTCATTTCAATCCCAAATGTTTCATTTAATTGTATCTCATAAGTGCCCCCCCCCCAAAACTGCTTCGTGACATGTGGTTTTCCTTATCGTTAGGTATATGGGGTTACACTTCTTATCAAGACAATTGCGAGCTGGTCGGAAGGGGGCCCGGTGTACTGTGACGAGACCATAATACCAGATACCATCCCCGAGGCCAACCCCATAGGACTTAAGATGTATCTCTGAGCTGCGGTACTGTCTCTGATTAACTACATTCCCACAATTTACTAAGCTGCATGCATCAGTGTCTATTATCAGACTCAGGAACCATTAATAATACATATGAAAATGATGTTTGACAAAATCCTAATACCAAGAGGGCTAGCATCATAACTCTAAACATTCCCAGTATTCTAATCATCATGCTGAAGCACAAAAAGGCTTAATATACAATCTTACAGAAATAATCCCGCGCTCGCGCCGCCACTGTATAGTCAGTTACTCAAAGTCTCTTTAGTCTGAGTTTTAGCGGGTCTTGCGTTGACTTGGCTGTCCAGACTTCTTCCTCAACTGGAGGGTCCACAGGCCCTTTGATCCGAGTGTAATGAGTCCAGCCTTTTTCCGCCGTCCTTATTGCCGTTTCGGTAGTCAAAAGAGCCTGGTACGGCCCTTCCCAGTCCGGCTGCAATTTAGTCTCTGTCCATGATTTTACTAAGATCCAATCACCCGGCCGGATGGGGTGAACAGTGAATTCAAGGGGCGGAGTCTGTGCCAATAAACCCTGTTTCCTGAGGAAAGACAAAGAGGAGGACAAGCCCAGTATATACTTCTTTAAAAACAAATCTTTAGTTTCGGGAATTGGCAATTCTCCATCCTTTCCCAGATAAGGTAATCCAAATAAGATTTCATAGGGGGATAGTCCCAAATCTTTCCTCCGCCAAGGGACAAGCCCAAAAGGCATCTTTTAAATCTATCACACTAAACCATCTGTGGTCATGAGGGATCTTACTTAATAACGTGTAGGTGTTTGGCACCACTGGGTGCCTGATCTGTACTATTCGATTTAATGTTCTCAAATCCTGCACCAATCGATAAGTTCCATCAGATTTCCACACTGGTAGAATTGGGGTATTATAAGGAGACATACATGGCTCCAACAGTCCATCTCTAATCAGTCCCTCAATTACTGGCTGCAGTCCTCGTTTACCTTCTATGGAAATAGGGTATTGTCGTTCACAGACAACGTCCCCTTTCCGTTTTAAATTTATTAAAAGGGGAGGGATCTGTAGTTTTCCACGATTCCCTTCTCTAGCCATACAATAGGGTCTATCTTTTCTCTGCATCCTCTGTCAACATTGCCAGTTGTACAACTAATTCTTTTTCCTGAATTCCAATCTCCAGTCCTAAGAGGATAATTAAGTCTCTCCCCAGTAAGTAACTTCCTATATCAGGGATATACAGCAGTTCCCCTGTGACCCTATCCTTAGGACCTTCTATCATCGTAGGTTCAAATACTGGAACAGTAAATCCTTCCCCTTTCACCCCTGAAACAGTAATTGACCATGTCGACATTTCTACCCTCTTTGGTTTAAAATTCAGCGATGACCGTGCCCCGGTATCTACTAGGAAGACTGCCTCCTCCCTACAGGGTCCCACCTTCAAGTTTATCAAGGGTTCCTGGTGGGCCCCCGAGGGCAGGAACCCCTGACACCCCTACTCTTCAACAAAGTTCATAAGCGGAATTGCCCTTTCTTCCCTTTGTAGATCAGGACACTCCCGCTTAAAATGCCCTATCTTTCCACAATAATAGCATCCTGCCTGTGGAGACTTCCATCTCTGCCCCTGTCGCTCAAACCCTCTATCAAATGCTCCCCCTTGTCCTCTCCCTCTCCCTCTTCCTCTCTGTCCTACATGCTGCCTCCTGCCGCTCCGGTTGCTCACTATTGGTTCCATTCTCCCCTTAATTACCTCATCAACTGTAGCTACCATCATTTTCGCCTTCTGTTTTTGTCTCTCATCCTCCCTCTTTACAAACACTTTCTGTGCCTCTCTTAACAATTCATCTAATGGTTTTTCACTCCACCCTTCTATCTTCTGTATCTTTCTCTGTATGTCTGGCCGTGCTTTTGTCACAAAATGTACTTTCAACAGACCCTGTGCCACTGGGTCCTCAGGGTTCATTCCAGAATATTTCCGCATTGAGTCCCTTAATCTTTGCAGGAAAGCTGAGGGAGTCTCATCTTTCTCCTGTCTAACTTCAATGGCTTTAGTCAAATTCTGTGACTTCGGAACTGCCTCTCTTATTCCTTTTAGAATCAGGTCTTTCAATTCCCTCATTTCTTCTCTATGCTCCAGGTTTTGGTTTTCCCACTGGGGGTCTTTGAGGGGAAACTTCACCTCTCCCTGTCCAGCATCCCCATCTCCAACCGGGTGTTCCCTGTCCCTTATTTTAATGGCAGCTCCCCAAATAAGTCCCCTTTCCTCCCCAGTAGATAATATATTCAAAATAGACATTAACTCAGCCCAGGTAGACAGACTGGGCCCCAGAAATTGATCAATTTGTTCAGACAACCCCACCGGATCCTCAACCAGGACCTTCATTTTCTTTTTAAATGTTCTGACCTTCCCACTAGTGAGGGGGGGCACTTACAAACCCAATCTCTTTGTCCCCTATGGGTACCTCCCGAAGGGGATATGTCGTCACGTTCTTTCCCTTTTTCTTTCTTTAAAGAGATATTGCAATATTTCTAGCTCCCCATAACTTCAAACACCAATTCATCAATTCATGCTTGACTAACCTTTAAAGCCTGTTCCTAACTTATAAATATATTTATATATTTACGTTCATTTCTTCAGTATTTAATAGTTAAAATGCAAAATGCATACAGTTCCCAATTTTGCAATTCACTGTAATTACCCAGTTTTAGTCCTTTAATTTAGATCCAAAATTAGTTTTCTTAAATAGTCCTGACCAATCATTGCTCAATTATAATACTATAGGTCATAAAATAATCAGAGCTGCCTTAAAAGAATTTGTCTACTCAAGTTTTTTAAAAAAAACTTCTAATGCATGAACAATGGCTGAATCCAAGGTCACAGATATTAACCATAGAATTTTGCTTTTACTACAATCTAATGTTGAACTGAAACTTCAACTGTCCTCCATAAATCGCTTTTGTGTAAAGATAAAAGAGATTAGTTAGAAACTGATAGTAAGGCAGTCATGATCTGTAAAAAGAACAGGAGTTATCATTCTTTTTTTTCTTCTTCATAATCTGGATAGAATCCTTAACCTTAAAAGAAATCATGTTAAGTTTCCATAATAAAAATCAGATTCAAAACAGTCTTGGAACTGTTCCAAGTTCGTTAGATGGGTCAGTGTTTGTTCAATGTGTGCAGGAGAGTTTCCTGACACAATATGTAGACAGGCCAACAAGAGGTGAGGCCATACTGGATTTGGTTCTGGGTAACGAACCAGGCCAGGTGTTAGAATTAGAGGTAGGTGAGCACTTTGGGGATAGTGACCATAATTCGGTGATTTTTACACTCGTGATGGAGAGGGATAAGTGTGTACTACAGGGCAAGAATTATAGCTGGGGTAAGGGAAATTATGATGCGGTGAGGCATGACTTAGGATGTGTGGCTTGGAAAAGTAGACTCCAAGGCAAGAGTGTAAATGATATGTGGAACTTGTTCAAGGGGCAACTATTGAGTGTCCTTGATAATTATGTACCTGTCAGGCAGGAAGGAAAGGGTCGTGCGAGGGAGCCGTGGTTTAATAAGGAATTGGAATCCCTTGTTAAATGGTAGAGGGCGGCCTATCTCAAGATGAGACGTGAAGGTTCACTTGGGGCGATTGAGAGTTATAGGGTAGCCAGGAAGGACCTGAAGAGAGAGCTAAAAGCAGCAAGGAGGGGACATGAAAGGTCCTTAGTAGATAGGATTAGGGAAAACCCTAAGGCTTTCTATAGGTATGTTAGGAATAAAAGAATGACTAGGGTAGGAATAGGTCCAGTCAAGGATAGTAGGGGGAAGTTGCGTGTGGAGGCGGAAGAGATTGGGGAGACACTGAATGAATACTTTTCTTCAGTATTCACTCAGGAACAGGGCATTGTTGTCGATGAGAATACTGAGGCACAAATAAGTAGAATGGATGGCTTTGAGGTATGTAGAGAAGGGGTGTTGGAAATCCTGGAAAAGGTGAAAATAGATAAGTCCCCTGGGCCTGATGGCATTTATCCTAGGATTCTCTGGGAAGCAAGGGAGGAGATTGCAGAGCCATTGGCCTTGATTTTTATGTCCTCTTTGTCTACAGGAGTAGTCCCAGAAGACTGGAGGATAGCAAATGTGGTTCCCTTGTTCAAAAAGGGGAGTAGGGATAGCCCTAGTAACTATAGGCCGGTGAGTCTCACTTCTGTTGTGGGCAAAGTCTTAGAGAGAATTGTAAGGGATAGGATTTATGCACATCTAGATAGGAATAATGTGATCAAGGATAGTCAGCATGGTTTTGTGAAGGGCAAGTCGTGCCTCACAAACCTTATTGAATTCTTTGAAAAGGTGACGAAGGAGGTTGATGAGGGGAAAGCGGTAGATGTGGTATATATGGATTTTAGTAAGGCGTTTGATAAGGTTCCCCATGGTAGGCTACTGCAGAAAATACGGAGATATGGCATTGAGGGTGAGTTGGAGGTATGGATTAGGAATTGGCTGGATGGAAGAAGACAGAGGGTAGTAGTTGATGGCAAAGTTTCTTCATGGAGTGCCGTCACTAGCGGTGTTCCGCAAGGATCTGTTTTGGGACCATTGCTGTTTGTCATTTTTATAAATGACCTGGAAGAGGGGTTAGAAGGTTGGGTGAGCAAGTTTGCGGATGATACGAAAGTCGGAGGAGTTGTTGACAGTGAGGAAGCATGTGGCAGGTTACAGCAGGATATAGAGAAGCTGCAGAGCTGGGCAGAAAGGTGGCAGATGGAATTCAATGTAGCTAAGTGCGAGGTGATTCACTTTGGGAAGAATAACAAAAAGATGGGGTACTGGGCTAATGGTCGGATACTTGGTAGTGTGGATGAGCAGAGGGATCTTGGTGTCCATGTACACAGATCTCTGAAAGTTGCCACCCAGGTAAATAGTGCGGTGAGGAAGGCATATGGCGTACTGGCTTTTATTGGTAGAGGAATTGAGTTCCGGAGTCCTGAGGTCATGATGCAGTTGTATAAGACTCTGGTACGGCCGCATCTGGAATATTGTGTGCAGTTTTGGTCGCCATGCTATAGGAAGGATGTGGAGGCATTGGAACGGGTGCAGAGGAGGTTTACCAGGATGTTGCCTGGTATGGAAGGAAAATCGTATGAGGAAAGACTGAGGCACTTGGGGCTGTTTTCACTAGAGAAAAGAAGGTTTAGGGGTGACTTGATTGAGGTGTACAAGATGATTAGGGGGTTAGATAGGGTCGACAGTATGAACCTTTTCCCGCGTATTGAGTCGGGTATTACAAGGGGGCATAGCTTTAAATTAAGGGGGGTAGATATAGGACTGATGTTAGGGGTAGGTTCTTCACTCAGCGAGTCGTTAGTTCATGGAATGCCCTGCCAGTAACAGTGGTGGACTCTCCCTCTTTATGGGCATTTAAGAGGGCATTGGATAGGTATATGGAGGATAGTGGGTTAGTGTAGTTTAGGTGGGCTTGGATCGGCGCAACATCGAGGGCCCAAGGGCCTGTACTGCGCTGTATTCTTCTATGTTCTATGTTCTATGTTCTAACTCAAGCTCCAGGGAATAAAACACAAACATTCAATCACCAACAAACAAATGTTCACTCAAACCAAATCACAAAGGGTTAAACTTCCTACCAGCTGTGCAGCTCTTTTCATTCTCTCTCTCTCTCTCGCACATTGACATATAAATTCAGATATTCACAAACCCAGTCTTCGTCTGATCTGTACTTTGGCCAGAAGACAGCGGGACGAAGAATGGATTCCTTAGTCCATACAAAGCAACAATATTTAATCATCTTTCTCCCTTGTACAAGTATTATTTTGCCAATTCCACAACATCCTGCCCAAAGGACTTTCTGGAGGTATGTTGTAAGGGACCCCGCCTCCATTTCCATTGCCTTTTCCTTACTTTGTTTTCCCGGAGGCTTTTTCCTTACCCACAGCACAATCCATATTGAGTTCCTTCGTTAGTCCCTTATTAACTACTAAAGCCCAATCCCGGCCACCAAGGCAATACTTAAAAGTCAATTTTCTTACCCTGGTCTGTGCACAGAGTTGCCTGGTCCCTTCTTTCCGTATTGTCTATCAACCTCCTATCACTGTCTGATTCAGATGTCTCTCTTGTAGGATTCACACCAGTCACCCAAGGGACTGGACCAAACCGGGACACGAGACCGCTCCTCAATGGGGAACGGGACACATCTTCCCAGTGTCCAAGGCCAGACACTCCCCCCGGTGATGGAAGAAAATCCCGGACACGAGCCCCCAATTGTGAGAAACAAAAGCTCACTCACTTTAATAATTTCAGTCCGAGACCAAATATCTGAAACAGAGTCGTTTATTTGTACACTTGCAAGTGGGTGCCATGTCTAATTGCCAGGTAAGGCAATGACAAATGCACAGTAAACCCCAACAAACTCTCGCAATTTATACAGTTTTTTCCCATATGTTTTCCTTATTCCACTGTTTAGATTAGATTACTTTACAGTGTGGAAACAGGCCCTTCGGCCCAACAAGTCCACACCGACCCGCCGAAGCGCAACCCACCCATACCCCTACATTTACCCCTTACCTAACACTACGGGCAATTTAGCATGGCCAATTCACCTGACCTGCACATCTTTGGACTGTGGGAGGAAACCGGAGCACCCGGAGGAAACCCACGCAGACACGGGGAGAACGTGCAAACTCCACACAGTCAGTCGCCTGAGGCGGGAATTGAACCCGGGTCTCTGGCGCTGCGAGGCAGCAGTGCTAACCACTGTGCCACCATGCCGCCCACAACTGTGCCACCGTGCCGCCCACACTGTGCCACCGTGCCGCCCACGGTTTGTTCCCTGCTTCGCTTACGTCACTCATTTCCTTAAGACTGATCCCACAACTTCTGTTTATCCGGCCTTGTCAGTGACAAATGTCTATCTCTGCCTCCTATAAGGTTGTTTGACGTCATCCCATCCTTTGCTTACCATTATCTGCTCCCTCCACCTGCGCTGCCCCTCACAGCATCTTATTACTAAGCCCTTTTAATTGGGGTTTGTTCCTGTGTCTCTGTACAAGTGGGGAAACAGATGTTTTTCCTGTTTGCCCATACATCCACCATTGTTCTGTAATCACGTCTCATGCTAACATACCATTTTCTTTAAATATATGTTTCCTCATGTTTGCTAAGTCAGCTCTCGTCCGAAACAATCCCAAACTAATGTGAATTCATTTACTCTGTATCAGAACTTATAATTGCAGAAATAACATTAATTCACCTATATCCCACAGCGAGGATAAGGAGAACCCTATTGTTCCTTTGGAAGGAAAGACAGGGAGTTAAGACAGAAGGGCGGGAGATCAGCCAGACTCAGCTAAGGGCCCTGTCAACAATGGTGCTGAGGATTCTTCGGTTGAGGAAGCAGGTGGACATTTCGGAGGCCACCTTGTCAAAGTTGGCATTATCAGAACGGGGAGAAAGTGAGGACTGCAGATGCTGGAGATCAGAGCTGAAAATGTGTTGCTGGAAAAGCGCAGCAGGTCAGGCAGCATCCAAGGAGCAGGAGAATCGCGTTTCGGGCATGAGCCCTTCTTCAGGAATTCCTGAAGAAGGGCTCATGCCCGAAACGTCGATAGTTCCTGAAGAAGGGCTCTTGCCCGAAACGTCGATTCTCCTGCTCCTTGGATGCTGCCTGACCTGCTGCGCTTTTCCTGCAACACATTTTCAACTCTGATCTCCAGCATCTGCAGTCCTCACTTTCTCCTCCTGGTTGGAAGTTAGGAACAGCAAGGGAACAGCCACCTAACTGGGGGTTTTCTACAGACCCCCCTACTAGCAGTTTGGAGATCGAAGAACTCAAAGGTGGACAGATTTTGGAAAAATGCAGATGTAGCAGTGTTGCTGTTATGGGTGACTTCAACTTTCCCAATATTGACGGGAATCTCCTGAGTGCAGAAGGTTTGGATGGAGCTGTTTTTGTCAGGTGTGTTCAGGAGGGTTTCCTAACTCAGTACGTAGACAGACCGAAAAAGGGAGAGGCCATTTTGGATTTGGTGCTCAGCAATGAACCAGGACAGGTGTCAGATCTTGCAGTGGGAGACAATAACCACAACTGCCTCACATTTACCATAGCCTTGGAGAGGGAAAGGAACAGTTACTTTGGAAATATAGTTAATTGGGGAAAAGGAAATTATGACGCTATCAGACAGGAGTTGGGAAGTACAGATTGGGAACAATTGTTCCACAGAAAGGGTACAACAGACATGTGGAGACTGTTTAAGGAGCAGTTGTTGCGAGTGATACACTAGTTTGTTCTCTGAGACAGGCAAGAAGGGGTAAGGTTAAGGAGCCTTGGATGGCAAGAACAGTGAAGCTTCTCATCAAAAGGAAGAAGGCGGATGAAGCAAGGGTTTAGCACAGCTTTAGAGGATTGCTGACTTGCTACAAAGGAGCTCAGATATAGACTGAGGAGAGCCAGGAGGCGTCACGAAAAAGGCTTAGTGGGAAGGAATAGGAAGAACCTGAAGGCATTTTACTCATACATGAGGAATACGAGAATGGTCATGCAAAAGGTAGGGCCGATCAGGGATTAGAGTGGTGCTGGAAAAGCACAGCAGATCAGGCAGCATCCGATGAGCAGGATCTAATCTTGACTGTGATCTCCAGCATCTGCAGTCCTCAGTTTCGCCAACTTGTGCGTGGAGTCTGAGGAGAGAGGGGAAGCTCTAAGTGAGTTTTTTGCTTCGGTTTTCATTAAGTAAAGAGACCTTGTTGTGAATGAGAACTTTGAGGAGCTGGGAAACAGGCTTGAATAGATCAAGACTGATGAAGTTGATGTGCTGGAAATTTTGGCAAACATTAAGATTGATAAGTCCCCAGGGCCAGACCAGATTTATCTCTCACACCAGATTTATCCTAGGCTGCTCCGGGAAGGGAGAAAGGAAGTTGCTAAGCCATTGGTGAAGATCTTTGCTTCTTCAGTCTCCACGGGAGTTTTACTGGAGGATTGGAGGGAGGTGAATATTGTTCTCTTTTCAAGAAGGGGAATAGGGAAATCCCTGGCAATTACAGACCAGTCAGTCTCACGTCTGTGGTCAGCAAGATTTTGGAAAGAATTCTGAGGGATAGGATTTATGAGAATTTGGAAAAGCATAGCGAGATTAAAGGCAGTCAGCATGGCTTTGTGAGGTCATGCCTCACAAATCTTATTAAGTTCTTTGAGGAGGTGACAAGACAGGTCGACGAAGGTCGAGCAATGGATGTGGTGTACTTGGACTTCAGCACAGCATTTGACAAGGTTCCCCATGGTAGGCTCATTCATAAAGTCAGGAGGTATGGGATACAGAGAGATTTGGCTATCTGGATTCAGAATTGGTTGGCTGACACAAGGCAGAGAGTGGTTGTAGATAGAAGGTATTCTGCCTGGAGGTCAGTGTTGTGTGGGGTCCCGCAGGACTCAGTTCTTGGGCCTTTGCTCTTTGTAGATTTTATAACTGACTTGGATGAGGGGGTTGAGGGGTGGGTTGGTAAATTTGCAGATGACACAATGGTTGGAGGTGCCGATAATTGTATCAAGGGCTACAGTGCGACATAGACAGGATGCAGAGCTGGGCTGAGAAATGGCAGATGGAGGTCAACCTGGATAAATGCAAAGTGATGCTTTTTTTTGTAAATATATTGATTGAAAAGAAAAAGATTTTTGAATTACTTTACAAAATTACAAAATTAATACAAAGTAGTGTATCCACTTTACAGTATAATAACAACACCAATATAAAATTTAAAATAACTAATTACTAATCTAGTCGACAAACTACCAAAACTCAAAATAAGATATAAAAAAGAAGATTCTATATATAAAAAAAACACAGTATCGTACATTACTAACAACACTAAAAGAAAAAAAAAGGAAGGTAAAAAATAAATAGACATGCATTCAAAATAAAATTATAGCAAGTCATAACAAAACCCGTATTTATTCGGGATTCTTCCTCCCAGGGGCCCCTGAACCAACGAACATCATCCTCACGGCTAAAAGGCCCTAAACAGTATGGCCGATACATCTGCATCGGTGTAGTTCAAAAAGGGCTGCCATGTCCTGATTCTGTTTGTTTGATGCACCATATTTTCAAGGAAGTCCAGGGGAGTATAATCCATAACTACCCCTTTGCCAATTTGAAAGTCCTGGGGGACTTTTCAATATCCAACTTACTAAAATATTTTTCCTCGCACAAAAGGAAAGGATAGTAAATAGTTTCTTCCCGGATGCATCTAGAGAAGGAAAATTTGGAAAGCTCAAAAAGAGAGACACTGGATCCAGGCCAATCTCCATTCCCAAAATCTTTGGCAAGGCATTCGCTGTGTTATCCCAATATCTACGGATCTTATGGCATGTCCACAATCAATGATTGAGAGTCCCAACTTCTATTTTACATTTAGGGCACATTGGGGATGCTCCTGCCTTGACCTTTGCAAGCCGCTCTAGTGCCATATGAGCCCTATGAGGTATCTTCAATCGAATAGCCTGAGTTCTATTACAGGTAGAGACCTTCCTGGCATTTTCCCAGCTATCCTCCCATATCTCTAAGGAGATTTCCATCCCTAATTCTTGATTCCAGGTTTTATATAACCGTTCCATGTCCTTTGAAAACTTATTACCTAGCGAGTGGTAGAGAGTGCTGACTGAGGGTGCACCCATCAGCCGAAGCACTCTCCTTTCCATATCTGATTTGTACCGATTAGTCATCAATGTGGTCATTTTTTGTATGAAGTCTCGTACTTGAAAATATCGAAAAAGGCCTGTACTAGGCAACCCGAATTTCTGGCGCAACTGTTCGAAGGACGTTATGACCTCCTCATCGAACAGATCTCCCACAGGAGATACCTCTGGTCTCACAAATTTTAAATCCAGCATCGCATCAGTCAAGCCTGGCTGAAATCCCAACGTTCCCACTATAGGAGTAGAAGGGGAGGTTTTTTATAAATTACCCTTATTCTGTCGCATTATCCTCCAAGCTTTGATTGTATTTAATACATTTGGGTTTTACAATGATCTGTAATAACTCTCATCTTATTCATAAATAATAGATTGATGAGGGGGCATTTTGCTTGGGAAACCTCAATAACCTGAAGAAGGGCTTATGCCCGAAACGTCGATTCTCCTGTTCCTTGGATGCTGCCTGACCTGCTGCGCTTTTCCAGCAACACATTTTCAAACCTCGATATCCAACCACATTGATTGTGTGTCACAAGAGACCCAATCAGCAACATATGATAACAGAGAACCCAGTTGGTACCTTCTGAAATCCGGAAAATCTAGACCTCCCCTTACTTGTGGGAGCTGTAACTTATCTAATTTAATAAGAGGCTGCCTATGGTTCCAAATAAAGGAGCCGAGCCAACCATAAAGCTTACGCAGCGCCTGTCTCGGCACCATCAGGGGAAGTATTCTCATGGGGTATGTAGGTGAGGTAGAATATTCATCATGACCAAACCTCTTCTTCCTCGTCAGGATATCGGGAGACCTTCCCAGCGTTGGAGGTCCTGCCTTATTTTCTCCAATTAATGCAAGTAATTAGCTTTGTATAGCTGACCAAATATAGGGGTAATAAAAATACCTAAATAGAGAAAACCTCTCAGTGACCACTGAAAAGGGAAGCAGGATCCAGCTGGAAAATTGGATGTGCTGGTAAGACCTCCTAGCAGCATGGCCTCTGATTTCATAAAGTTAATTTTGTAACCCGAAAACGTACCAAACAAGTTAACCACTTGGATTAAGCGGGGCACAGATATCGATGGTTCATTTAAGAAAAGAAAGACGTCGTCCGCATAAAAAATGATTTTATGCTAAACCCGATCCTCCCTCCGGGGCCGTTATATTAGGGTTGGTTCGGATAGCTTCCGCCAGCGGTTCAATCACTAGTGTAAATAGTAGTGGTGAGGTAGGGCACCCTTGATGACAATCTCTGCCAACACTAAAGCTATCCGATCTTATGCCGTTGGTAATCACCGCTGCTCTAGGGTCGTTATATAATACTGCGACCCACTTGGCAAAGACCTCTCCAATGCCAAACCGTTCCATAGTATAAAATAGATATGGCCATTCTACCTGATCAAATGCCTTCTCTGCATCTAGGGAGATGACTAATCCCAGTATCGTTCCCTGTGGCAGACTTATACCATGTTTAACACTCTTCTAATATTATTAGTAGATCTGCAACCCTTGATAAACTCCGTCTGAGCCTCTTTTATAATAAATGGTAAAACCCTCTCCAATCTTAATGCCAACATTTTTGAGAGAATTTTAAAGTCCACATTCAATAAGGATATAGGTCTGTAAAAAGTACAGTCATCTGGGGCTTTTCCTTTCTTAAGAATGAGAGAGATATTTGCTTCTCTCAGGGAGGGCGGGAGGCTACCCTGACTATATGAATAATTAAACATATCTGTAAGTGGTCCAGCCGATTCGTCTATAAATTCTTTATAAAACTCAGCCTGAAATTCGTTTGGCCCGGGTGCTTTACCGCTCTGGAGCTGCCTCACCACCTCCTGGACTTCCAGGGTTGTAGGGGCAGCGTTCAAAAGCGACACCTACTCCCAAGGTTAAGCCCGAAAGGGCCAGATTTTTAAAAAAAGACTCCATCTTCCTCGCTCTATCTTCAGAGCTCTCCGACTTATACAACTCGAAGCAGAACTTTCTAAAGGCTGCATTGATCTTTTTAGGATCACAAGTCAGGGTACCAGCACTCTCTGTAATAAACGTAAAGGATTGGGGAGCCTTTTTCTTTCTAGCAAGGTATTGCCGTGCTTAAATAATCTCTGCTTCACAAATAGAATCTCCCTCTTTGCTGTTTGACTAAGTGCGGTATTCAATAATAGACAATAGGTGCAGGAGTAGGCCATTCTGCCCTTCGAGCCTGCACCGCCATTCAATATGATCATGGCTGATCATTCCTAATTAGTATCCTGTTCCTGCCTTATCTCCATAACCCTTGATTCCACTATCTTTGAGAGCTCTATCCAACTCTTTCTTAAATGAATCCAGAGACTGGGCCTCCACTGCCCTCTGGGGCAGAGCATTCCACACAGCCACCACTCTCTGGGTGAAGAAGTTTCTCCTCATCTCTGTCCTAAATGGTCTACTCCGTATTTTTAAGCTGAGTCCTCTGGTTCGACACTCACCCATCAGCGGAAACATGTTTCCTTACTGCCAGAGTGTCCAATCCTTTCATAATCTTATACATCTCAATCAGATCCCCTCTCAGTTTTCTAAACTCAAGGGTATACAAGCCCAGTCGCTTCAGTCTTTCAGTGTAAGGTAATCCTGCCATTCCAGGAATTGATCTCGTGAACCTACGCTGCACTCCCTCAATAGCCAGAATGTCTTTTCTCAAATTTGGAGACCAGAACTGCACACAGTATTCCAGGTGTGGTCTCACCAGGGCCCTGTACAGCTGCAGAAGTACCTCTTTGCTTCTATACTCAATTCCTCTTGTTATGAAGGCCAGCATGCTATTAGCCTTCTTCACTACCTGCTGTACCTGCATGCTTGCCTTCATTGACTGGTGTACAAGAACACCCAGAGCTCTCTGTACTGCCCCTTTACCTAAATTGATTCCATTGAGGTAGTAGTCTGCCTTCCTGTTCTTGCCACCAAAGTGGATAACCATACATTTATCCACATTAAACTGCATCTGCCATGCATCTGCCCACTCACCTAACTTGTCCGGGTCACCTTGTAATCTCCTAACATCCTTATCACATTTCACCCTGCCGCCCAGCTTTGTATCATCAGCAAATTTGCTAATGTTATTGCTGATATCATCTTCTATATCATTAACATATATTGTAAAAAGCTGCGGTCCCAGCACGGATCCCTGCGGTACCCCACTGGTCACTGCCTGCCATTCCGAAATGGAGCCGTTTATCACTACCCTTTGTTTCCTATCAGCCAACCAATTTTCAATCCAATCTAGTACTTTGCCCCTAATACCGTGCGCCCTAATTTTGCTCACTAACCTCCTATGTGGGACTTTATCAAAAGCTTTCTGAAAGTCCAGGTACACTACATCTACTGGATTTCCCTCGTCCATCTTCAGATTTACATCCTCAAAAAATTCAAGAAGATTAGTCAAGCATGATTTCCCCTTCATAAATCCATGCTGACTCTGTCCTATCCTGTTACTACTATCCAGATGTGCCGTAATTTCATCCTTTATAATAGACTCCAGCATCTTTCCCACCACTGAGGTCAGAGTAACTGGTCTATAATTTCCTGCTTTCTCTCTCCCACCCTTCTTAAAAAGTGGTACAACATTAGCCACCCTCCAATCCTCAGGAACCGACCCCGAATCTATCGAACTCTGGAAAATAATCACCAACGCATCCACGATTTCCCGAGCCACCTCCTTCAGTACCCTGGAATGTAGACCATCAGGCCCCGGAGACTTATCAACCTTCAGACCTAACAGTCTCTCCAACACCAAAACCTGGCAAATATAAATTCCTTTAAGTTCAGGTCCTTC
Organism: Chiloscyllium plagiosum; assembly: GCF_037043375.1. Lineage (NCBI taxonomy): Eukaryota > Metazoa > Chordata > Chondrichthyes > Orectolobiformes > Hemiscylliidae > Chiloscyllium > Chiloscyllium plagiosum. The sequence goes on from NW_028270157.1 coordinate 78,123,100, forward strand.
AGCCACTGTTACCTCAGGGAGATTGCTTGTGTCTTCCCCAGTGAACACAGATCTGAAGTGCCCATTTAATTCTTCTCTTTGTTCCCCGTAATATATTCCCCTGTTTCTGTCTTCAAGGGAGAGTGAGGTCTGCAGATGCTGGAGATCAGAGCTGAAAATGTGTTGCTGGAAAAGCGCAGCAGGTCAGGCAGCATCCAGGGAAGAGGAGAATCGACGTTTCGGGCATAAGCCCTTCTTCAGAAGGGCTTATGCCCGAAACGTCGATTCTCCTGTTCCCTGGATGCTGCCTGACCTGCTGCGCTTTTCCAGCAACACATTTTCAGCTCTGTCTTCAAGGGCCCAATTTTAGTCCTAACCATTTTTTTGCCTTGCACATACCTAAAAAAACTTTTGCTATCCTCCTTTATATTATTGGCCAGTTTACCTTCGTACCTCATTTTTCCTCTGCGTATTTCCTTCTTAGTAATCCTCTGTTGCTCTTTAAAAGCTTCCCAGTCCTCAGTTTTCCCACTTATCTTTGCTATCTTTGCAAAGTACTTCTGAGGGCTGTAATCCACTGTAATGTAGTTGTGGATGGCCTAGCAGCATACGCTGACTCAGCTGCCTTCAGGCGAGCCTCAAGCAGTCACTGTTGTTCTCCCTTTTGTTTTTTCCGGGTCGCAGAATATGAGATGACCAAGCCATGCGCATATGCTTTAGCAGTCTCCCACATCACCGATGGGTTACTGGCCGGACCTGAATTGATACTCCAGAAAATTTTAAATTCCTGCGAGAAATATTCTATGAGCTTACTATCCTTCAATAGGAAAGCGTCCATGCGCCAGTGTCGGGAACCCATCTTATCACCACTAGTCTTGATCTCTATATACGCTGCTGCGTGTTCGGAAATAGTTATATTTCCTATTTTACAAGACAATATTGAATTCAGAAAGGTCGAGGGGACAAAAAACATATCGATTCTGGTATGACACTTGTGTGGGTTAGAATTGAAAGTAAAATCCCTACCCTCAGGGTGAAAACACCTCCACACATCTACCAGTCCCAACTCCATATTCAGATCAGCCAACTGCCTCGATCTCAGAGATATACCCGCAGAGCTCCTACATATTCTGTCCACCTCGGGGTCGATAATACAATTACAGTCTCCCCCTGTAATTATGTGAGGCTCCCTGAGAGCCATCAACTTGGAGACCGCATCTGTTACAAATTTAAAAAGATGTGCCGGGGGCGATATACATTCAAAATCCATATGTTAGGGCTTTAAGTAATATATACCATTCAGACTCATCTTTTATTTGGCTTAGCATTTGGAAGGGAAAATGTTTCCGGATAAGAATGGCCACTCTGCTACTTTTTTGAGCTAAAAGATGAAAAGAACACCTGACCAAATCCTCCTGCTGCAGCTTCGAATACTCCTGATCAAGTAGATGTGTCTCCTGTAAAAGGGCTACATCAACGTTCTCTTTTTTAAGACTTGATAATATCTTTTTCCTTTTAATTGGCCAGCGGCTCCCCTTTGACATTCCAGGTGCACCGTTTAAAGGAATGACTAGCCATGATCGTTCAAGAAAGTCCGAGAACCCCCAGGAGGTAGAACCCCAATCAAAAAGCATTGAGTCGAGACCATAAACAATTCACATAAACTTAAAAATACAACCTTTAAAACAACTAAAAACAACTAAGAACTACTCCTAAAAAAAAGTAAGATATAATCAAGAGGAGACTTTCCCCCTTGTCCACAGGGGGCACTCCTACCGTCCAATAATCCCACCATAACACCTCCCAGCTAGAGCCATGCCCTCGGCTCAGATATCGTAATGTAAGATAAACAAATGCTAATGTCTTATAATACAAAAATTAGAAGTGGGCAACCCCAACCCGTCCCCTCAATATTATTACCGAGGCACTCTTTACAAAACAGGACTATAAAATAAAATGTATAAAATTACAATCCCAGCAAATATTAAAGAAAAGAAAACTCAGAAACATCCCCCAATAGCCGGATAAACCAAGTGAGTTATACTTAAGAGTTAAAAGAAAGAACTCCACCCCCAAGGAAGGATAGAAAAGAGAAAGGGGTAAGGGGGGAGGGAAAAAAGGGGGTAAAATAAAATCACTGTCCATGTTGTTCAAGTCCATCAGTCTATTTGAGAGCATCCAAAAATTCTTTGCTTTTTCCGGCGATCCGAAGTTACACACAGACCCTCCATGACTGAAGCACAGCGTTGCCAGGTCCCTGCCTGTTGCGAATTTCGTGGTCCTTTATCTTTGGTCATTTTAAAATGTACCAAACTGCTAAAGTTTGATGCAGAATGACTGTAGCTACAGGGAAAAAGCTATTTTTAGTAGTTTAAAAAGTGAGGGGAGGGTAGGTACCCCACTTTGCCTGGGTCCTGGGCAGAGCTCAGCAGACTCAGACCTACTGAGTCGCCGTCATCTTGAATCCCCCCCAAAATGATGCATTTTGGAAGGTCGAACTTCAGTGCTGAATATAGGATTAAAGACAGGATTCTTGGCAATGTGGAGGAACAGAGGGATCTTGGTGTTCAGGTGCATATATCCCTCAAAGTTGCCACCCGAGTGGATTGGGTTGTTAAGAAAGCATATGGTGTTTTGGCTTTCATTAACGGGGGATCGGGTTTAAGAGCCGCGAGGTTTTGCTGCAGCTCTACAAAACCCTGGTGAGACCACACTTGGAATATTGTGTTCAGTTCCGGTCGCCCTATTATAGGAAAGATATGGAGGAGATATTGGTGCTTACAGACATCATTCCTACTAGCATCATCTGAGATGTTTTTCCTGAACTTAATTCATTTACTAATGGTTACTGAATGACTCTCCAATACAGTGGGCAGATTTTGGATCAGTTTTGTTTGGCTCTGATTGGCATTTAGTTCCATGCTTTGAATTCTTTGCTCTTCAGTTATGATTTTCTTAAGTTGGGGGCTCAGTATCAGATGTTCTGATCCAGGGCTGCTAGATTTGTGGAATTAGCCTTAAGATCTAATTTTCCTTGAAAAGCTCAGGGTGTGACCACTGAGTGCTGCACCCCACTATCGAACTGAGCTGCTACAGTCATCATTTGAGTAATAAAGGTCATGTATCGGTATCTGGTGTGGGATGAACCACTTGGGCAGGCTGATACAGGAAATGTATACGACTACAGGCACTAACTCACGCTGTACATTATAGTATTTTATTATCATTGATTAAGACTAGACCGTTCGTCAGTCTAAGACTCATACTCAGACATGGACGTGGCAAGTTGTTTGGCGGTGCAGTTGGAATGATAACTGTCAGGTAGGGGATCGTCTGTGGTCTTTATTGTGGAAGGAGGTGACGTTGTAGTGACATTTATTTCGTCGGGGTGGGTTTCCCCTATCCATCCATCATCACTGTTCCCCCATTGACGGACAAGTACAAGTGATTGAAAAGGTTTCAAATGTCCTCTCTCACATTTTTTTGGAGGGGAATTTAGGGTCTGGCAAAAGCCATTACCCATCCCATGTAAACACACCTTTCCTATTCACAAATAAATTCAAACGCCTCTTCAAAATCTGTTCTCCTATGGTCATGTTCAGCATTCCATTCTGCTTTGGTTGAGGTAACACCAGAGTTCCTCTCACATTGAGCTACCAATCACTGCTTCCACAGCCAGGAACAATCGTCCCTCAAGGGTTAAAGTGGTGGCCAGCCTTCCACAAATTGAATAAAGAGCTGCCCCAGTTGTCACTGTTCTGTTGGCATTAGTTCTGTAGCTCAGAATCAATTGTGTTGAGCTTCAGCTGTGATGAGGTCTTCACCTGCCTTCTAACTTTCATATCCAAACAGGCCCGTGTCCTTGGTCATAATAATCACAAACTGTTTGAGCCTTTTAGACGTAATTCCAGGCTTGTCAGGTGCTACTTTAACCGTTACCTTCACATCAGCTCTCAGTACTTTTACTTGGTTGGTCATAGCATCTTGTTCGAGGTCGCGGATTTTCTGCTGGTCTTTGACCTGCTGTCTTGGCCCATTCAACTGTTTGCAGAATTGTCTTCTAAATGGTTTCACTCTCTGTCTCACTGGTCCTACCCTGTTACAATGTTCCCTGGCAATCTCATAGCCCTTCTTGTCATTAACTCATATGGAGTTAATGTAGTCATTCCGCTTCTTGTTGCTCCGAGTCCCATCAGGATACTGAGAATTAGATCTGCCCATCCTTTCCATGTCGTAGAGTCACAGAGTCCTCCAGCAGGAAGAAAGGCCGTTTGACCCAAACTGGCCCATGCCAACCAGAATGTCCGTCCACACTAACAGCATTTTCCTGTACTTGGCCCATATCCTTCTAAACCTTTCCTATCCATGTATTTGTTCAAATGCCTTTTAAATGTTGTTAATGTACCCACCTCAACAAGTTCCACTGGCAGCTCATTCCGCATGCTTACTACCCTCAGTATAAAAAGGTTGCCTCTCAGGTTCCCTTTTATATTTTCCCCTCTAACCTTAACTGATGCCCTCTGGTCCATGATTCCCCAACCCTGGGAAAATGACTGAGTACATTCACCCTAACCATGACTCCTGTGATCTTATGCACCTGTATAAGGACCCCCTCAATCTCCTCCGCTCTAAAGAAAAAGTCCTAGCTTGTCCAACCTCTGCCTATAATTCAGACCATTGGGTCCAGGAAACACCCTTGTAAATTGCTTCTGGTTTCTTTCCAGTTTAATGACATCCTTCCTATAATAAGGTGATCAAAACTGAACGCAGTACTCCAAGTGCAGCCTCACCAACTTCCTGTATAACTGCAACATAACTTCCCAACTTCTACTCTCAGTGCCCTGACTGATGAAGGCCAGTCTAACAAAAGTCTTCTTCGCTGCTTTGTCCACCGGTGACTCCACTTTCAGAGAACTGTGCACCTGAACTCCAAGGTCCCTCTGTTCCACTACCCTCCTTAAGGCCCTACCATTCACCATGAAATTTCTATCTTGATTTGACTTTTTAAAATGCAAACCTCACACTTATCTATATTAAACTCCATTTGCCATTTATCTCGGCTTACTTCCCCAGCTGATCAAGGTCGTGCTGCACTTTCTGATGACCTTCCTCACTGTACATGATACCAGTTAGTTTAGTAGGAGAAAGTGAGGACTGCAGATGCTGGAGATCAGAGCTGAAAAATGTGTTGCTGGAAAAGTGCAGCAGGTCAGGCAGCATCGAAGGAGCAGGAGAATCGACATTTCAGGCATAAGCCCTACTTCAGAATTCCTGAAGAATACTGGCAAATACCAATAATGCTAATGTCCCATTTATATCTGGCCGAGAGCCAGAAGGCGCGTCGGGGCAGGCTGAGATCCAAAAGGCTTGTGGGCTACCCTGCATACTGTCGTCCCAGGGAAGGGGACGGGCTGTCCCAGAGGTGGCCGGAAGGTGTGCCAGGATAGCCCACTGGCCGGATGGGTGGGTGAGAGGTGGGTGAGAGCCCAATGGTACGAAGGGGCAGGCTGAGATCCGGAAGGCTTGGGGGCTACCCTGCATGCTGTCGTCCCAGGGAAGGGGTCGGGCTGTCCTAGAGGTGGTCGAAAGGTGCTGCGGGTGGTTAGTGAAGCTGGAAAGTGGGTAGGCCGTCCTGACCGCTGTCACCCCGGGCGGGCTGTCCTAGAGGTGGTCAAAAGGTGTGTCAGGGCGGACTGAGAACTGGAAGGGGCATGGGATGGACGGAAGATGTGTAGGCGCGGGCTGCCTTAGAGTGGCCGGAAGGTGGGAGGGACAGGGGCTTGCTGGGTCTGTATTGTCTGCACTTTTGTATGTAACAGTATTGTCTCATGTAAAATGTCATTGTCACTGTCTTTTCATATGTGGAACTGGGATTTGAGGTTTGTCCTCATCTCCCTGTAAACTGGTTGAACGGTAGGGTTTGGGGCCTGGCTTTGCTGCTCTTCTCCCTTGTAAAATTGCTGTTGTATACAGCTGTAAATGTTAAGTTTTCCTTTTTGTGAACTGTTTTGTAATGTTTTAATAAAATAATAAATAAATAAATAAATGGGACATTAGCATTATTGCTATTTGCCAGTATTCTGGGGACTTCTGGTTAAAAAAGAAGTATCATCAGGTGATTTAGAAACTCCTGAGTTCAGGGAACTGACTGTGGGTTGGCTGGTCACAGCCAGTGTGTTACTGTTGTATTTGATAACTGATTCCTAAGCTGGCTGGTCACACAGACAGTGAATACTGTTATATTTTAGTTCACATTGGGGAACTTGTTTTTTTTGCCCCTGTATTTTACTGGATGGTTGCAGCCTGTGTGTTACTCTTTTTGTTTTTTGAGCAAGGACGATGATGGTTTTTGTGGCAGGGCTTAGCCCTTGCACTATGGTTTGTAGTGTTTTCACCTTTTTGAGTGGTTAAGAAGTTGAAGAAAAGTTACTCCTGTTGCATTTGAAGTGAATGAGAAGTGATAATTTGTTTGAAACTTCTTTCAAAATGCCTGGGCATCAGGCAGAAGTTCTAACAGTGTTTTGTTATTTCTGTTGGTAACAATGGACTGTCTAGTGAGCTAGAGATCGGGGATGGAGTCAGGATGCGATCACATAAAGAATTGGTCCACCTCAGTGCTGTGAGCAAAACCATAATGCCAGAAGCAACCTCAAACCTGTGCAGGAAACTTGGATATCGTATTGAAATTAACAAAGGATTAACAGCTACAAGGGTTTACCAACAAAGATAATGACACACACTCAGGTAAGCGTGATACTTTATGAATCAAATCAAGACCTTTTTGACAGAGATTGTGTTTGGACTGAGCTCCTGTGAGTTAAAAAAAAGCAAAACAAAACACATAAACAGGGGATACAGAAAGTCTTCTCAGTCGAGGGACTGACCTTGAGCTGTCTGGTCAGAGCCCATGCACTGTGCACATATAAATAAACGGTGACTTGATGATGGGAAACTTACCTCTGTATAATTATTCCAAAGACCATTTATTAGTCCTTCTTTGTTAGATAATACCAAATCTAAAGTAGCCAGTTCTCTGGTTGGCTCATTGACAAGTTGCTATGGGAAACAATCCCTTATACATTCAATGGGCCTTGCTTTGAGCCTTCCCTTGCCAAATTGAATAATCTAATCAATGTTCATGTTCAAATCACCTATAATTACTTTTGAGTCCTTCTCAATCCCTCATTATTGAAGAACATAGGAACATAAGAACCAGGAGCAGGAGTAGGCCATCTGGCCCTTCGAGCCTGCTACGCCATTCAATAAGACCACGACTGATCTTTACAGGCCTCAGCTCCACTTACCCACCCTCTCACCCTAACTCTTAATTCCTTTCCTGGTTTATACTATGCTAAACTTTGGCAGTATTGTTTTGGAGCCTGAAAATTACTCCTCGCAAGGGGTCTCTTCCCTTATCTTTTATTTCCACCCTAGACCCCAGTGCCAATATCATTTGTTACCACAGCCTTGATGCCATGCTTAAGCAATGAAACAACTCCACCTCCTGCTCGCTCTTGTCTCACCTTTCAGAATACTGAGTACCCTTGGACATTTAACTCCCAGTTCTGAACTTCCTGTAACCATGATTCAGTAATCCCCACCAGGTGTATCTGTATCTGTGTCATCAGCTCCTTGACTTTATTCCGAATACCGTGTGTGTTTAGGTCCAAGGTTTTTAAATCAATCCTACTTGTTTGTCTTTTTCTTTCAATATTTTCTTGTGCACCACGCTTTCCATACTCTCCATCCTTATTTATTCATTCATAATACTGAACCTCACCTCTGTCATTTACTCCAACTTGCAACTCACATTTTGATCTTTTATGAATCCTTCTCTCACCATAATCATTAGACTGACCCTGCCTGTTTGTCCTATTAGTCTTTACTGACTGCATACCTTATGACCTGTTGCATTGGATCCTAACCCTCTGCCTTAATGTATAAATCCATTCAAGTTGCACTAGTCACCATCCCCACCAGGATGTTGGTGCCCCTCCAGTTAAAATGCAACCTGTCTTTTTTGTACAGATCCCACTAACTTGGAAGAGAACCCAATCTACATATGGCCAAGCTCCCTGAACTCTCCATGCAGGACCTCATCATTCTTCCTTTCTATGTCATTGGTACAAGTGTGTACCATGACATCTAGCTGTTTACCAACCTTCTTCAGTATGTCCTGAGCATGCTTAGAGACATCCTTGACTCTGGCAACAGGGAGGCAACACATGTCTTGGTGTCTTGTTTGTGGCCATAGAAATGTCTATCTGTGTCTCTAACTATTGAGTCATTGACTACCACTATTTACCTGCACTTCAACCTCCCCTGCTGGTACTGTTCTATCTACTGCTGTTGTCATCCCCGATACGCAGTCCCCCTGAACAGTATCTAAAGTAGCTCACCTGTTTGAGATGGGGACAGCCACAGGGGCCTCCTGCATTGCTTTTCCCTTGTGACCATCCTGTATCTATCTGCCTCAGCCTTGGTTATGGCTACCTCCCTGAAACAGATGTCTATGACCCTCTCGGCCTCCTACCTGCTTCATCTGAGTGTCAGTTAATTTAAACAATCTGTTAAAAACTGTAGCTGAGACACACTTCCTCCAAATGTAACCATCTAGGACAGTTGAACTCTCCCAGAGTTGTCAGATAGGAGAAAGTGAAGACTGCAGATGCTGGAGATCAGAGTTACTTTCTGACAGAGTTGCCAGATGTCACACGTAGAGCACCTGATGTCCCTTACCAATTTTTTCACCTGGTTATGATTTAATTAGGAGAAGTGTCTATGTAAATCTCCCTTATTGTTTTGGCTTTAGCTAATAAAGCAGTTATTTGACCTATTTTCTCACTAAGTCAGTTCTAAAAGGTCATCCCTTCACTTGGAGGCTGTGCCCTCAGGGCCTATGAATAACAACATTTTCCTTACGCTCACTCAGTCCAGGCCTCTTAATATTCTATAGATTTCAATGAGATCTTCCCCCTCTTCCTTCTAAACAGCATTGATTATGGACCCAGAGTCCTCAATCACTGCACATGTGACATCTTCCCGTGTGCCAGTTGTGTCTCCAACCAGGGAGAGTATGCCCCCGATACTCATTGATTCCAATTTTGCTCAGGCTCCTTCATGCCATTCCTAATCAAATGCGACCCTGCTATCAAGGCCGTCACTTGCCCCTCCCCTCTGGGTTTCAGCTCTTTTGACCATGTTTGAACCAAGGCTGTAATGAGGTCAGGAGCTAATTGGCCCTGGCACAACCCAAACCAAGCATCAGTGAGTAGGTTAATGCTGCTTGCACGTGCTGCTTGATATCAATGCTGATGGCAATTTTCATTACTTTGCTGAAGATCGAGAGTAAACTGATGGGGCGGTAGCTGGCCAAGTTGTCTTTGTCCTGCTTTTTGTGTGCAGATAAATGCATCTTTACTGTATGATCTAGTGCTTCCAGGTGTGACTTTACCACGGCAGCAAGACATCCCTGCTCTATACTTGAACCCTTTCGCTATGAATGCCAACTTATCTTTCTCCTTCTTTACTGCCTGCATGCTTATCTTCAGCAACTGGTGCACAAAGACACAGACATCTCATTGTACATTCCCTTCTCTCAATTTATAGCCATTCAGATAATAATGTACCTTCCTGCTTTTGCTACGGAAGTGGAGAACCTCACATTTATCGACATTATCCATGTGTCCATGTACACAGATCTTTGAAAGTTGCCACCCAGGTAAATAGTGCAGTGAAGAAGGCATATGGCGTACTGGCTTTTACTGGTAGAGGAATTGAGTTCCGGAGTACTGAGGTCATGTTGCAGTTGTATAAGACTCTGGTGCGGCCGCATCTGGAGTATTGTGTGCAGTTTTGGTCGCCATACTATAGGAAGGATGTGGAGGCACTGGAACGGGTGCAGAGGAGTTTTACCAGGATGTTGCCTGGTATGGTAGAAAGATCGTATGAGGAAAGGCTGAGGCACTTGGGGTTGTTTTCATTGGAGAAAAGAAGGTTTAGGGGTGACTTGATAGAGGTGTACAAGATGATTAGGGGTTTAGATAGGGTCGACAGTGAGAATCTTTTTCACGTATGGAGTCAGCTATTACAAGGGGGCATAGCTTTAAACTTGGGGGGGGTAGGTATAGGACAGATGTTAGATTAGATTAGATTTTAGATTAGATTAGATTAGATTACAGTGTGGAAACAGGCCTTTCGGCCCAACAAGTCCACACCGACCCGCCGAAGCGAAACCCACCCATACCCCTACATTTACCCCTTGCCTAACACTACGGGCAATTTAGTATGGCCAATTCACCTAACCTGCACATCTTTGGACTGTGGGAGGAAACCGGAGCACCCGGAGGAAACCCACGCAGACACGGGGAGAACGTGCAAACTCCACACAGTCAGTTGCCTGAGTCGGGAATTGAACCCGGGTCTCTGGCGCTGCGAGGCAGCAGTGCTAACCACTGTGCCACCGTGCCGCCCACATTAGGGGGCGAGTCGTGAGTTCATGGAATGCCCTGCCAGTAGCAGTGGTGGACTCTCCCTCATTATGGGCATTTAAGCGGGCATTGGATAGGCATATGGAGGATAGTGGGCTAGTGTAGGTTAGGTGGGCTTGGATCGGCGCAACATCGAGGGCCGAAGGGCCTGTACTGCGCTGTATTCTTCTATGTTCTATGTTCTATATATACTTCATCTGGCATGTATTTGCCCACTCATTCAGCCTATCCAAATCACACTGCATTTGAATGCGTTCCCAATCAAGTTCGTTCTTTCTATACAGTGAAACTCAAGGAAAGGCAGCTGTATGTCCAACTCAGAATTGATTAGGAAATAAATTTCAATGAAATGAGAAATTGAGAAGGGAACAAAAGTACATTTTACTGTAATTTTTTAGCTTTGGTTGAGTGGTTAAGAAATTTAAGAAAAGTTATTCCTGTTGCATTTGAAGTGAATGAGAAGTGATAATTTGTTTGAAACTTCTTTCAAAATGCCTGGGCATCAGGCAGAAGTTCTAACAGTGTTTTGTTATTTCTGTTGATAACAATGGACTGTCTAGTGAGCTCGAGATCGGGGGTGGAGTCAGGATGCGATCACATAAAGAATTGGTCCACCTCAGTGCTCTCACAAGTGAGCAAACCATAATGCCAGAAGCAACCTCAAACCTGTGCAGGAAACTTGGATATCGTATTGAAATTAACAAAGGATTAACAGCTACAAGGGTTTACCAACAAAGATAATGACACACACTCAGGTAAGCGTGATACTTGATGAATCAAATCAAGACCTTTTTGACAGAGTTTAGGAGCTACACAGCTTTGCATTGGAGTTTCTGTAATTTGAATTTGTTGATTATATTGACCTAGCATTTCTGGTGATGCTACTGGGCGGAACGGTAGCACAGTGGTTAGCACTGCTTCCTCACAGTGCGGGAGACACAGGTTCAATTCCCGCCTCAGGTGACTAACTGTGTGGAGTTTGCACATTCTCCCCGTGTCTGGGTGCTCTGGTTTCCTCCCACAGTCCAAAATGTGCAGGTCAGGTGAATTGGCCATGCTAAATTGCCTGTAGTGTTAGGTGCAGGGGTAAATGTAGGGGAATGGGTCTGGGTGGGTGCGCTTCGGCGGTTCGGTGTGGACTTGTTGGGCCGAAGGGCCTGTTTCCAAACTGTAAGTAATCTAATTAACATGGAACCATTCATTCGAATAGCTTACTGTTAGCACTCCAATCAACTTCAGGATCCAGATCTGCTCCTGGAAGGATGTGCATTGCAATTGACAGACAGTGGAAAAGATAATTGGTGATCTGTCTGGTTTCACTTGAACTGGCCAACACACTCTGCTGGTTTGGTGGAGGGAGGGTGCGAATGGTGCAGGTGAGGGCAGACTCCCCCAGTGGAGACTGGTTAGTAATGCACTTGAAGGAGTTCCAACCAAGTTTGTTCATTATATTCCCAAATCTCATTCAGGATTTCCTGATGATGCTGTATCTGTGTTTAGAATTTTGACCATTCATAGCTAATTTGGTCAGTTACCCTTGTGAGAGAATGGAACTGAAGGTGTTGTTTTTCATTTTTAGTAGTTCAGTATCTGCTGAGTTTGTCAACAAAGATTCATTTGTTACTTTCCTATTCACCACTGCATTGTGCAAAGCCTTTTCATCAATTAAATCGCTTTGAAATATCCTGTTATGATGCTCAAAATGCATAAAGTTAATTTTCACACAACAAAGTTGTCAGCTGGAATATCTGCACAGTGCTCTGGAGTGATACTTGACCAGGTGACTGTTTTGCCAACTAAGTCACAGAGAGTCTGCAGTTTGGAGCTTTATTAATGTAAGTCAAATTAATTTTGATTTGTTAATGGTTGTATGTTTAAACCAAAACATAGGAGCAAATTGCTGCAGATGCTGGAATCAAAAAATATTCTGATGAAGAGTCACCTCGACTCAAACGTTAGCTTTGAGAGTGTGGTGCTGGAAAGGCACAGCAGGTCAGTCAGCATCAGAGGAGCAGGAGGATCAATGTTTCAGGCAAAAGTGTTGCGTGAGGAATGTTACCTTGCTGTCTGTCCACGGATATCACCTTGATTGACGTTCGAATATTAAGTAACGGATCATGTCCCAGCTGTATAGCTGAAACCAGATGTCTTGCTTGTTGGCTTCTTCGGCTCATGTTTCACCATTTTGATACTTTTCGGGTGGCTGGCTGCTGGTGCCTCAGTTGTAGATTTCACTTTTGAACGTGACTTGTGTAGTTACTAGTTCCTGATGAAGAGCTCATGCTCGGAGCATCGATTCCCCTGCTCCTTGGATGCTGCCTGACCTGCTGTGCTTTTACGACATAGAACATAGAAGATTACAGCGCAGTTGAGGCCCTTCAGCCCTTGATGTTGCGCCAACCTGTCGAACCAATCTGAAGCCCTTCTAAACGACACTATTCTATTTTCGCCCATATGACTATCCAATGACCGTTTAAATGCCCTTAAAGTTGGCGACTCAACTACTGTTGCAGGCAGTGCGTTCCATGCGCCTACTATTCTGAGTGAAGAAACTACCTCTGACATCTGTCCTATACCTATCACCCCTCAATATAAAGCTAAGTCCCCTCAGGCCAGCCATCACCGTCCAAGGAAAAAGGCTATCACTGTCCACCCTGTCTAACCCTTTGATTATCTTATATATCTCAATTAAGTTGCCTCTCAAACTTCTTCTCGCTTAATATATTCTTTTTTAATGCTGCAGTTTCTGCACACAGCTTCTTTCCAGCAGCAATTTGCTGCTGCCTGACATGTGTTTCCACAGCAGTGGCAGTTTTGTGTCTGCGTTGGTGCTTGTCCCTGGGCCACCATTTTGTGAACTCTCAGCCACCATTTTGTGAGGTGTTGACCTTCCTTGGCTGCGAGTTCCATCACGGTTGCCATTCCCAGCACTTTCATTTAAGTGTAGTCACCTTTGCGTCAGTAATCTCTTCTGGATCGCTTCACATCTTACGGCAGGCTGCTACAAAAGGTAGAGTCTCGTGGGATCTGAGGTGAGTCGGCTAGCTGGATACAAAACCGACTCGGGGCGCATTTTTCGGAAAGGAGATCAGTAACTAGTGGCGTCCCGCAGGGCTCAGTGCTAGGACCTTTGTTGTTTGTGACGTGTAAATAAATGATCTGTACAAAGAGCTGTACAAAACTCCAGTTAGGCTACAATTGGGATATCGCGCGCAATGCTGTTCGGCACACTACCAGAAGGACGTGGATGCTTTGGAGAGGGTGCAGAGAAGGTTTACCAGCACGTTGCCTGCCCTGGAGCGCTTCTGCTGTGAGGAGAGATTGAATAAACTTGGATTGTCGTCACTGCAAAGACGGAAGCTGAGGGGCGACCTGATAGTGGTCGACAGCATACTGAGAGGCATCGAAAGGGTGGGGTGGCGAGTCAGTGGGTACAGGTTCACGGTGAGAGGGGGAAAGTGAGAAGGGAAAAGTGCGGGGAAAGGTTTTCACACAGAGGATGGTGGGTGCCTGGAACGCGTTGCCAGTCGAAGCGCTGGAAGCAGGCACATTAGGAACGTGGGTTGGTACATTAGGAACTTGCAGCGTGGGTTGGTACCTGGGACTTCGATGTTGTGGCTATTACGGAGACATGGGTAGAACAGGGACAGGATTGGCTGTTGCAGGTTCCAGGGTTTAAATGTTTTAGTAGGGTCAGAGGTGGGGGTAAAAGAGGGGGAGGTGTGGCATTGCTTGTCAAAGATAGTATTACAGCTGTGGAAAGGACGATGGATGAAGACTCGCCGTCTGAGGTAGTTTGGGCTGAGGTTAGGAATAGGAAAGGTGAGCTCACCCTGTTAGTAATTTTTTACAGGCCTCCTAATAGTCCTAGAAACGTAGAAGAAAGGATTGCGAGGATGATTCAAGAGAAGAGTGAAAGTAATAGGGTGGTTGTTATGGGGGACTTTAACTTTCCTGATATTGATTGGGAAAGCTATAGCTCAAGTTCGTTAGATGGGTCAGTGTTTGTCCAATGTGTGCAGGAGGGTTTCCTGACACAATATGTAGATAGGCCAACAAGAGGTGAGGCCATACTGGATTTGGTTCTGGGTAACGAACCAGGCCAGGTGTTAGAATTAGAGGTAGGTGAGCACTTTGGGGACAGTGACCACAATTCGGTGACTTTTACTCTCGCGATGGAGAGGGATAAGTGTGCACTACAGGGCAAGAGTTATAGCTGGGGGCAGGGAAATTATGATGCGGTGAGGCATGACTTAGGATGTGTGGCTTGGAAAAGTAAGCTTCAAGACAAGGGCGTAACTGATATGTGGAGCTTGTTCAAGGAGCAACTATTGAGTGTCCTTGATAAGTATGTACCCGTCAGGCAGGGAGGAAAGGGTCGTGTGAGGGAGCCGTGGTTTAATAAGGAATTGGAATCCCTTGTTAAATGGAAGAGGGCGGCCTATGTAAAGATGAGGCGTGAAGGTTCAATTGGGGCGATTGAGAGTTATACGGTAGCCAGGAAGGACCTGAAGAGAGAGCTAAGAGCAGCAAGGAGGGGACATGAAAGGGCCTTAGTTGGTAGGATTAGGGAAAACCCTAAGGCTTTCTATAGGTATGTCAGGAATAAAAGAATGACTAGGGTAGGAATAGGTCCAGTCAAGGATAGTAGTGGGAAGTTGCGTGTGGAGGCTGAAGAGATTGGGGAGACATTGAATGAATACTTTTCGTCAGTATTCAATCAGGAACAGGACATTGTTGTCAATGTGAGTACTGAGTCACAATTAAGTAGAATGGATGGCTTTGAGGTATGTAGAGAAGAGGTGTTGGAAATTCTGGAAAGGGTGAAAATAGATAAGTCCCCTGGGCCTGATGGCATTTATCCTAGGATTCTCCGGGAAGCAAGGGAGGAGATTGCAGAGCCATTGGCCTTGATTTTTATGTCCTCGTTGTCTACAGGAGTAGTGCCAGAAGATTGGAGGCTAGCAAATGTGGTTCCCTTGTTCAAGAAGGGGAGTAGGGATAACCCTAGTAACTATTGGCTGGTGAGTCTCACTTCTGTTGTGGGCAAAATCTTAGAGAGAATTCTAAGGGATAGGATTTATGAACATCTGGATAGGAATAATGTGATCAAGGATAGTCAGCATGGTTTTGTGAAGGGCAGGTCGTGCCTCACAAACCTTATTGAATTCTTTGAGAAGGTGACTAAGGAGGTGAACGAGGGGAAAGCGGTAGATGTGGTGTATATGGATTTTAGTAAGGCGTTTGATAAGATTCCTCATGGTGGACTACTGCAAAAAACACGGAGGTATGGCATTGAGGGTGAGTTGGAGGTTTGGATTAGGAGTTGGCTGGCTGGAAGAAGACAGAGGGTAGTAGTTGATGGCAAAGGTTCATCTTGGAGTGCCGTCACTAGCGGTGTTCCGCAAGGATCTGTTTTGGGACCATTGCTGTTTGTCATTTTTATAAATGACCTGGAGGAGGGGTTAGAAGGTTGGGTGAGCAAGTTTGCGGATGATACGAAAGTCGGAGGAGTTGTAGACAGTGAGGAAGGATGTGGCAGGTTACAGCGGGATATAGATAAGCTGCAGAACTGGGCAGAAAGGTGGCAAATGGCGTTCAATGTAGCTAAGTGTGAGGTGATTCACTTTGGTAAGAGTAATAAAAAGATGGGGTACTGGGCTAATGGACGGATACTTGGTAGTGTGGATGAGCAGAGGGATCTTGGTGTCCATGTACACAGATCTTTGAAAGTTGCCACCCAGGTAAATAGTGCGGTGAAGAAGGCATATGGCGTACTGGCTTTTATTGGTAGAGGAATTGAGTTCCGGAGTACTGAGGTCATGTTGCAGTTGTATAAGACTCTGGTGCGTCCGCATCTGGAGTATTGTGTGCAGTTTTGGTCGCCATACTATAGGAAGGATGTGGAGGCACTGGAACGGGTGCAGAGGAGGTTTACCAGGATGTTGCCTGGTATGGTAGAAAGATCATATGAGGAAAGGCTGAGGCACTTGGGGTTGTTTTCATTGGAGAAAAGAAGGTTTAGGGGTGACTTGATAGAGGTGTACAAGATGATTAGGGGTTTAGATAGGGTCGACAGTGAGAATCTTTTTCCAAGGGGGCATAGCTTTAAATTAAGGGGGGGTAGGTATAGGACAGATGTTAGGGGTAGGTTCTTTACTCAGCGAGTCGTGAGTTCATGGAATGCCCTGCCAGTAGCAGTGGTGGACTCTCCCTCATTATGGGCATTTAAGCAGGCATTGGATAGGCATATGGAGGATAGTGGGCTAGTGTAGGTTAGGTGGGCTTGGATCGGCGCAACATCGAGGGCCGAAGGGCCTGTACTGCGCTGTATTCTTCTATGTTCTATGTTTAAGGCTCACCTTGTTAGACACGTGAACGGGAGGCGGAACGGCGGGACTGAAACCACGTCTGGGCAACAAGTAGCACGTCCAAACAAGGAGTAGGAATCGGCACAGGCTCGCTGGGCCCTGTGTTATCGACCCGACGTGCCAAAGTCTCCGGCCACGTGTATAACTTTGGTGAATTTCTGCAAATACCTTGTAGACGGGGCTGTGACAGGGACCTTATTGGGGTGTCGACGATAATGAGGGCCACGGCGGGCATTTTTGCTGAGTTTGCAGATGGCACAAAGATAGCGAGAGGGACAGGTAGTTTTGAGGAAACGGGCAGGCTGCAGAAGGGCGTGGAGATGAAGGGCGAGTGGGGAAAGAAGTGACCAAGTGTGCGGTTTTGCACTTTGGTAGCAAGAACAATCGGGTAGATGATTTTCTGAACGAGGGAAAGGCTTTGCAAATCTGAAGCGCTGAGGGTCTTGGGAGTCTTAGTTCCAGGTTGTTTCATGATTAACATGCAGGTTCATCCGATGGTTCGGAAGGCAAATGCAGTGTCGGCATTCATTTCAAGCGGGCGAGAAAAAAGGAGCAGAGACGTGCTGCTGAGGCTGCATCAGACTCTGGTCTGACCACAGGTGGAATATCGGGAGCAGTTTTGTGCCCTGTACCAAAGGAAGGGATGCGTTGGTGTTGGAGGGAGTCTAGAGAAGGTTTACAAGCGTGTTCCCCCTGGGGCTGAAGGGTTTGTCACACGAGGTCTCTGGGTCTATACCCGATGGTGTTTCGAAAGGTAAGGCGGGATCTGACTGAACCTTACAGGCTACTGGGAGGCCTGGTCAGAGTGGATGTGAAGAAGATTAGATTAGATTACATTACATTACAGTGTGGAAACAGGCCCTTCGACCCAACAAGTCCACACCGACCCGCCGAAGCGCAACCCACCCATACCCCTACATTTGCCCCTTACCTAACACTACGGGCAATTTAGCATGGCCAATTCACCTGACCTGCACATCTTTGGACTGTGGGAGGAAACCGGAGCACCCGGAGGAAACCCACGCAGGCACGGGGAGAACGTGCAAACTCCACACAGTCAGTCGCCTGAGGCGGGAATTGAACCCGATGATCCCACTAGTAGGCGAGACGAGGACCTGGAAGTACAGCCTCAGGGTGAAGGGTCGTCCCTTCAGGCTGAGATGAGGTTGCATTTAAGACAGAGATAGAGAGGTTCTTGATTATAAGGGGATCAAGGGTTGTGGGGAGAGGGCAGGAGAATCGGGGTTGAGAAACCTGTGAGCCACGACCGAATGGCGGAGCGTGGGCCGAATGGCCCGATTCTGCTCCTACGTCTTATGGGCCGTCAGACCTTCCGTGGTCTTGCGGTCATGACAGAAAGCAGTTGTTTCCCAAAGGGTGGCGGCGGTCTGGAATGCACTGCTTGGGAGGGTAGCGAGGCGGGGAACCTCAAAACCTTGAAAAACTACTTGGATGAGCACTGGAAATGTCATAACCTTTCCTGGCTACGGACCAAGTGCTGGAAAGTGGGACTAGAGCAGACTTAGAGTAGCTTTGTCAGTGCGGACTCGGAGGGCCAAAGGGCCTCTTCTGTACTGTGTGACTGTGTGGGGAAGCTTTCTGATTCCCATCTGTTGATTGAGGCCGCCCCATTGATGCTTCCTGATGCGGAGCAGCCGGATGGATCCAAGTGCGCATTGAAGGTGAGAGGGTGGCAGAGAGCTTCGGAGCCTCCGTCCGTTTGGTTCAGGTTTCGTCTCGTCCTGATGCAAGCATCGATGTACGTGCTCAGTGGCTACCAATAGAGTGAAGGTGCAGTTGATCACTGACTCCACGCGTGGTGCTGCAGGTTGTAATGTCTAGACGAAAACAGAACTCGCTGCACCCTTCGGGAGAAGGGTCACTGGACTCGAAAAAGCGTTAATTCTGCTTTTTCCCCACAGATGCTGAGGTTTTGCTTACTGGGTGTTTTGCTTTATTTTGCATTTTAGACCTTGCTTTTTGATTGCACAGCCACTATCAAACCATTAGCTTGCTGTTAGCGCTGCAATTAGCACTCTTGAATCTTGATTTGCAATTCTAAGGAAGCAGACCGAATTGGAATGTTTGGAGCCGAACCAATAAAGGCTGATTTGCTGTAAATTGATCTTCACATCCCCGCCCCGTCGTGCTATTCATTTGCACGAGGTGGGTTGGGGGATGGGAGTTCACACTTTCCAAGACAAGATGGATTAGTCTGTAAGAGGTACTGTTCGTAAAGGTGAGCGAGCCGAGATTTCCTGACAGTGAGATTTTTCGGTCAGAATTCGAACCTGCTCCAATCATTTGCCTTGTGGGGAGGCAGGGATTTTTCACATTGGTAACAGCTGAGATTTTTAGAACGTCGAACAGAGCAGCGCAACAACAGGCCCTTCGGCAACTGTGAGAAACAAAACTCACTCACAATTCAGCCTGAGACAAAGCCTTGGAAACAAGAACATTTAATTCTTTACGGCCTTGCAAGAACAGGCGTTTTGCTCAAGCAATCAGGCTAGCAAAAGCGCGCGAAAACAAAACATGTAAGCATTCTTATTCAGTTTGCAAGTTGCGGAATCACGCCTCCCTTTTCCCATCCTATCATAAGCCGATTACCTCACTCGTTTTTCTCTAATTTTCCTTATCTGACTACCCTGCTGTCCTTGTCCTTGTCTGTTACAGCCTGTCTGCTATTTTATCCAGTTCCCCTTATCATACTATAAGCTTATTGTGAAATGCCCCTACTGCTACTTTTGTGGTCAGCTACAACACTTTAAAGTTATTTCTTAGTTTACAACTATTTCTTAAACAAAAACCTCTATATTCGTTAAAATCTTAGCCTTAGGTATGCTGCAAGAATCCCGCGACCGTTTGTGTAATGTTCCCCTTCCCCTCCCCCCACAACACCCCGTCACCCATCTGCAAAAACAACATCTCTAACTGCATTTCTAATCTCCCACAAACTGTCAGGGACATTTAAGCTACTGCTCGGCGAGCACACGCTGGACGGCAGTAAATTGAGGGGTGTGTAGGTTAGGTTGATCTTAGATTAAGAAAACTGCTCGGCACGACATCGTGGGCCGAAGGGCCTGTACTGTGCAATGTTCTAACTGCAGGCACATCCACACACATCAAAGACATGGAGGGCTCGGCTGAATCTATTGCTTTCTTCTCTACGTGTCACGTTTCATCGAGGTAGCGTCCTAGGCCCAAGCATCTTCAGCGAGTGGTGAGAATATGCAGTGCACTGCCTGAGAGAGAGGGTGCTGGAGGCAGATTCAATGGTGACTTTGGTCGGAGGGTCGGATACTTATCTGAAGAGAGAATATTTGCTGCAGGGCGAGTGGGACTGGGGAAGTTGCTCGTGCAGAGAGCTGATGCAGACATGACAGGCTGAATGTATCATTCAATGCGTGCAGTTCTGCAGTTGGTTACCGCCTCCTCAAAAACGCTGTGCTGGTCACGTGAGAAGTCACGTAAGCTTAGCCCTGACCCACTTGATTGGTGAGATACTGACGATCTCTACATGACCATGAGACAGTGGTTCACTGACAGGGGAAAAAAAGCAACTGCTGTAAACGGACCTGCTGCTCTCGTTAGAAATCCTGGGAGGACTACGGCGACAGGGAAACTGTCAGCAGTGATCTACAAGTCTTTGAACAGAATCAAGCTGATTGAAAACATGGAGGACAAATGGGACTTGAGGCAGTCCGCGGTATTGTAGTTATCGCTTCTCGGCCTTTTGGCTAAGATCAAGTGTAGTATCTGTTCTTATCAGTTTAATATCTGATACGTCCCTTATCTGGGGACCATATATTAAATTGATTTTTGGAGCAGGGAGATGGAATAGGGGCTTGCTCCGTCCACTCCACGCATCGACCTGGTATTGCAGTACCTCCGGGAACGGTGCACCCCTCATCTATAAATCTAAAAACAGCTTCATGTTTATAACTCAGGCTTTCGGTGCTTTGTGTCTGCTGGATGGGTTTGAGTACCAAGTGCTTCATTTCTCACACCTCACATCCAACCGGGCGTGAGTCGATTCAAACTCGTCTGTTCTAAGGTGGCTGCTCAGCTCCCGCTCCCTATCCTTCTCTCGCCATCTCTGTCTCTTGCGCACCTTGACACTTGCTCTCAATGTCATCCCCTCGGACCCCTGCTGCGTGCTGCACCTTCCCGCCAACGCCGGGCCCCGATCACACCACGTGGTGTCAGAATTTGGGAGTCGCAGCAACCGTAGCTGCCCACCAGCTTTTCATACTCGCGAGCGACATTTCAGAAAAACAAGAGAAGGTCAACTGTGCTACGTTGCTGCATGCTGCTGGGGATGAAGCTATCTCGGGGTTCAGTCGTTTTGATTTTGATGACTTGAAAGAGAGATTTCGAGAACACTGTGAGCTAGGACAAAAATCATCGGGACGTATTTAAGGCACATGCTTTTCATCAGACTGCAAGGGCAGGCGGAATCGATAGGTACGTATGTGACTGACCGGAAAAACGAGGCAAAGGACTGTGAGTTTCAGCCATTTTCCGATTCACGGAGCCGCGACAGAATCGTGTGTGCTATCACGAATGACTGAGTCAGAGGCAGGTTACTCAGAGAGTCAATTCTCACTGGGAAAAGCAAAGAGACAGCACTAACTCGACAACAGCACGTGAGAAAACGTAGAACAAACAAACCAATGTTTGCTGACCGGAACTGGCCTGGAAAGATAATAAGGCAGGTAGGAGCACTGCAGATTATCCGGCACCTGGGCTGTGTACGCAGGGACTGGCACAACACCCCCTTGCCTTCTTTTGCACTTAGAATGCTGCCAGTTCTGGCTGAGGCAGCAAAGTCAGTCTCACACAAGCAGCGTGTGCCAGCTGTCTGTGACAACAAATTCCAAAGACTCACAACCCTCTGAGAGAAGACGTTTCTCCTGATCTCACTCTTAAATTGGTGCCTCTTTATTCTGTTCAGTTCTAGACACTCCCATGAGGGAAAATGTCCTCTCAGCATTTACCCTGTCGAGCCACGTAAGAATCCAATATGTTTCAATAAGATTGTGTCTCATTCATTTAAACTCAGGATCTACACTCATCTGGAGGTAGGGTTTACCGGGCTCAGTTTTACTGAAAAGCTGACCTCCGGCTAGTTCAGCAAATAGGTCGTTGAGCAAAGGGAAAGGAAACCGCCTAGCACACACCAGCAGGTGAACTGTTGCAGCATGATATTGCGGCTCCGGCACTCAATCCCTCTACGAATGAAACCTAACAGCCTTCTTAACAGCACTATCCACTTGGGTGGCAACTTTCAGGGATCTATGTACATGGGACTCCAAGATCCCTCTGCACATCCACACTACCAAGAATCTTTCCATCGACCCAGTACTCTGCCTTCCTGTTATTCTTCCCAAAGTGCATCACCTCACATTTAGCTGCATTGAACTCCATTTGCCACCTCTCAGCCCAATTCTGCAGTTTATCCAAGTCCCCCTGCAACCTGTAACATTCTTCCACACTGACCACGACTCCACCGACTTTAGCGTCGTCTGCAAATTTACTAATCCATCCACCTATGTTATGCCTGCATCTAAGTCATTTATAAAAATGACAAACAGCAGTGGTCCCAAAACAGACCCTTGTGGCACACCACTAGTAACCGGACTCCAGGCTGAATATTTTCCATCAACCACCACCCGCTGCCTTCTTTCAGAAAGCCAGTTTCTAAGCCAAGCTGCTAAATCACCCTCAGTTCCATGCCTCTGCATTTTCTCCAACAGCCTACCACGTGGAACCTTATCAAAGGCTCCCGGCGTCCTGCTTCTCTATCCCATTGAAAACAATAGCGTGCTTCTTTAGAATTCTTGATCAGTCACTCTCAGAATCTTGACAAGTGATTGCCTTCGGCCCAGTTGAGTTTGATTCTGTCCAACCACATTCTTGCCCATAAAGCTCTAAGATTTCCTTTGTTGACGCGCAGGCTGTGTCTTCAGACTGACCGTATAACTGAACGTTCCCACCGTGAAAGCACCTGTGTGTGTTCCTCGCTCAGTTTCTGAAGGTTGCAGCGCAACGTGACTCAGCCGTATCAATGAAACCGGTGTCCACCTCCATTCTTACCGGTTTGCCGTTCAGTAAGGGAGCGACCGGGGCGTCGGCAGCTATCGCCAGTATCTGTAACAACAACACCTCATTGGTTTGTGCGCCTGGGCTTTTGTCTTCTTGCCCTTTTTGTACCATTTAGGATTTCTTCCTGTACTTTCGCTGCAGGTTATTGGTACTTTCTCCCCCGAGCGCACCCACTTAATATATTCTTTTTTAATGCTGCAGTTTCTGCACACAGCTTCTTTCCAGCAGCAATTTGCTGCTGCCTGACATGTGTTTCCACAGCAGTGGCAGTTTTGTGTCTGCGTTGGTGCTTGTCCCTGGGCCACCATTTTGTGAACTCTCAGCCACCATTTTGTGAGGTGTTGACCTTCCTTGGCTGCGAGTTCCATCACGGTTGCCATTCCCAGCACTTTCATTTAAGTGTAGTCACCTTTGCGTCAGTAATCTCTTCTGGATCGCTTCACATCTTACGGCAGGCTGCTACAAAAGGTAGAGTCTCGTGGGATCTGAGGTGAGTCTGCGTTGGTGCTTGTCCCTGGGCCACCATTAAGGGGGGGTAGATATAGGACTGATGTTAGGGGTAGGTTCTTCACTCAGCGAGTCGTTAGTTCATGGAATGCCCTGCCAGTAACAGTGGTGGACTCTCCCTCTTTATGGGCATTTAAGAGGGCATTGGATAGGTATATAGAGGATAGTGGGTTAGTGTAGTTTAGGTGGGCTTGGATCGGCGCAACATCGAGGGCCCAAGGGCCTGTACTGCGCTGTATTCTTCTATGTTCTATGTTCTATGAGTCGGCTAGCTGGATACAAAACCGACTCGGGGCGCATTTTTCGGAAAGGAGATCAGTAACTAGTGGCGTCCCGCAGGGCTCAGTGCTAGGACTTTTGTTGTTTGTGACGTGTAAATAAATGATCTGTACAAAGAGCTGTACAAAACTCCAGTTAGGCTACAATTGGGATATCGCGCGCAATGCTGTTCGGCACACTACCAGAAGGACGTGGATGCTTTGGAGAGGGTGCAGAGAAGGTTTACCAGCACGTTGCCTGCCCTGGAGCGCTTCTGCTGTGAGGAGAGGTTGAATAAACTTGGATTGTTGTCATTGCAAAGACGGAAGCTGAGGGGCGACCTGATAGTGGTCGACAGCATACTGAGAGGCATCGAAAGGGTGGGGTGGCGAGTCAGTGGGTACAGGTTCACGGTGAGAGGGGGAAAGTGAGAAGGGAAAAGTGCGGGGAAAGGTTTTCACACAGAGGATGGTGGGTGCCTGGAACGCGTTGCCAGTCGAAGCGCTGGAAGCAGGCACATTAGGAACGTGGGTTGGTACATTAGGAACTTGCAGCGTGGGTTGGTACCTGGGACTTCGATGTTGTGGCTATTACGGAGACATGGGTAGAACAGGGACAGGATTGGCTGTTGCAGGTTCCAGGGTTTAAATGTTTTAGTAGGGTCAGAGGTGGGGGTAAAAGAGGGGGAGGTGTGGCATTGCTTGTCAAAGATAGTATTACAGCTGTGGAAAGGACGATGGATGAAGACTCGCCGTCTGAGGTAGTTTGGGCTGAGGTTAGGAATAGGAAAGGTGAGCTCACCCTGTTAGTAATTTTTTACAGGCCTCCTAATAGTCCTAGAAACGTAGAAGAAAGGATTGCGAGGATGATTCAAGAGAAGAGTGAAAGTAATAGGGTGGTTGTTATGGGGGACTTTAACTTTCCTGATATTGATTGGGAAAGCTATAGCTCAAGTTCGTTAGATGGGTCAGTGTTTGTCCAATGTGTGCAGGAGGGTTTCCTGACACAATATGTAGATAGGCCAACAAGAGGTGAGGCCATACTGGATTTGGTTCTGGGTAACGAACCAGGCCAGGTGTTAGAATTAGAGGTAGGTGAGCACTTTGGGGACAGTGACCACAATTCGGTGACTTTTACTCTAGCGATGGAGAGGGATAAGTGTGCACTACAGGGCAAGAGTTATAGCTGGGGGCAGGGAAATTATGATGCGGTGAGGCATGACTTAGGATGTGTGGCTTGGAAAAGTAAGCTTCAAGACAAGGGCGTAACTGATATGTGGAGCTTGTTCAAGGAGCAACTATTGAGTGTCCTTGATAAGTATGTACCCGTCAGGCAGGGAGGAAAGGGTCGTGTGAGGGAGCCGTGGTTTAATAAGGAATTGGAATCCCTTGTTAAATGGAAGAGGGCGGCCTATGTAAAGATGAGGCGTGAAGGTTCAATTGGGGCGATTGAGAGTTATACGGTAGCCAGGAAGGACCTGAAGAGAGAGCTAAGAGCAGCAAGGAGGGGACATGAAAGGGCCTTAGTTGGTAGGATTAGGGAAAACCCTAAGGCTTTCTATAGGTATGTCAGGAATAAAAGAATGACTAGGGTAGGAATAGGTCCAGTCAAGGATAGTAGTGGGAAGTTGCGTGTGGAGGCTGAAGAGATTGGGGAGACATTGAATGAATACTTTTCGTCAGTATTCAATCAGGAACAGGACATTGTTGTCAATGTGAGTACTGAGTCACAATTAAGTAGAATGGATGGCTTTGAGGTATGTAGAGAAGAGGTGTTGGAAATTCTGGAAAGGGTGAAAATAGATAAGTCCCCTGGGCCTGATGGCATTTATCCTAGGATTCTCCGGGAAGCAAGGGAGGAGATTGCAGAGCCATTGGCCTTGATTTTTATGTCCTCGTTGTCTACAGGAGTAGTGCCAGAAGATTGGAGGCTAGCAAATGTGGTTCCCTTGTTCAAGAAGGGGAGTAGGGATAACCCTAGTAACTATTGGCTGGTGAGTCTCACTTCTGTTGTGGGCAAAATCTTAGAGAGAATTCTAAGGGATAGGATTTATGAACATCTGGATAGGAATAATGTGATCAAGGATAGTCAGCATGGTTTTGTGAAGGGCAGGTCGTGCCTCACAAACCTTATTGAATTCTTTGAGAAGGTGACTAAGGAGGTGAACGAGGGGAAAGCGGTAGATGTGGTGTATATGGATTTTAGTAAGGCGTTTGATAAGGTTCCTCATGGTGGACTACTGCAAAAAACACGGAGGTATGGCATTGAGGGTGAGTTGGAGGTTTGGATTAGGAGTTGGCTGGCTGGAAGAAGACAGAGGGTAGTAGTTGATGGCAAAGGTTCATCTTGGAGTGCCGGCACTAGCGGTGTTCCGCAAGGATCTGTTTTGGGACCATTGCTGTTTGTCATTTTTATAAATGACCTGGAGGAGGGGTTAGAAGGTTGGGTGAGCAAGTTTGCGGATGATACGAAAGTCGGAGGAGTTGTAGACAGTGAGGAAGGATGTGGCAGGTTACAGCGGGATATAGATAAGCTGCAGAACTGGGCAGAAAGGTGGCAAATGGCGTTCAATGTAGCTAAGTGTGAGGTGATTCACTTTGGTAAGAGTAATAAAAAGATGGGGTACTGGGCTAATGGACGGATACTTGGTAGTGTGGATGAGCAGAGGGATCTTGGTGTCCATGTACACAGATCTTTGAAAGTTGCCACCCAGGTAAATAGTGCGGTGAAGAAGGCATATGGCGTACTGGCTTTTATTGGTAGAGGAATTGAGTTCCGGAGTACTGAGGTCATGTTGCAGTTGTATAAGACTCTGGTGCGTCCGCATCTGGAGTATTGTGTGCAGTTTTGGTCGCCATACTATAGGAAGGATGTGGAGGCACTGGAACGGGTGCAGAGGAGGTTTACCAGGATGTTGCCTGGTATGGTAGAAAGATCATATGAGGAAAGGCTGAGGCACTTGGGGTTGTTTTCATTGGAGAAAAGAAGGTTTAGGGGTGACTTGATAGAGGTGTACAAGATGATTAGGGGTTTAGATAGGGTCGACAGTGAGAATCTTTTTCCAAGGGGGCATAGCTTTAAATTAAGGGGGGGTAGGTATAGGACAGATGTTAGGGGTAGGTTCTTTACTCAGCGAGTCGTGAGTTCATGGAATGCCCTGCCAGTAGCAGTGGTGGACTCTCCCTCATTATGGGCATTTAAGCAGGCATTGGATAGGCATATGGAGGATAGTGGGCTAGTGTAGGTTAGGTGGGCTTGGATCGGCGCAACATCGAGGGCCGAAGGGCCTGTACTGCGCTGTATTCTTCTATGTTCTATGTTTAAGGCTCACCTTGTTAGACACGTGAACGGGAGGCGGAACGGCGGGACTGAAACCACGTCTGGGCAACAAGTAGCACGTCCAAACAAGGAGTAGGAATCGGCACAGGCTCGCTGGGCCCTGTGTTATCGACCCGACGTGCCAAAGTCTCCGGCCACGTGTATAACTTTGGTGAATTTCTGCAAATACCTTGTAGACGGGGCTGTGACAGGGACCTTATTGGGGTGTCGACGATAATGAGGGCCACGGCGGGCATTTTTGCTGAGTTTGCAGATGGCACAAAGATAGCGAGAGGGACAGGTAGTTTTGAGGAAACGGGCAGGCTGCAGAAGGGCGTGGAGATGAAGGGCGAGTGGGGAAAGAAGTGACCAAGTGTGCGGTTTTGCACTTTGGTAGCAAGAACAATCGGGTAGATGATTTTCTGAACGAGGGAAAGGCTTTGCAAATCTGAAGCGCTGAGGGTCTTGGGAGTCTTAGTTCCAGGTTGTTTCATGATTAACATGCAGGTTCATCCGATGGTTCGGAAGGCAAATGCAGTGTCGGCATTCATTTCAAGCGGGCGAGAAAAAAGGAGCAGAGACGTGCTGCTGAGGCTGCATCAGACTCTGGTCTGACCACAGGTGGAATATCGGGAGCAGTTTTGTGCCCTGTACCAAAGGAAGGGATGCGTTGGTGTTGGAGGGAGTCTAGAGAAGGTTTACAAGCGTGTTCCCCCTGGGGCTGAAGGGTTTGTCACACGAGGTCTCTGGGTCTATACCCGATGGTGTTTCGAAAGGTAAGGCGGGATCTGACTGAACCTTACAGGCTACTGGGAGGCCTGGTCAGAGTGGATGTGAAGAAGATTAGATTAGATTACATTACATTACAGTGTGGAAACAGGCCCTTCGACCCAACAAGTCCACACCGACCCGCCGAAGCGCAACCCACCCATACCCCTACATTTGCCCCTTACCTAACACTACGGGCAATTTAGCATGGCCAATTCACCTGACCTGCACATCTTTGGACTGTGGGAGGAAACCGGAGCACCCGGAGGAAACCCACGCAGGCACGGGGAGAACGTGCAAACTCCACACAGTCAGTCGCCTGAGGCGGGAATTGAACCCGATGATCCCACTAGTAGGCGAGACGAGGACCTGGAAGTACAGCCTCAGGGTGAAGGGTCGTCCCTTCAGGCTGAGATGAGGTTGCATTTAAGACAGAGATAGAGAGGTTCTTGACTATAAGGGGATCAAGGGTTGTGGGGAGAGGGCAGGAGAATCGGGGTTGAGAAACCTGTGAGCCACGACCGAATGGCGGAGCGTGGGCCGAATGGCCCGATTCTGCTCCTACGTCTTATGGGCCGTCAGACCTTCCGTGGTCTTGCGGTCATGACAGAAAGCAGTTGTTTCCCAGAGGGTGGCGGCGGTCTGGAATGCACTGCTTGGGAGGGTAGCGAGGCGGGGAACCTCAAAACCTTGAAAAACTACTTGGATGAGCACTGGAAATGTCATAACCTTTCCTGGCTACGGACCAAGTGCTGGAAAGTGGGACTAGAGCAGACTTAGAGTAGCTTTGTCAGTGCGGACTCGGAGGGCCAAAGGGCCTCTTCTGTACTGTGTGACTGTGTGGGGAAGCTTTCTGATTCCCATCTGTTGATTGAGGCCGCCCCATTGATGCTTCCTGATGCGGAGCAGCCGGATGGATCCAAGTGCGCATTGAAGGTGAGAGGGTGGCAGAGAGCTTCGGAGCCTCCGTCCGTTTGGTTCAGGTTTCGTCTCGTCCTGATGCAAGCATCGATGTACGTGCTCAGTGGCTACCAATAGAGTGAAGGTGCAGTTGATCACTGACTCCACGCGTGGTGCTGCAGGTTGTAATGTCTAGACGAAAACAGAACTCGCTGCACCCTTCGGGAGAAGGGTCACTGGACTCGAAAAAGCGTTAATTCTGCTTTTTCCCCACAGATGCTGAGGTTTTGCTTACTGGGTGTTTTGCTTTATTTTGCATTTTAGACCTTGCTTTTTGATTGCACAGCCACTATCAAACCATTAGCTTGCTGTTAGCGCTGCAATTAGCACTCTTGAATCTTGATTTGCAATTCTAAGGAAGCAGACCGAATTGGAATGTTTGGAGCCGAACCAATAAAGGCTGATTTGCTGTAAATTGATCTTCACATCCCCGCCCCGTCGTGCTATTCATTTGCACGAGGTGGGTTGGGGGATGGGAGTTCACACTTTCCAAGACAAGATGGATTAGTCTGTAAGAGGTACTGTTCGTAAAGGTGAGCGAGCCGAGATTTCCTGACAGTGAGATTTTTCGGTCAGAATTCGAACCTGCTCCAATCATTTGCCTTGTGGGGAGGCAGGGATTTTTCACATTGGTAACAGCTGAGATTTTTAGAACGTCGAACAGAGCAGCGCAACAACAGGCCCTTCGGCAACTGTGAGAAACAAAACTCACTCACAATTCAGCCTGAGACAAAGCCTTGGAAACAAGAACATTTAATTCTTTACGGCCTTGCAAGAACAGGCGTTTTGCTCAAGCAATCAGGCTAGCAAAAGCGCGCGAAAACAAAACATGTAAGCATTCTTATTCAGTTTGCAAGTTGCGGAATCACGCCTCCCTTTTCCCATCCTATCATAAGCCGATTACCTCACTCGTTTTTCTCTAATTTTCCTTATCTGACTACCCTGCTGTCCTTGTCCTTGTCTGTTACAGCCTGTCTGCTATTTTATCCAGTTCCCCTTATCATACTATAAGCTTATTGTGAAATGCCCCTACTGCTACTTTTGTGGTCAGCTACAACACTTTAAAGTTATTTCTTAGTTTACAACTATTTCTTAAACAAAAACCTCTATATTCGTTAAAATCTTAGCCTTAGGTATGCTGCAAGAATCCCGCGACCGTTTGTGTAATGTTCCCCTTCCCCTCCCCCCACAACACCCCGTCACCCATCTGCAAAAACAACATCTCTAACTGCATTTCTAATCTCCCACAAACTGTCAGGGACATTTAAGCTACTGCTCGGCGAGCACACGCTGGACGGCAGTAAATTGAGGGGTGTGTAGGTTAGGTTGATCTTAGATTAAGAAAACTGCTCGGCACGACATCGTGGGCCGAAGGGCCTGTACTGTGCAATGTTCTAACTGCAGGCACATCCACACACATCAAAGACATGGAGGGCTCGGCTGAATCTATTGCTTTCTTCTCTACGTGTCACGTTTCATCGAGGTAGCGTCCTAGGCCCAAGCATCTTCAGCGAGTGGTGAGAATATGCAGTGCACTGCCTGAGAGAGAGGGTGCTGGAGGCAGATTCAATGGTGACTTTGGTCGGAGGGTCGGATACTTATCTGAAGAGAGAATATTTGCTGCAGGGCGAGTGGGACTGGGGAAGTTGCTCGTGCAGAGAGCTGATGCAGACATGACAGGCTGAATGTATCATTCAATGCGTGCAGTTCTGCAGTTGGTTACCGCCTCCTCAAAAACGCTGTGCTGGTCACGTGAGAAGTCACGTAAGCTTAGCCCTGACCCACTTGATTGGTGAGATACTGACGATCTCTACATGACCATGAGACAGTGGTTCACTGACAGGGGAAAAAAAGCAACTGCTGTAAACGGACCTGCTGCTCTCGTTAGAAATCCTGGGAGGACTACGGCGACAGGGAAACTGTCAGCAGTGATCTACAAGTCTTTGAACAGAATCAAGCTGATTGAAAACATGGAGGACAAATGGGACTTGAGGCAGTCCGCGGTATTGTAGTTATCGCTTCTCGGCCTTTTGGCTAAGATCAAGTGTCTGTTCTTATCAGGACAGGGGTCGAGTTGCGAGTCATCAGAGCTAGTGGAGATCATCGCTGGATCGTGATTGGACGTTGGAGGATCGTTTGGTTGTGCTGACCTGCTATTGGTGGATCTTCATGCTGGCTTCGGCCTAACGCCAATTCAGGGACCAGCCAACCTCCGAGCTATGGCCTCAACAGCTGCGCGCAGCCCTGGGCAGGGGGTTCGAAACACCGTCCGGGTGTCTGTCAAGCAGGTGGAGGGCCGTACACCGGTGGATCGCATCCTGTTTATTAAGAAGGTATTGCTAGGATGCTGTGGGTTCGCTGCAGCAGACGTGTACTGCCTGCAGGATTTCCCTGGGGCAGGCTACTTTGATGTGACCTTCAGGAGTGTGAAGCAATGTGAGCAGCTCCTGAAGGTCTTCAAGGAGAAGGAAGGGGAGCCGCTGTTCTCCATCTTGTCGGCAACCCCATTGTGTGTGCTTCCTGCACAGAGGAGTCGGGTTGTTACAATCCATATGTACAACCCCTATGTTCCAGCGGCTGATGTCCTGACTTTCCTGGGAAGGTACATCCAAGTTGAGGGAGAAGCCACCGACGTGATCGACCCCTTTGGGATCTGGACCAGTAAGCGGCAGGTCAGAGTGACTCTGAGGGTCGATGGCAATGGGAACATTCTTCACCCACCCTCGAGCTTCGCAATTGGAGGGAACAGAGGCTACCTGACATATGCAGGGCAGCCAAAAGTGTGCCGAGCCTGCGGGAAGTCGGGACATGTGCTGGCGGATTGCAAAGTGACCATCTGCAGGAACTGCAAACAGGAGGGTCACCTGACTAAGGACTGTCAGGAAGAAAAGAGCTGCAACCTGTGCGGAGAGGCGGGCCACGTGTACAAGACCTGCCCAAGACGGGGGGGCCCCACTTACGCACAGATGGCTGGAGGTGGCAAGACGAGCCGTGGACCCCCAAAGACCAGTAACGTCCACCTAGACAGCAGGGAAACAGAGTCTGGTGGCACCCAGAAAGAAGAACAGGCCGGAGTGGAGGAGGGGACAGCCAGCGGAGAGACACAGCAGCTGATCCTAGCTCTCGCTGGGCAGATGGAAGCAATGGAGGAGGAGCTAATCGAGCAGGCAGAGGAGTGGATACCTGTTAAAAACAGGAAGAGAAAATCCGGCCACGCCCACAAAGCCTTCGAGCAAAGGGGGAAAAGACAGCTGCACGAGGGAGGGACGGCCAGCTCTTCGGATGGGGAAGACGGGCACAAAGAACATCATCACCACCAGAAGAAGAGACAGAGCGCCGTAGATAAAGAGGAGGGCATTTCCTCCCAACCAGGAAACAACGGACCCCCTGAAGTCCACCCTCCACCCAGTGAGAACCAGGGGGTACCCACTGCCCCACAACTACAGGTAACTGAGAGCTGCGATCCTCTGACAGTCCCATTGTCAGACACAGAACTGGACGGTGCGGACCCTTGCCTTGGCTCAATGACACCAGAGCAGGTAAATGACCCCAGTGAGGGCCTGGATAGCTACCTCAGCCCAGCGAAGGTCCAGCAGTTTGTGCACACCATGGGGATGCAGACAGCTACCCCAGAGACAGGACAGTCAAATGGACAATGGTAACCCCATAAACTGGGGGTTGAAGAAGTTTTTCCTTTGCTCTCATATAACAGGGCACCCACTCAGTAGGTGGGTTCCGCTGAAGCCACAGCTAAATAATAAGAGACTGGATGGTTAATGAAGGGAACTGTAAATAGGATAACTGTAAATTTGAGTAATTCAATCTGTTCTTTACGACATGGAATGTATATATTTATGAACGATATGACAAATTGTACAAGTACCAAAGATTTATTTTATGAATAAAGTATATTTTGAAATAAAAAAAAAAAAAATCTGTTCTTATCAGTTTAATATCTGATACGTCCCTTATCTGGGGACCATATATTAAATTGATTTTTGGAGCAGGGAGATGGAATAGGGGCTTGCTCCGTCCACTCCACGCATCGACCTGGTATTGCAGTACCTCCGGGAACGGTGCACCCCTCATCTATAAATCTAAAAACAGCTTCATGTTTATAACTCAGGCTTTCGGTGCTTTGTGTCTGCTGGATGGGTTTGAGTACCAAGTGCTTCATTTCTCACACCTCACATCCAACCGGGCGTGAGTCGATTCAAACTCGTCTGTTCTAAGGTGGCTGCTCAGCTCCCGCTCCCTATCCTTCTCTCGCCATCTCTGTCTCTTGCGCACCTTGACACTTGCTCTCAATGTCATCCCCTCGGACCCCTGCTGCGTGCTGCACCTTCCCGCCAACGCCGGGCCCCGATCACACCACGTGGTGTCAGAATTTGGGAGTCGCAGCAACCGTAGCTGCCCACCAGCTTTTCATACTCGCGAGCGACATTTCAGAAAAACAAGAGAAGGTCAACTGTGCTACGTTGCTGCATGCTGCTGGGGATGAAGCTATCTCGGGGTTCAGTCGTTTTGATTTTGATGACTTGAAAGAGAGATTTCGAGAACACTGTGAGCTAGGACAAAAATCATCGGGACGTATTTAAGGCACATGCTTTTCATCAGACTGCAAGGGCAGGCGGAATCGATAGGTACGTATGTGACTGACCGGAAAAACGAGGCAAAGGACTGTGAGTTTCAGCCATTTTCCGATTCACGGAGCCGCGACAGAATCGTGTGTGCTATCACGAATGACTGAGTCAGAGGCAGGTTACTCAGAGAGTCAATTCTCACTGGGAAAAGCAAAGAGACAGCACTAACTCGACAACAGCACGTGAGAAAACGTAGAACAAACAAACCAATGTTTGCTGACCGGAACTGGCCTGGAAAGATAATAAGGCAGGTAGGAGCACTGCAGATTATCCGGCACCTGGGCTGTGTACGCAGGGACTGGCACAACACCCCCTTGCCTTCTTTTGCACTTAGAATGCTGCCAGTTCTGGCTGAGGCAGCAAAGTCAGTCTCACACAAGCAGCGTGTGCCAGCTGTCTGTGACAACAAATTCCAAAGACTCACAACCCTCTGAGAGAAGACGTTTCTCCTGATCTCACTCTTAAATTGGTGCCTCTTTATTCTGTTCAGTTCTAGACACTCCCATGAGGGAAAATGTCCTCTCAGCATTTACCCTGTCGAGCCACGTAAGAATCCAATATGTTTCAATAAGATTGTGTCTCATTCATTTAAACTCAGGATCTACACTCATCTGGAGGTAGGGTTTACCGGGCTCAGTTTTACTGAAAAGCTGACCTCCGGCTAGTTCAGCAAATAGGTCGTTGAGCAAAGGGAAAGGAAACCGCCTAGCACACACCAGCAGGTGAACTGTTGCAGCATGATATTGCGGCTCCGGCACTCAATCCCTCTACGAATGAAACCTAACAGCCTTCTTAACAGCACTATCCACTTGGGTGGCAACTTTCAGGGATCTATGTACATGGGACTCCAAGATCCCTCTGCACATCCACACTACCAAGAATCTTTCCATCGACCCAGTACTCTGCCTTCCTGTTATTCTTCCCAAAGTGCATCACCTCACATTTAGCTGCATTGAACTCCATTTGCCACCTCTCAGCCCAATTCTGCAGTTTATCCAAGTCCCCCTGCAACCTGTAACATTCTTCCACACTGACCACGACTCCACCGACTTTAGCGTCGTCTGCAAATTTACTAATCCATCCACCTATGTTATGCCTGCATCTAAGTCATTTATAAAAATGACAAACAGCAGTGGTCCCAAAACAGACCCTTGTGGCACACCACTAGTAACCGGACTCCAGGCTGAATATTTTCCATCAACCACCACCCGCTGCCTTCTTTCAGAAAGCCAGTTTCTAAGCCAAGCTGCTAAATCACCCTCAGTTCCATGCCTCTGCATTTTCTCCAACAGCCTACCACGTGGAACCTTATCAAAGGCTCCCGGCGTCCTGCTTCTCTATCCCATTGAAAACAATAGCGTGCTTCTTTAGAATTCTTGATCAGTCACTCTCAGAATCTTGACAAGTGATTGCCTTCGGCCCAGTTGAGTTTGATTCTGTCCAACCACATTCTTGCCCATAAAGCTCTAAGATTTCCTTTGTTGACGCGCAGGCTGTGTCTTCAGACTGACCGTATAACTGAACGTTCCCACCGTGAAAGCACCTGTGTGTGTTCCTCGCTCAGTTTCTGAAGGTTGCAGCGCAACGTGACTCAGCCGTATCAATGAAACCGGTGTCCACCTCCATTCTTACCGGTTTGCCGTTCAGTAAGGGAGCGACCGGGGCGTCGGCAGCTATCGCCAGTATCTGTAACAACAACACCTCATTGGTTTGTGCGCCTGGGCTTTTGTCTTCTTGCCCTTTTTGTACCATTTAGGATTTCTTCCTGTACTTTCGCTGCAGGTTATTGGTACTTTCTCCCCCGAGCGCACCCACTTAATATATTCTTTTTTAATGCTGCAGTTTCTGCACACAGCTTCTTTCCAGCAGCAATTTGCTGCTGCCTGACATGTGTTTCCACAGCAGTGGCAGTTTTGTGTCTGCGTTGGTGCTTGTCCCTGGGCCACCATTTTGTGAACTCTCAGCCACCATTTTGTGAGGTGTTGACCTTCCTTGGCTGCGAGTTCCATCACGGTTGCCATTCCCAGCACTTTCATTTAAGTGTAGTCACCTTTGCGTCAGTAATCTCTTCTGGATCGCTTCACATCTTACGGCAGGCTGCTACAAAAGGTAGAGTCTCGTGGGATCTGAGGTGAGTCTGCGTTGGTGCTTGTCCCTGGGCCACCATTAAGGGGGGGTAGATATAGGACTGATGTTAGGGGTAGGTTCTTCACTCAGCGAGTCGTTAGTTCATGGAATGCCCTGCCAGTAACAGTGGTGGACTCTCCCTCTTTATGGGCATTTAAGAGGGCATTGGATAGGTATATAGAGGATAGTGGGTTAGTGTAGTTTAGGTGGGCTTGGATCGGCGCAACATCGAGGGCCCAAGGGCCTGTACTGCGCTGTATTCTTCTATGTTCTATGTTCTATGAGTCGGCTAGCTGGATACAAAACCGACTCGGGGCGCATTTTTCGGAAAGGAGATCAGTAACTAGTGGCGTCCCGCAGGGCTCAGTGCTAGGACTTTTGTTGTTTGTGACGTGTAAATAAATGATCTGTACAAAGAGCTGTACAAAACTCCAGTTAGGCTACAATTGGGATATCGCGCGCAATGCTGTTCGGCACACTACCAGAAGGACGTGGATGCTTTGGAGAGGGTGCAGAGAAGGTTTACCAGCACGTTGCCTGCCCTGGAGCGCTTCTGCTGTGAGGAGAGATTGAATAAACTTGGATTGTCGTCACTGCAAAGACGGAAGCTGAGGGGCGACCTGATAGTGGTCGACAGCATACTGAGAGGCATCGAAAGGGTGGGGTGGCGAGTCAGTGGGTACAGGTTCACGGTGAGAGGGGGAAAGTGAGAAGGGAAAAGTGCGGGGAAAGGTTTTCACACAGAGGATGGTGGGTGCCTGGAACGCGTTGCCAGTCGAAGCGCTGGAAGCAGGCACATTAGGAACGTGGGTTGGTACATTAGGAACTTGCAGCGTGGGTTGGTACCTGGGACTTCGATGTTGTGGCTATTACGGAGACATGGGTAGAACAGGGACAGGATTGGCTGTTGCAGGTTCCAGGGTTTAAATGTTTTAGTAGGGTCAGAGGTGGGGGTAAAAGAGGGGGAGGTGTGGCATTGCTTGTCAAAGATAGTATTACAGCTGTGGAAAGGACGATGGATGAAGACTCGCCGTCTGAGGTAGTTTGGGCTGAGGTTAGGAATAGGAAAGGTGAGCTCACCCTGTTAGTAATTTTTTACAGGCCTCCTAATAGTCCTAGAAACGTAGAAGAAAGGATTGCGAGGATGATTCAAGAGAAGAGTGAAAGTAATAGGGTGGTTGTTATGGGGGACTTTAACTTTCCTGATATTGATTGGGAAAGCTATAGCTCAAGTTCGTTAGATGGGTCAGTGTTTGTCCAATGTGTGCAGGAGGGTTTCCTGACACAATATGTAGATAGGCCAACAAGAGGTGAGGCCATACTGGATTTGGTTCTGGGTAACGAACCAGGCCAGGTGTTAGAATTAGAGGTAGGTGAGCACTTTGGGGACAGTGACCACAATTCGGTGACTTTTACTCTCGCGATGGAGAGGGATAAGTGTGCACTACAGGGCAAGAGTTATAGCTGGGGGCAGGGAAATTATGATGCGGTGAGGCATGACTTAGGATGTGTGGCTTGGAAAAGTAAGCTTCAAGACAAGGGCGTAACTGATATGTGGAGCTTGTTCAAGGAGCAACTATTGAGTGTCCTTGATAAGTATGTACCCGTCAGGCAGGGAGGAAAGGGTCGTGTGAGGGAGCCGTGGTTTAATAAGGAATTGGAATCCCTTGTTAAATGGAAGAGGGCGGCCTATGTAAAGATGAGGCGTGAAGGTTCAATTGGGGCGATTGAGAGTTATACGGTAGCCAGGAAGGACCTGAAGAGAGAGCTAAGAGCAGCAAGGAGGGGACATGAAAGGGCCTTAGTTGGTAGGATTAGGGAAAACCCTAAGGCTTTCTATAGGTATGTCAGGAATAAAAGAATGACTAGGGTAGGAATAGGTCCAGTCAAGGATAGTAGTGGGAAGTTGCGTGTGGACGCTGAAGAGATTGGGGAGACATTGAATGAATACTTTTCGTCAGTATTCAATCAGGAACAGGACATTGTTGTCAATGTGAGTACTGAGTCACAATTAAGTAGAATGGATGGCTTTGAGGTATGTAGAGAAGAGGTGTTGGAAATTCTGGAAAGGGTGAAAATAGATAAGTCCCCTGGGCCTGATGGCATTTATCCTAGGATTCTCCGGGAAGCAAGAGAGGAGATTGCAGAGCCATTGGCCTTGATTTTTATGTCCTCGTTGTCTACAGGAGTAGTGCCAGAAGATTGGAGGCTAGCAAATGTGGTTCCCTTGTTCAAGAAGGGGAGTAGGGATAACCCTAGTAACTATTGGCTGGTGAGTCTCACTTCTGTTGTGGGCAAAATCTTAGAGAGAATTCTAAGGGATAGGATTTATGAACATCTGGATAGGAATAATGTGATCAAGGATAGTCAGCATGGTTTTGTGAAGGGCAGGTCGTGCCTCACAAACCTTATTGAATTCTTTGAGAAGGTGACTAAGGAGGTGAACGAGGGGAAAGCGGTAGATGTGGTGTATATGGATTTTAGTAAGGCGTTTGATAAGGTTCCTCATGGTGGACTACTGCAAAAAACACGGAGGTATGGCATTGAGGGTGAGTTGGAGGTTTGGATTAGGAGTTGGCTGGCTGGAAGAAGACAGAGGGTAGTAGTTGATGGCAAAGGTTCATCTTGGAGTGCCGGCACTAGCGGTGTTCCGCAAGGATCTGTTTTGGGACCATTGCTGTTTGTCATTTTTATAAATGACCTGGAGGAGGGGTTAGAAGGTTGGGTGAGCAAGTTTGCGGATGATACGAAAGTCGGAGGAGTTGTAGACAGTGAGGAAGGATGTGGCAGGTTACAGCGGGATATAGATAAACTGCAGAACTGGGCAGAAAGGTGGCAAATGGCGTTCAATGTAGCTAAGTGTGAGGTGATTCACTTTGGTAAGAGTAATAAAAAGATGGGGTACTGGGCTAATGGACGGATACTTGGTAGTGTGGATGAGCAGAGGGATCTTGGTGTCCATGTACACAGATCTTTGAAAGTTGCCACCCAGGTAAATAGTGCGGTGAAGAAGGCATATGGCGTACTGGCTTTTATTGGTAGAGGAATTGAGTTCCGGAGTACTGAGGTCATGTTGCAGTTGTATAAGACTCTGGTGCGTCCGCATCTGGAGTATTGTGTGCAGTTTTGGTCGCCATACTATAGGAAGGATGTGGAGGCACTGGAACGGGTGCAGAGGAGGTTTACCAGGATGTTGCCTGGTATGGTAGAAAGATCATATGAGGAAAGGCTGAGGCACTTGGGGTTGTTTTCATTGGAGAAAAGAAGGTTTAGGGGTGACTTGATAGAGGTGTACAAGATGATTAGGGGTTTAGATAGGGTCGACAGTGAGAATCTTTTTCCAAGGGGGCATAGCTTTAAATTAAGGGGGGGTAGGTATAGGACAGATGTTAGGGGTAGGTTCTTTACTCAGCGAGTCGTGAGTTCATGGAATGCCCTGCCAGTAGCAGTGGTGGACTCTCCCTCATTATGGGCATTTAAGCGGGCATTGGATAGGCATATGGAGGATAGTGGGCTAGTGTAGGTTAGGTGGGCTTGGATCGGCGCAACATCGAGGGCCGAAGGGCCTGTACTGCGCTGTATTCTTCTATGTTCTATGTTTAAGGCTCACCTTGTTAGACACGTGAACGGGAGGCGGAACGGCGGGACTGAAACCACGTCTGGGCAACAAGTAGCACGTCCAAACAAGGAGTAGGAATCGGCACAGGCTCGCTGGGCCCTGTGTTATCGACCCGACGTGCCAAAGTCTCCGGCCACGTGTATAACTTTGGTGAATTTCTGCAAATACCTTGTAGACGGGGCTGTGACAGGGACCTTATTGGGGTGTCGACGATAATGAGGGCCATGGCGGGCATTTTTGCTGAGTTTGCAGATGGCACAAAGATAGCGAGAGGGACAGGTAGTTTTGAGGAAACGGGCAGGCTGCAGAAGGGCGTGGAGATGAAGGGCGAGTGGGGAAAGAAGTGACCAAGTGTGCGGTTTTGCACTTTGGTAGCAAGAACAATCGGGTAGACGATTTTCTGAACGAGGGAAAGGCTTTGCAAATCTGAAGCGCTGAGGGTCTTGGGAGTCTTAGTTCCAGGTTGTTTCATGATTAACATGCAGGTTCATCCGATGGTTCGGAAGGCAAATGCAGTGTCGGCATTCATTTCAAGCGGGCGAGAAAAAAGGAGCAGAGACGTGCTGCTGAGGCTGCATCAGACTCTGGTCTGACCACAGGTGGAATATCGGGAGCAGTTTTGTGCCCTGTACCAAAGGAAGGGATGCGCTGGTGTTGGAGGGAGTCTAGAGAAGGTTTACAAGCGTGTTCCCCCTGGGGCTGAAGGGTTTGTCACACGAGGTCTCTGGGTCTATACCCGATGGTGTTTCGAAAGGTAAGGCGGGATCTGACTGAACCTTACAGGCTACTGGGAGGCCTGGTCAGAGTGGATGTGAAGAAGATTAGATTAGATTACATTACATTACAGTGTGGAAACAGGCCCTTCGACCCAACAAGTCCACACCGACCCGCCGAAGCGCAACCCACCCATACCCCTACATTTGCCCCTTACCTAACACTACGGGCAATTTAGCATGGCCAATTCACCTGACCTGCACATCTTTGGACTGTGGGAGGAAACCGGAGCACCCGGAGGAAACCCACGCAGGCACGGGGAGAACGTGCAAACTCCACACAGTCAGTCGCCTGAGGCGGGAATTGAACCCGATGATCCCACTAGTAGGCGAGACGAGGACCTGGAAGTACAGCCTCAGGGTGAAGGGTCGTCCCTTCAGGCTGAGATGAGGTTGCATTTAAGACAGAGATAGAGAGGTTCTTGACTATAAGGGGATCAAGGGTTGTGGGGAGAGGGCAGGAGAATCGGGGTTGAGAAACCTGTGAGCCACGACCGAATGGCGGAGCGTGGGCCGAATGGCCCGATTCTGCTCCTACGTCTTATGGGCCGTCAGACCTTCCGTGGTCTTGCGGTCATGACAGAAAGCAGTTGTTTCCCAGAGGGTGGCGGCGGTCTGGAATGCACTGCTTGGGAGGGTAGCGAGGCGGGGAACCTCAAAACCTTGAAAAACTACTTGGATGAGCACTGGAAATGTCATAACCTTTCCTGGCTACGGACCAAGTGCTGGAAAGTGGGACTAGAGCAGACTTAGAGTAGCTTTGTCAGTGCGGACTCGGAGGGCCAAAGGGCCTCTTCTGTACTGTGTGACTGTGTGGGGAAGCTTTCTGATTCCCATCTGTTGATTGAGGCCGCCCCATTGATGCTTCCTGATGCGGAGCAGCCGGATGGATCCAAGTGCGCATTGAAGGTGAGAGGGTGGCAGAGAGCTTCGGAGCCTCCGTCCGTTTGGTTCAGGTTTCGTCTCGTCCTGATGCAAGCATCGATGTACGTGCTCAGTGGCTACCAATAGAGTGAAGGTGCAGTTGATCACTGACTCCACGCGTGGTGCTGCAGGTTGTAATGTCTAGACGAAAACAGAACTCGCTGCACCCTTCGGGAGAAGGGTCACTGGACTCGAAAAAGCGTTAATTCTGCTTTTTCCCCACAGATGCTGAGGTTTTGCTTACTGGGTGTTTTGCTTTATTTTGCATTTTAGACCTTGCTTTTTGATTGCACAGCCACTATCAAACCATTAGCTTGCTGTTAGCGCTGCAATTAGCACTCTTGAATCTTGATTTGCAATTCTAAGGAAGCAGACCGAATTGGAATGTTTGGAGCCGAACCAATAAAGGCTGATTTGCTGTAAATTGATCTTCACATCCCCGCCCCGTCGTGCTATTCATTTGCACGAGGTGGGTTGGGGGATGGGAGTTCACACTTTCCAAGACAAGATGGATTAGTCTGTAAGAGGTACTGTTCGTAAAGGTGAGCGAGCCGAGATTTCCTGACAGTGAGATTTTTCGGTCAGAATTCGAACCTGCTCCAATCATTTGCCTTGTGGGGAGGCAGGGATTTTTCACATTGGTAACAGCTGAGATTTTTAGAACGTCGAACAGAGCAGCGCAACAACAGGCCCTTCGGCAACTGTGAGAAACAAAACTCACTCACAATTCAGCCTGAGACAAAGCCTTGGAAACAAGAACATTTAATTCTTTACGGCCTTGCAAGAACAGGCGTTTTGCTCAAGCAATCAGGCTAGCAAAAGCGCGCGAAAACAAAACATGTAAGCATTCTTATTCAGTTTGCAAGTTGCGGAATCACGCCTCCCTTTTCCCATCCTATCATAAGCCGATTACCTCACTCGTTTTTCTCTAATTTTCCTTATCTGACTACCCTGCTGTCCTTGTCCTTGTCTGTTACAGCCTGTCTGCTATTTTATCCAGTTCCCCTTATCATACTATAAGCTTATTGTGAAATGCCCCTACTGCTACTTTTGTGGTCAGCTACAACACTTTAAAGTTATTTCTTAGTTTACAACTATTTCTTAAACAAAAACCTCTATATTCGTTAAAATCTTAGCCTTAGGTATGCTGCAAGAATCCCGCGACCGTTTGTGTAATGTTCCCCTTCCCCTCCCCCCACAACACTCCGTCACCCATCTGCAAAAACAACATCTCTAACTGCATTTCTAATCTCCCACAAACTGTCAGGGACATTTAAGCTACTGCTCGGCGAGCACACGCTGGACGGCAGTAAATTGAGGGGTGTGTAGGTTAGGTTGATCTTAGATTAAGAAAACTGCTCGGCACGACATCGTGGGCCGAAGGGCCTGTACTGTGCAATGTTCTAACTGCAGGCACATCCACACACATCAAAGACATGGAGGGCTCGGCTGAATCTATTGCTTTCTTCTCTACGTGTCACGTTTCATCGAGGTAGCGTCCTAGGCCCAAGCATCTTCAGCGAGTGGTGAGAATATGCAGTGCACTGCCTGAGAGAGAGGGTGCTGGAGGCAGATTCAATGGTGACTTTGGTCGGAGGGTCGGATACTTATCTGAAGAGAGAATATTTGCTGCAGGGCGAGTGGGACTGGGGAAGTTGCTCGTGCAGAGAGCTGATGCAGACATGACAGGCTGAATGTATCATTCAATGCGTGCAGTTCTGCAGTTGGTTACCGCCTCCTCAAAAACGCTGTGCTGGTCACGTGAGAAGTCACGTAAGCTTAGCCCTGACCCACTTGATTGGTGAGATACTGACGATCTCTACATGACCATGAGACAGTGGTTCACTGACAGGGGAAAAAAAGCAACTGCTGTAAACGGACCTGCTGCTCTCGTTAGAAATCCTGGGAGGACTACGGCGACAGGGAAACTGTCAGCAGTGATCTACAAGTCTTTGAACAGAATCAAGCTGATTGAAAACATGGAGGACAAATGGGACTTGAGGCAGTCCGCGGTATTGTAGTTATCGCTTCTCGGCCTTTTGGCTAAGATCAAGTGTAGTATCTGTTCTTATCAGTTTAATATCTGATACGTCCCTTATCTGGGGACCATATATTAAATTGATTTTTGGAGCAGGGAGATGGAATAGGGGCTTGCTCCGTCCACTCCACGCATCGACCTGGTATTGCAGTACCTCCGGGAACGGTGCACCCCTCATCTATAAATCTAAAAACAGCTTCATGTTTATAACTCAGGCTTTCGGTGCTTTGTGTCTGCTGGATGGGTTTGAGTACCAAGTGCTTCATTTCTCACACCTCACATCCAACCGGGCGTGAGTCGATTCAAACTCGTCT
Source organism: Chiloscyllium plagiosum (assembly GCF_037043375.1). Classification (NCBI taxonomy): domain Eukaryota; kingdom Metazoa; phylum Chordata; class Chondrichthyes; order Orectolobiformes; family Hemiscylliidae; genus Chiloscyllium; species Chiloscyllium plagiosum. The sequence goes on from NW_028270157.1 coordinate 78,166,297, forward strand.
GTTCTAAGGTGGCTGCTCAGCTCCCGCTCCCTATCCTTCTCTCGCCATCTCTGTCTCTTGCGCACCTTGACACTTGCTCTCAATGTCATCCCCTCGGACCCCTGCTGCGTGCTGCACCTTCCCGCCAACGCCGGGCCCCGATCACACCACGTGGTGTCAGAATTTGGGAGTCGCAGCAACCGTAGCTGCCCACCAGCTTTTCATACTCGCGAGCGACATTTCAGAAAAACAAGAGAAGGTCAACTGTGCTACGTTGCTGCATGCTGCTGGGGATGAAGCTATCTCGGGGTTCAGTCGTTTTGATTTTGATGACTTGAAAGAGAGATTTCGAGAACACTGTGAGCTAGGACAAAAATCATCGGGACGTATTTAAGGCACATGCTTTTCATCAGACTGCAAGGGCAGGCGGAATCGATAGGTACGTATGTGACTGACCGGAAAAACGAGGCAAAGGACTGTGAGTTTCAGCCATTTTCCGATTCACGGAGCCGCGACAGAATCGTGTGTGCTATCACGAATGACTGAGTCAGAGGCAGGTTACTCAGAGAGTCAATTCTCACTGGGAAAAGCAAAGAGACAGCACTAACTCGACAACAGCACGTGAGAAAACGTAGAACAAACAAACCAATGTTTGCTGACCGGAACTGGCCTGGAAAGATAATAAGGCAGGTAGGAGCACTGCAGATTATCCGGCACCTGGGCTGTGTACGCAGGGACTGGCACAACACCCCCTTGCCTTCTTTTGCACTTAGAATGCTGCCAGTTCTGGCTGAGGCAGCAAAGTCAGTCTCACACAAGCAGCGTGTGCCAGCTGTCTGTGACAACAAATTCCAAAGACTCACAACCCTCTGAGAGAAGACGTTTCTCCTGATCTCACTCTTAAATTGGTGCCTCTTTATTCTGTTCAGTTCTAGACACTCCCATGAGGGAAAATGTCCTCTCAGCATTTACCCTGTCGAGCCACGTAAGAATCCAATATGTTTCAATAAGATTGTGTCTCATTCATTTAAACTCAGGATCTACACTCATCTGGAGGTAGGGTTTACCGGGCTCAGTTTTACTGAAAAGCTGACCTCCGGCTAGTTCAGCAAATAGGTCGTTGAGCAAAGGGAAAGGAAACCGCCTAGCACACACCAGCAGGTGAACTGTTGCAGCATGATATTGCGGCTCCGGCACTCAATCCCTCTACGAATGAAACCTAACAGCCTTCTTAACAGCACTATCCACTTGGGTGGCAACTTTCAGGGATCTATGTACATGGGACTCCAAGATCCCTCTGCACATCCACACTACCAAGAATCTTTCCATCGACCCAGTACTCTGCCTTCCTGTTATTCTTCCCAAAGTGCATCACCTCACATTTAGCTGCATTGAACTCCATTTGCCACCTCTCAGCCCAATTCTGCAGTTTATCCAAGTCCCCCTGCAACCTGTAACATTCTTCCACACTGACCACGACTCCACCGACTTTAGCGTCGTCTGCAAATTTACTAATCCATCCACCTATGTTATGCCTGCATCTAAGTCATTTATAAAAATGACAAACAGCAGTGGTCCCAAAACAGACCCTTGTGGCACACCACTAGTAACCGGACTCCAGGCTGAATATTTTCCATCAACCACCACCCGCTGCCTTCTTTCAGAAAGCCAGTTTCTAAGCCAAGCTGCTAAATCACCCTCAGTTCCATGCCTCTGCATTTTCTCCAACAGCCTACCACGTGGAACCTTATCAAAGGCTCCCGGCGTCCTGCTTCTCTATCCCATTGAAAACAATAGCGTGCTTCTTTAGAATTCTTGATCAGTCACTCTCAGAATCTTGACAAGTGATTGCCTTCGGCCCAGTTGAGTTTGATTCTGTCCAACCACATTCTTGCCCATAAAGCTCTAAGATTTCCTTTGTTGACGCGCAGGCTGTGTCTTCAGACTGACCGTATAACTGAACGTTCCCACCGTGAAAGCACCTGTGTGTGTTCCTCGCTCAGTTTCTGAAGGTTGCAGCGCAACGTGACTCAGCCGTATCAATGAAACCGGTGTCCACCTCCATTCTTACCGGTTTGCCGTTCAGTAAGGGAGCGACCGGGGCGTCGGCAGCTATCGCCAGTATCTGTAACAACAACACCTCATTGGTTTGTGCGCCTGGGCTTTTGTCTTCTTGCCCTTTTTGTACCATTTAGGATTTCTTCCTGTACTTTCGCTGCAGGTTATTGGTACTTTCTCCCCCGAGCGCACCCACTTAATATATTCTTTTTTAATGCTGCAGTTTCTGCACACAGCTTCTTTCCAGCAGCAATTTGCTGCTGCCTGACATGTGTTTCCACAGCAGTGGCAGTTTTGTGTCTGCGTTGGTGCTTGTCCCTGGGCCACCATTTTGTGAACTCTCAGCCACCATTTTGTGAGGTGTTGACCTTCCTTGGCTGCGAGTTCCATCACGGTTGCCATTCCCAGCACTTTCATTTAAGTGTAGTCACCTTTGCGTCAGTAATCTCTTCTGGATCGCTTCACATCTTACGGCAGGCTGCTACAAAAGGTAGAGTCTCGTGGGATCTGAGGTGAGTCTGCGTTGGTGCTTGTCCCTGGGCCACCATTAAGGGGGGGTAGATATAGGACTGATGTTAGGGGTAGGTTCTTCACTCAGCGAGTCGTTAGTTCATGGAATGCCCTGCCAGTAACAGTGGTGGACTCTCCCTCTTTATGGGCATTTAAGAGGGCATTGGATAGGTATATAGAGGATAGTGGGTTAGTGTAGTTTAGGTGGGCTTGGATCGGCGCAACATCGAGGGCCCAAGGGCCTGTACTGCGCTGTATTCTTCTATGTTCTATGTTCTATGAGTCGGCTAGCTGGATACAAAACCGACTCGGGGCGCATTTTTCGGAAAGGAGATCAGTAACTAGTGGCGTCCCGCAGGGCTCAGTGCTAGGACTTTTGTTGTTTGTGACGTGTAAATAAATGATCTGTACAAAGAGCTGTACAAAACTCCAGTTAGGCTACAATTGGGATATCGCGCGCAATGCTGTTCGGCACACTACCAGAAGGACGTGGATGCTTTGGAGAGGGTGCAGAGAAGGTTTACCAGCACGTTGCCTGCCCTGGAGCGCTTCTGCTGTGAGGAGAGATTGAATAAACTTGGATTGTCGTCACTGCAAAGACGGAAGCTGAGGGGCGACCTGATAGTGGTCGACAGCATACTGAGAGGCATCGAAAGGGTGGGGTGGCGAGTCAGTGGGTACAGGTTCACGGTGAGAGGGGGAAAGTGAGAAGGGAAAAGTGCGGGGAAAGGTTTTCACACAGAGGATGGTGGGTGCCTGGAACGCGTTGCCAGTCGAAGCGCTGGAAGCAGGCACATTAGGAACGTGGGTTGGTACATTAGGAACTTGCAGCGTGGGTTGGTACCTGGGACTTCGATGTTGTGGCTATTACGGAGACATGGGTAGAACAGGGACAGGATTGGCTGTTGCAGGTTCCAGGGTTTAAATGTTTTAGTAGGGTCAGAGGTGGGGGTAAAAGAGGGGGAGGTGTGGCATTGCTTGTCAAAGATAGTATTACAGCTGTGGAAAGGACGATGGATGAAGACTCGCCGTCTGAGGTAGTTTGGGCTGAGGTTAGGAATAGGAAAGGTGAGCTCACCCTGTTAGTAATTTTTTACAGGCCTCCTAATAGTCCTAGAAACGTAGAAGAAAGGATTGCGAGGATGATTCAAGAGAAGAGTGAAAGTAATAGGGTGGTTGTTATGGGGGACTTTAACTTTCCTGATATTGATTGGGAAAGCTATAGCTCAAGTTCGTTAGATGGGTCAGTGTTTGTCCAATGTGTGCAGGAGGGTTTCCTGACACAATATGTAGATAGGCCAACAAGAGGTGAGGCCATACTGGATTTGGTTCTGGGTAACGAACCAGGCCAGGTGTTAGAATTAGAGGTAGGTGAGCACTTTGGGGACAGTGACCACAATTCGGTGACTTTTACTCTCGCGATGGAGAGGGATAAGTGTGCACTACAGGGCAAGAGTTATAGCTGGGGGCAGGGAAATTATGATGCGGTGAGGCATGACTTAGGATGTGTGGCTTGGAAAAGTAAGCTTCAAGACAAGGGCGTAACTGATATGTGGAGCTTGTTCAAGGAGCAACTATTGAGTGTCCTTGATAAGTATGTACCCGTCAGGCAGGGAGGAAAGGGTCGTGTGAGGGAGCCGTGGTTTAATAAGGAATTGGAATCCCTTGTTAAATGGAAGAGGGCGGCCTATGTAAAGATGAGGCGTGAAGGTTCAATTGGGGCGATTGAGAGTTATACGGTAGCCAGGAAGGACCTGAAGAGAGAGCTAAGAGCAGCAAGGAGGGGACATGAAAGGGCCTTAGTTGGTAGGATTAGGGAAAACCCTAAGGCTTTCTATAGGTATGTCAGGAATAAAAGAATGACTAGGGTAGGAATAGGTCCAGTCAAGGATAGTAGTGGGAAGTTGCGTGTGGACGCTGAAGAGATTGGGGAGACATTGAATGAATACTTTTCGTCAGTATTCAATCAGGAACAGGACATTGTTGTCAATGTGAGTACTGAGTCACAATTAAGTAGAATGGATGGCTTTGAGGTATGTAGAGAAGAGGTGTTGGAAATTCTGGAAAGGGTGAAAATAGATAAGTCCCCTGGGCCTGATGGCATTTATCCTAGGATTCTCCGGGAAGCAAGAGAGGAGATTGCAGAGCCATTGGCCTTGATTTTTATGTCCTCGTTGTCTACAGGAGTAGTGCCAGAAGATTGGAGGCTAGCAAATGTGGTTCCCTTGTTCAAGAAGGGGAGTAGGGATAACCCTAGTAACTATTGGCTGGTGAGTCTCACTTCTGTTGTGGGCAAAATCTTAGAGAGAATTCTAAGGGATAGGATTTATGAACATCTGGATAGGAATAATGTGATCAAGGATAGTCAGCATGGTTTTGTGAAGGGCAGGTCGTGCCTCACAAACCTTATTGAATTCTTTGAGAAGGTGACTAAGGAGGTGAACGAGGGGAAAGCGGTAGATGTGGTGTATATGGATTTTAGTAAGGCGTTTGATAAGGTTCCTCATGGTGGACTACTGCAAAAAACACGGAGGTATGGCATTGAGGGTGAGTTGGAGGTTTGGATTAGGAGTTGGCTGGCTGGAAGAAGACAGAGGGTAGTAGTTGATGGCAAAGGTTCATCTTGGAGTGCCGGCACTAGCGGTGTTCCGCAAGGATCTGTTTTGGGACCATTGCTGTTTGTCATTTTTATAAATGACCTGGAGGAGGGGTTAGAAGGTTGGGTGAGCAAGTTTGCGGATGATACGAAAGTCGGAGGAGTTGTAGACAGTGAGGAAGGATGTGGCAGGTTACAGCGGGATATAGATAAACTGCAGAACTGGGCAGAAAGGTGGCAAATGGCGTTCAATGTAGCTAAGTGTGAGGTGATTCACTTTGGTAAGAGTAATAAAAAGATGGGGTACTGGGCTAATGGACGGATACTTGGTAGTGTGGATGAGCAGAGGGATCTTGGTGTCCATGTACACAGATCTTTGAAAGTTGCCACCCAGGTAAATAGTGCGGTGAAGAAGGCATATGGCGTACTGGCTTTTATTGGTAGAGGAATTGAGTTCCGGAGTACTGAGGTCATGTTGCAGTTGTATAAGACTCTGGTGCGTCCGCATCTGGAGTATTGTGTGCAGTTTTGGTCGCCATACTATAGGAAGGATGTGGAGGCACTGGAACGGGTGCAGAGGAGGTTTACCAGGATGTTGCCTGGTATGGTAGAAAGATCATATGAGGAAAGGCTGAGGCACTTGGGGTTGTTTTCATTGGAGAAAAGAAGGTTTAGGGGTGACTTGATAGAGGTGTACAAGATGATTAGGGGTTTAGATAGGGTCGACAGTGAGAATCTTTTTCCAAGGGGGCATAGCTTTAAATTAAGGGGGGGTAGGTATAGGACAGATGTTAGGGGTAGGTTCTTTACTCAGCGAGTCGTGAGTTCATGGAATGCCCTGCCAGTAGCAGTGGTGGACTCTCCCTCATTATGGGCATTTAAGCGGGCATTGGATAGGCATATGGAGGATAGTGGGCTAGTGTAGGTTAGGTGGGCTTGGATCGGCGCAACATCGAGGGCCGAAGGGCCTGTACTGCGCTGTATTCTTCTATGTTCTATGTTTAAGGCTCACCTTGTTAGACACGTGAACGGGAGGCGGAACGGCGGGACTGAAACCACGTCTGGGCAACAAGTAGCACGTCCAAACAAGGAGTAGGAATCGGCACAGGCTCGCTGGGCCCTGTGTTATCGACCCGACGTGCCAAAGTCTCCGGCCACGTGTATAACTTTGGTGAATTTCTGCAAATACCTTGTAGACGGGGCTGTGACAGGGACCTTATTGGGGTGTCGACGATAATGAGGGCCATGGCGGGCATTTTTGCTGAGTTTGCAGATGGCACAAAGATAGCGAGAGGGACAGGTAGTTTTGAGGAAACGGGCAGGCTGCAGAAGGGCGTGGAGATGAAGGGCGAGTGGGGAAAGAAGTGACCAAGTGTGCGGTTTTGCACTTTGGTAGCAAGAACAATCGGGTAGACGATTTTCTGAACGAGGGAAAGGCTTTGCAAATCTGAAGCGCTGAGGGTCTTGGGAGTCTTAGTTCCAGGTTGTTTCATGATTAACATGCAGGTTCATCCGATGGTTCGGAAGGCAAATGCAGTGTCGGCATTCATTTCAAGCGGGCGAGAAAAAAGGAGCAGAGACGTGCTGCTGAGGCTGCATCAGACTCTGGTCTGACCACAGGTGGAATATCGGGAGCAGTTTTGTGCCCTGTACCAAAGGAAGGGATGCGCTGGTGTTGGAGGGAGTCTAGAGAAGGTTTACAAGCGTGTTCCCCCTGGGGCTGAAGGGTTTGTCACACGAGGTCTCTGGGTCTATACCCGATGGTGTTTCGAAAGGTAAGGCGGGATCTGACTGAACCTTACAGGCTACTGGGAGGCCTGGTCAGAGTGGATGTGAAGAAGATTAGATTAGTTTACATTACATTACAGTGTGGAAACAGGCCCTTCGACCCAACAAGTCCACACCGACCCGCCGAAGCGCAACCCACCCATACCCCTACATTTGCCCCTTACCTAACACTACGGGCAATTTAGCATGGCCAATTCACCTGACCTGCACATCTTTGGACTGTGGGAGGAAACCGGAGCACCCGGAGGAAACCCACGCAGGCACGGGGAGAACGTGCAAACTCCACACAGTCAGTCGCCTGAGGCGGGAATTGAACCCGATGATCCCACTAGTAGGCGAGACGAGGACCTGGAAGTACAGCCTCAGGGTGAAGGGTCGTCCCTTCAGGCTGAGATGAGGTTGCATTTAAGACAGAGATAGAGAGGTTCTTGACTATAAGGGGATCAAGGGTTGTGGGGAGAGGGCAGGAGAATCGGGGTTGAGAAACCTGTGAGCCACGACCGAATGGCGGAGCGTGGGCCGAATGGCCCGATTCTGCTCCTACGTCTTATGGGCCGTCAGACCTTCCGTGGTCTTGCGGTCATGACAGAAAGCAGTTGTTTCCCAGAGGGTGGCGGCGGTCTGGAATGCACTGCTTGGGAGGGTAGCGAGGCGGGGAACCTCAAAACCTTGAAAAACTACTTGGATGAGCACTGGAAATGTCATAACCTTTCCTGGCTACGGACCAAGTGCTGGAAAGTGGGACTAGAGCAGACTTAGAGTAGCTTTGTCAGTGCGGACTCGGAGGGCCAAAGGGCCTCTTCTGTACTGTGTGACTGTGTGGGGAAGCTTTCTGATTCCCATCTGTTGATTGAGGCCGCCCCATTGATGCTTCCTGATGCGGAGCAGCCGGATGGATCCAAGTGCGCATTGAAGGTGAGAGGGTGGCAGAGAGCTTCGGAGCCTCCGTCCGTTTGGTTCAGGTTTCGTCTCGTCCTGATGCAAGCATCGATGTACGTGCTCAGTGGCTACCAATAGAGTGAAGGTGCAGTTGATCACTGACTCCACGCGTGGTGCTGCAGGTTGTAATGTCTAGACGAAAACAGAACTCGCTGCACCCTTCGGGAGAAGGGTCACTGGACTCGAAAAAGCGTTAATTCTGCTTTTTCCCCACAGATGCTGAGGTTTTGCTTACTGGGTGTTTTGCTTTATTTTGCATTTTAGACCTTGCTTTTTGATTGCACAGCCACTATCAAACCATTAGCTTGCTGTTAGCGCTGCAATTAGCACTCTTGAATCTTGATTTGCAATTCTAAGGAAGCAGACCGAATTGGAATGTTTGGAGCCGAACCAATAAAGGCTGATTTGCTGTAAATTGATCTTCACATCCCCGCCCCGTCGTGCTATTCATTTGCACGAGGTGGGTTGGGGGATGGGAGTTCACACTTTCCAAGACAAGATGGATTAGTCTGTAAGAGGTACTGTTCGTAAAGGTGAGCGAGCCGAGATTTCCTGACAGTGAGATTTTTCGGTCAGAATTCGAACCTGCTCCAATCATTTGCCTTGTGGGGAGGCAGGGATTTTTCACATTGGTAACAGCTGAGATTTTTAGAACGTCGAACAGAGCAGCGCAACAACAGGCCCTTCGGCAACTGTGAGAAACAAAACTCACTCACAATTCAGCCTGAGACAAAGCCTTGGAAACAAGAACATTTAATTCTTTACGGCCTTGCAAGAACAGGCGTTTTGCTCAAGCAATCAGGCTAGCAAAAGCGCGCGAAAACAAAACATGTAAGCATTCTTATTCAGTTTGCAAGTTGCGGAATCACGCCTCCCTTTTCCCATCCTATCATAAGCCGATTACCTCACTCGTTTTTCTCTAATTTTCCTTATCTGACTACCCTGCTGTCCTTGTCCTTGTCTGTTACAGCCTGTCTGCTATTTTATCCAGTTCCCCTTATCATACTATAAGCTTATTGTGAAATGCCCCTACTGCTACTTTTGTGGTCAGCTACAACACTTTAAAGTTATTTCTTAGTTTACAACTATTTCTTAAACAAAAACCTCTATATTCGTTAAAATCTTAGCCTTAGGTATGCTGCAAGAATCCCGCGACCGTTTGTGTAATGTTCCCCTTCCCCTCCCCCCACAACACCCCGTCACCCATCTGCAAAAACAACATCTCTAACTGCATTTCTAATCTCCCACAAACTGTCAGGGACATTTAAGCTACTGCTCGGCGAGCACACGCTGGACGGCAGTAAATTGAGGGGTGTGTAGGTTAGGTTGATCTTAGATTAAGAAAACTGCTCGGCACGACATCGTGGGCCGAAGGGCCTGTACTGTGCAATGTTCTAACTGCAGGCACATCCACACACATCAAAGACATGGAGGGCTCGGCTGAATCTATTGCTTTCTTCTCTACGTGTCACGTTTCATCGAGGTAGCGTCCTAGGCCCAAGCATCTTCAGCGAGTGGTGAGAATATGCAGTGCACTGCCTGAGAGAGAGGGTGCTGGAGGCAGATTCAATGGTGACTTTGGTCGGAGGGTCGGATACTTATCTGAAGAGAGAATATTTGCTGCAGGGCGAGTGGGACTGGGGAAGTTGCTCGTGCAGAGAGCTGATGCAGACATGACAGGCTGAATGTATCATTCAATGCGTGCAGTTCTGCAGTTGGTTACCGCCTCCTCAAAAACGCTGTGCTGGTCACGTGAGAAGTCACGTAAGCTTAGCCCTGACCCACTTGATTGGTGAGATACTGACGATCTCTACATGACCATGAGACAGTGGTTCACTGACAGGGGAAAAAAAGCAACTGCTGTAAACGGACCTGCTGCTCTCGTTAGAAATCCTGGGAGGACTACGGCGACAGGGAAACTGTCAGCAGTGATCTACAAGTCTTTGAACAGAATCAAGCTGATTGAAAACATGGAGGACAAATGGGACTTGAGGCAGTCCGCGGTATTGTAGTTATCGCTTCTCGGCCTTTTGGCTAAGATCAAGTGTCTGTTCTTATCAGGACGGGGGTCGAGTTGCGAGTCATCAGAGCTAGTGGAGATCATCGCTGGATCGTGATTGGACGTTGGAGGATCGTTTGGTTGTGCTGACCTGCTATTGGTGGATCTTCATGCTGGCTTCGGCCTAACGCCAATTCAGGGACCAGCCAACCTCCGAGCTATGGCCTCAACAGCTGCGTGCAGCCCTGGGCAGGGGGTTCGAAACACCGTCCGGGTGTCTGTCAAGCAGGTGGGGGGCCGTACACCGGTGGATCGCATCCTGTTTATTAAGAAGGTATTGCTAGGATGCTGTGGGTTCGCTGCAGCAGACGTGTACTGCCTGCAGGATTTCCCTGGGGCAGGCTACTTTGATGTGACCTTCAGGAGCGTGAAGCAGTGCGAACAGCTCCTGAAGGTCTTCAAGGAGAAGGAAGGGGAGCCGCTGTTCTCCACCTTGTCGGCAACCCCATTGTGTGTGCTTCCTGCACAGAGGAGTCGGGTTGTTACAATCCATATGTACAACCCCTATGTTCCAGCGGCTGATGTCCTGACTTTCCTGGGAAGGTACGTCCAAGTTGAGGGAGAAGCCACCGACGTGATCGACCCCTTTGGGATCTGGACCAGTAAGCGACAGGTCAGAGTGACTCTGAGGGTCGATGGCAATGGGAACATTCTTCACCCACCCTCGAGCTTCGCAATTGGAGGGAACAGAGGCTACCTGACATATGCAGGGCAGCCAAAAGTGTGCCGAGCCTGCGGGAAGTCGGGACATGTGCTGGCGGATTGCAAAGTGACCATCTGCAGGAACTGCAAACAGGAGGGTCACCTGACTAAGGACTGTCAGGAAGAAAAGAGCTGCAACCTGTGCGGAGAGGTGGGCCACATGTACAAGACCTGCCCAAGATGGGGGGTCCCCACTTACGCACAGATGGCTGGAGGTGGCAAGGCGAGCCGTGGACCCCCAAAGACCAGTAACGTCCACCTAGACAGCAGGGAAACAGAGTCTGGTGGCACCCAGAAAGAAGAACAGGCCGGAGTGGAGGAGGGGGCAGCCAGCGGAGAGACACAGCAGCTGATCCTAGCTCTCGCTGGGCAGATGGAAGCAATGGAGGAGGAGCTAATCGAGCAGGCAGAGGAGTGGATACCGGTTATAAACAGGAAGAGAAAATCCGGCCACGCCCACAAAGCCTCCGAGCAAAGGGGGAAAAGACAGCTGCACGAGGGAGGGACGGCCAGCTCTTCGGATGGGGAAGACGGGCACAAAGAACATCATCACCACCAGAAGAAGAGACAGAGCGCCGTAGATAAAGAGGAGGGCATTTCCTCCCAACCAGGAAACAACGGACCCCCTGAAGTCCACCCTCCACCCAGTGAGAACCAGGGGGTACCCACTGTCCCACAACTACAGGTAACTGAGAGCTGCGATCCTCTGACAGTCCCATTGTCAGACACAGAACTGGACGGTGCGGACCCTTGCCTTGGCTCAATGACACCAGAGCAGGTAAATGACCCCAGTGAGGGCCTGGATAGCTACCTCAGCCCAGCGAAGGTCCAGCAGTTCGTGCACACCATGGGGATGCAGACAGCTACCCCAGAGACAGGACAGTCAAATGGACAATGGTAACCCCATAAACTGGGGGTTAAAGAAGTTTTTCCTTTGCTCTCATATAACAGGGCACCCACTCAGTAGGTGGGTTCCGCTGAAGCCACAGCTAAATAATAAGAGACTGGATGGTTAATGAAGGGAACTGTAAATAGGATAACTGTAAATTTGAGTAATTCAATCTGTTCTTTACGACATGGAATGTATATATTTATGAACGATATGACAAATTGTACAAGTACCAAAGATTTATTTATATGAATAAAGTATATTTTGAAATAAAAAAAAAAAAAATCTGTTCTTATCAGTTTAATATCTGATACGTCCCTTATCTGGGGACCATATATTAAATTGATTTTTGGAGCAGGGAGATGGAATAGGGGCTTGCTCCGTCCACTCCACGCATCGACCTGGTATTGCAGTACCTCCGGGAACGGTGCACCCCTCATCTATAAATCTAAAAACAGCTTCATGTTTATAACTCAGGCTTTCGGTGCTTTGTGTCTGCTGGATGGGTTTGAGTACCAAGTGCTTCATTTCTCACACCTCACATCCAACCGGGCGTGAGTCGATTCAAACTCGTCTGTTCTAAGGTGGCTGCTCAGCTCCCGCTCCCTATCCTTCTCTCGCCATCTCTGTCTCTTGCGCACCTTGACACTTGCTCTCAATGTCATCCCCTCGGACCCCTGCTGCGTGCTGCACCTTCCCGCCAACGCCGGGCCCCGATCACACCACGTGGTGTCAGAATTTGGGAGTCGCAGCAACCGTAGCTGCCCACCAGCTTTTCATACTCGCGAGCGACATTTCAGAAAAACAAGAGAAGGTCAACTGTGCTACGTTGCTGCATGCTGCTGGGGATGAAGCTATCTCGGGGTTCAGTCGTTTTGATTTTGATGACTTGAAAGAGAGATTTCGAGAACACTGTGAGCTAGGACAAAAATCATCGGGACGTATTTAAGGCACATGCTTTTCATCAGACTGCAAGGGCAGGCGGAATCGATAGGTACATATGTGACTGACCGGAAAAACGAGGCAAAGGACTGTGAGTTTCAGCCATTTTCCGATTCACGGAGCCGCGACAGAATCGTGTGTGCTATCACGAATGACTGAGTCAGAGGCAGGTTACTCAGAGAGTCAATTCTCACTGGGAAAAGCAAAGAGACAGCACTAACTCGACAACAGCACGTGAGAAAACGTAGAACAAACAAACCAATGTTTGCTGACCGGAACTGGCCTGGAAAAATAATAAGGCAGGTAGGAGCACTGCAGATTATCCGGCACCTGGGCTGTGTACGCAGGGACTGGCACAACACCCCCTTGCCTTCTTTTGCACTTAGAATGCTGCCAGTTCTGGCTGAGGCAGCAAAGTCAGTCTCACACAAGCAGCGTGTGCCAGCTGTCTGTGACAACAAATTCCAAAGACTCACAACCCTCTGAGAGAAGACGTTTCTCCTGATCTCACTCTTAAATTGGTGCCTCTTTATTCTGTTCAGTTCTAGACACTCCCATGAGGGAAAATGTCCTCTCAGCATTTACCCTGTCGAGCCACGTAAGAATCCAATATGTTTCAATAAGATTGTGTCTCATTCATTTAAACTCAGGATCTACACTCATCTGGAGGTAGGGTTTACCGGGCTCAGTTTTACTGAAAAGCTGACCTCCGGCTAGTTCAGCAAATAGGTCGTTGAGCAAAGGGAAAGGAAACCGCCTAGCACACACCAGCAGGTGAACTGTTGCAGCATGATATTGCGGCTCCGGCACTCAATCCCTCTACGAATGAAACCTAACAGCCTTCTTAACAGCACTATCCACTTGGGTGGCAACTTTCAGGGATCTATGTACATGGGACTCCAAGATCCCTCTGCACATCCACACTACCAAGAATCTTTCCATCGACCCAGTACTCTGCCTTCCTGTTATTCTTCCCAAAGTGCATCACCTCACATTTAGCTGCATTGAACTCCATTTGCCACCTCTCAGCCCAATTCTGCAGTTTATCCAAGTCCCCCTGCAACCTGTAACATTCTTCCACACTGACCACGACTCCACCGACTTTAGCGTCGTCTGCAAATTTACTAATCCATCCACCTATGTTATGCCTGCATCTAAGTCATTTATAAAAATGACAAACAGCAGTGGTCCCAAAACAGACCCTTGTGGCACACCACTAGTAACCGGACTCCAGGCTGAATATTTTCCATCAACCACCACCCGCTGCCTTCTTTCAGAAAGCCAGTTTCTAAGCCAAGCTGCTAAATCACCCTCAGTTCCATGCCTCTGCATTTTCTCCAACAGCCTACCACGTGGAACCTTATCAAAGGCTCCCGGCGTCCTGCTTCTCTATCCCATTGAAAACAATAGCGTGCTTCTTTAGAATTCTTGATCAGTCACTCTCAGAATCTTGACAAGTGATTGCCTTCGGCCCAGTTGAGTTTGATTCTGTCCAACCACATTCTTGCCCATAAAGCTCTAAGATTTCCTTTGTTGACGCGCAGGCTGTGTCTTCAGACTGACCGTATAACTGAACGTTCCCACCGTGAAAGCACCTGTGTGTGTTCCTCGCTCAGTTTCTGAAGGTTGCAGCGCAACGTGACTCAGCCGTATCAATGAAACCGGTGTCCACCTCCATTCTTACCGGTTTGCCGTTCAGTAAGGGAGCGACCGGGGCGTCGGCAGCTATCGCCAGTATCTGTAACAACAACACCTCATTGGTTTGTGCGCCTGGGCTTTTGTCTTCTTGCCCTTTTTGTACCATTTAGGATTTCTTCCTGTACTTTCGCTGCAGGTTATTGGTACTTTCTCCCCCGAGCGCACCCACTTAATATATTCTTTTTTAATGCTGCAGTTTCTGCACACAGCTTCTTTCCAGCAGCAATTTGCTGCTGCCTGACATGTGTTTCCACAGCAGTGGCAGTTTTGTGTCTGCGTTGGTGCTTGTCCCTGGGCCACCATTTTGTGAACTCTCAGCCACCATTTTGTGAGGTGTTGACCTTCCTTGGCTGCGAGTTCCATCACGGTTGCCATTCCCAGCACTTTCATTTAAGTGTAGTCACCTTTGCGTCAGTAATCTCTTCTGGATCGCTTCACATCTTACGGCAGGCTGCTACAAAAGGTAGAGTCTCGTGGGATCTGAGGTGAGTCTGCGTTGGTGCTTGTCCCTGGGCCACCATTAAGGGGGGGTAGATATAGGACTGATGTTAGGGGTAGGTTCTTCACTCAGCGAGTCGTTAGTTCATGGAATGCCCTGCCAGTAACAGTGGTGGACTCTCCCTCTTTATGGGCATTTAAGAGGGCATTGGATAGGTATATAGAGGATAGTGGGTTAGTGTAGTTTAGGTGGGCTTGGATCGGCGCAACATCGAGGGCCCAAGGGCCTGTACTGCGCTGTATTCTTCTATGTTCTATGTTCTATGAGTCGGCTAGCTGGATACAAAACCGACTCGGGGCGCATTTTTCGGAAAGGAGATCAGTAACTAGTGGCGTCCCGCAGGGCTCAGTGCTAGGACTTTTGTTGTTTGTGACGTGTAAATAAATGATCTGTACAAAGAGCTGTACAAAACTCCAGTTAGGCTACAATTGGGATATCGCGCGCAATGCTGTTCGGCACACTACCAGAAGGACGTGGATGCTTTGGAGAGGGTGCAGAGAAGGTTTACCAGCACGTTGCCTGCCCTGGAGCGCTTCTGCTGTGAGGAGAGATTGAATAAACTTGGATTGTCGTCACTGCAAAGACGGAAGCTGAGGGGCGACCTGATAGTGGTCGACAGCATACTGAGAGGCATCGAAAGGGTGGGGTGGCGAGTCAGTGGGTACAGGTTCACGGTGAGAGGGGGAAAGTGAGAAGGGAAAAGTGCGGGGAAAGGTTTTCACACAGAGGATGGTGGGTGCCTGGAACGCGTTGCCAGTCGAAGCGCTGGAAGCAGGCACATTAGGAACGTGGGTTGGTACATTAGGAACTTGCAGCGTGGGTTGGTACCTGGGACTTCGATGTTGTGGCTATTACGGAGACATGGGTAGAACAGGGACAGGATTGGCTGTTGCAGGTTCCAGGGTTTAAATGTTTTAGTAGGGTCAGAGGTGGGGGTAAAAGAGGGGGAGGTGTGGCATTGCTTGTCAAAGATAGTATTACAGCTGTGGAAAGGACGATGGATGAAGACTCGCCGTCTGAGGTAGTTTGGGCTGAGGTTAGGAATAGGAAAGGTGAGCTCACCCTGTTAGTAATTTTTTACAGGCCTCCTAATAGTCCTAGAAACGTAGAAGAAAGGATTGCGAGGATGATTCAAGAGAAGAGTGAAAGTAATAGGGTGGTTGTTATGGGGGACTTTAACTTTCCTGATATTGATTGGGAAAGCTATAGCTCAAGTTCGTTAGATGGGTCAGTGTTTGTCCAATGTGTGCAGGAGGGTTTCCTGACACAATATGTAGATAGGCCAACAAGAGGTGAGGCCATACTGGATTTGGTTCTGGGTAACGAACCAGGCCAGGTGTTAGAATTAGAGGTAGGTGAGCACTTTGGGGACAGTGACCACAATTCGGTGACTTTTACTCTCGCGATGGAGAGGGATAAGTGTGCACTACAGGGCAAGAGTTATAGCTGGGGGCAGGGAAATTATGATGCGGTGAGGCATGACTTAGGATGTGTGGCTTGGAAAAGTAAGCTTCAAGACAAGGGCGTAACTGATATGTGGAGCTTGTTCAAGGAGCAACTATTGAGTGTCCTTGATAAGTATGTACCCGTCAGGCAGGGAGGAAAGGGTCGTGTGAGGGAGCCGTGGTTTAATAAGGAATTGGAATCCCTTGTTAAATGGAAGAGGGCGGCCTATGTAAAGATGAGGCGTGAAGGTTCAATTGGGGCGATTGAGAGTTATACGGTAGCCAGGAAGGACCTGAAGAGAGAGCTAAGAGCAGCAAGGAGGGGACATGAAAGGGCCTTAGTTGGTAGGATTAGGGAAAACCCTAAGGCTTTCTATAGGTATGTCAGGAATAAAAGAATGACTAGGGTAGGAATAGGTCCAGTCAAGGATAGTAGTGGGAAGTTGCGTGTGGACGCTGAAGAGATTGGGGAGACATTGAATGAATACTTTTCGTCAGTATTCAATCAGGAACAGGACATTGTTGTCAATGTGAGTACTGAGTCACAATTAAGTAGAATGGATGGCTTTGAGGTATGTAGAGAAGAGGTGTTGGAAATTCTGGAAAGGGTGAAAATAGATAAGTCCCCTGGGCCTGATGGCATTTATCCTAGGATTCTCCGGGAAGCAAGAGAGGAGATTGCAGAGCCATTGGCCTTGATTTTTATGTCCTCGTTGTCTACAGGAGTAGTGCCAGAAGATTGGAGGCTAGCAAATGTGGTTCCCTTGTTCAAGAAGGGGAGTAGGGATAACCCTAGTAACTATTGGCTGGTGAGTCTCACTTCTGTTGTGGGCAAAATCTTAGAGAGAATTCTAAGGGATAGGATTTATGAACATCTGGATAGGAATAATGTGATCAAGGATAGTCAGCATGGTTTTGTGAAGGGCAGGTCGTGCCTCACAAACCTTATTGAATTCTTTGAGAAGGTGACTAAGGAGGTGAACGAGGGGAAAGCGGTAGATGTGGTGTATATGGATTTTAGTAAGGCGTTTGATAAGGTTCCTCATGGTGGACTACTGCAAAAAACACGGAGGTATGGCATTGAGGGTGAGTTGGAGGTTTGGATTAGGAGTTGGCTGGCTGGAAGAAGACAGAGGGTAGTAGTTGATGGCAAAGGTTCATCTTGGAGTGCCGGCACTAGCGGTGTTCCGCAAGGATCTGTTTTGGGACCATTGCTGTTTGTCATTTTTATAAATGACCTGGAGGAGGGGTTAGAAGGTTGGGTGAGCAAGTTTGCGGATGATACGAAAGTCGGAGGAGTTGTAGACAGTGAGGAAGGATGTGGCAGGTTACAGCGGGATATAGATAAACTGCAGAACTGGGCAGAAAGGTGGCAAATGGCGTTCAATGTAGCTAAGTGTGAGGTGATTCACTTTGGTAAGAGTAATAAAAAGATGGGGTACTGGGCTAATGGACGGATACTTGGTAGTGTGGATGAGCAGAGGGATCTTGGTGTCCATGTACACAGATCTTTGAAAGTTGCCACCCAGGTAAATAGTGCGGTGAAGAAGGCATATGGCGTACTGGCTTTTATTGGTAGAGGAATTGAGTTCCGGAGTACTGAGGTCATGTTGCAGTTGTATAAGACTCTGGTGCGTCCGCATCTGGAGTATTGTGTGCAGTTTTGGTCGCCATACTATAGGAAGGATGTGGAGGCACTGGAACGGGTGCAGAGGAGGTTTACCAGGATGTTGCCTGGTATGGTAGAAAGATCATATGAGGAAAGGCTGAGGCACTTGGGGTTGTTTTCATTGGAGAAAAGAAGGTTTAGGGGTGACTTGATAGAGGTGTACAAGATGATTAGGGGTTTAGATAGGGTCGACAGTGAGAATCTTTTTCCAAGGGGGCATAGCTTTAAATTAAGGGGGGGTAGGTATAGGACAGATGTTAGGGGTAGGTTCTTTACTCAGCGAGTCGTGAGTTCATGGAATGCCCTGCCAGTAGCAGTGGTGGACTCTCCCTCATTATGGGCATTTAAGCGGGCATTGGATAGGCATATGGAGGATAGTGGGCTAGTGTAGGTTAGGTGGGCTTGGATCGGCGCAACATCGAGGGCCGAAGGGCCTGTACTGCGCTGTATTCTTCTATGTTCTATGTTTAAGGCTCACCTTGTTAGACACGTGAACGGGAGGCGGAACGGCGGGACTGAAACCACGTCTGGGCAACAAGTAGCACGTCCAAACAAGGAGTAGGAATCGGCACAGGCTCGCTGGGCCCTGTGTTATCGACCCGACGTGCCAAAGTCTCCGGCCACGTGTATAACTTTGGTGAATTTCTGCAAATACCTTGTAGACGGGGCTGTGACAGGGACCTTATTGGGGTGTCGACGATAATGAGGGCCATGGCGGGCATTTTTGCTGAGTTTGCAGATGGCACAAAGATAGCGAGAGGGACAGGTAGTTTTGAGGAAACGGGCAGGCTGCAGAAGGGCGTGGAGATGAAGGGCGAGTGGGGAAAGAAGTGACCAAGTGTGCGGTTTTGCACTTTGGTAGCAAGAACAATCGGGTAGACGATTTTCTGAACGAGGGAAAGGCTTTGCAAATCTGAAGCGCTGAGGGTCTTGGGAGTCTTAGTTCCAGGTTGTTTCATGATTAACATGCAGGTTCATCCGATGGTTCGGAAGGCAAATGCAGTGTCGGCATTCATTTCAAGCGGGCGAGAAAAAAGGAGCAGAGACGTGCTGCTGAGGCTGCATCAGACTCTGGTCTGACCACAGGTGGAATATCGGGAGCAGTTTTGTGCCCTGTACCAAAGGAAGGGATGCGCTGGTGTTGGAGGGAGTCTAGAGAAGGTTTACAAGCGTGTTCCCCCTGGGGCTGAAGGGTTTGTCACACGAGGTCTCTGGGTCTATACCCGATGGTGTTTCGAAAGGTAAGGCGGGATCTGACTGAACCTTACAGGCTACTGGGAGGCCTGGTCAGAGTGGATGTGAAGAAGATTAGATTAGATTACATTACATTACAGTGTGGAAACAGGCCCTTCGACCCAACAAGTCCACACCGACCCGCCGAAGCGCAACCCACCCATACCCCTACATTTGCCCCTTACCTAACACTACGGGCAATTTAGCATGGCCAATTCACCTGACCTGCACATCTTTGGACTGTGGGAGGAAACCGGAGCACCCGGAGGAAACCCACGCAGGCACGGGGAGAACGTGCAAACTCCACACAGTCAGTCGCCTGAGGCGGGAATTGAACCCGATGATCCCACTAGTAGGCGAGACGAGGACCTGGAAGTACAGCCTCAGGGTGAAGGGTCGTCCCTTCAGGCTGAGATGAGGTTGCATTTAAGACAGAGATAGAGAGGTTCTTGACTATAAGGGGATCAAGGGTTGTGGGGAGAGGGCAGGAGAATCGGGGTTGAGAAACCTGTGAGCCACGACCGAATGGCGGAGCGTGGGCCGAATGGCCCGATTCTGCTCCTACGTCTTATGGGCCGTCAGACCTTCCGTGGTCTTGCGGTCATGACAGAAAGCAGTTGTTTCCCAGAGGGTGGCGGCGGTCTGGAATGCACTGCTTGGGAGGGTAGCGAGGCGGGGAACCTCAAAACCTTGAAAAACTACTTGGATGAGCACTGGAAATGTCATAACCTTTCCTGGCTACGGACCAAGTGCTGGAAAGTGGGACTAGAGCAGACTTAGAGTAGCTTTGTCAGTGCGGACTCGGAGGGCCAAAGGGCCTCTTCTGTACTGTGTGACTGTGTGGGGAAGCTTTCTGATTCCCATCTGTTGATTGAGGCCGCCCCATTGATGCTTCCTGATGCGGAGCAGCCGGATGGATCCAAGTGCGCATTGAAGGTGAGAGGGTGGCAGAGAGCTTCGGAGCCTCCGTCCGTTTGGTTCAGGTTTCGTCTCGTCCTGATGCAAGCATCGATGTACGTGCTCAGTGGCTACCAATAGAGTGAAGGTGCAGTTGATCACTGACTCCACGCGTGGTGCTGCAGGTTGTAATGTCTAGACGAAAACAGAACTCGCTGCACCCTTCGGGAGAAGGGTCACTGGACTCGAAAAAGCGTTAATTCTGCTTTTTCCCCACAGATGCTGAGGTTTTGCTTACTGGGTGTTTTGCTTTATTTTGCATTTTAGACCTTGCTTTTTGATTGCACAGCCACTATCAAACCATTAGCTTGCTGTTAGCGCTGCAATTAGCACTCTTGAATCTTGATTTGCAATTCTAAGGAAGCAGACCGAATTGGAATGTTTGGAGCCGAACCAATAAAGGCTGATTTGCTGTAAATTGATCTTCACATCCCCGCCCCGTCGTGCTATTCATTTGCACGAGGTGGGTTGGGGGATGGGAGTTCACACTTTCCAAGACAAGATGGATTAGTCTGTAAGAGGTACTGTTCGTAAAGGTGAGCGAGCCGAGATTTCCTGACAGTGAGATTTTTCGGTCAGAATTCGAACCTGCTCCAATCATTTGCCTTGTGGGGAGGCAGGGATTTTTCACATTGGTAACAGCTGAGATTTTTAGAACGTCGAACAGAGCAGCGCAACAACAGGCCCTTCGGCAACTGTGAGAAACAAAACTCACTCACAATTCAGCCTGAGACAAAGCCTTGGAAACAAGAACATTTAATTCTTTACGGCCTTGCAAGAACAGGCGTTTTGCTCAAGCAATCAGGCTAGCAAAAGCGCGCGAAAACAAAACATGTAAGCATTCTTATTCAGTTTGCAAGTTGCGGAATCACGCCTCCCTTTTCCCATCCTATCATAAGCCGATTACCTCACTCGTTTTTCTCTAATTTTCCTTATCTGACTACCCTGCTGTCCTTGTCCTTGTCTGTTACAGCCTGTCTGCTATTTTATCCAGTTCCCCTTATCATACTATAAGCTTATTGTGAAATGCCCCTACTGCTACTTTTGTGGTCAGCTACAACACTTTAAAGTTATTTCTTAGTTTACAACTATTTCTTAAACAAAAACCTCTATATTCGTTAAAATCTTAGCCTTAGGTATGCTGCAAGAATCCCGCGACCGTTTGTGTAATGTTCCCCTTCCCCTCCCCCCACAACACCCCGTCACCCATCTGCAAAAACAACATCTCTAACTGCATTTCTAATCTCCCACAAACTGTCAGGGACATTTAAGCTACTGCTCGGCGAGCACACGCTGGACGGCAGTAAATTGAGGGGTGTGTAGGTTAGGTTGATCTTAGATTAAGAAAACTGCTCGGCACGACATCGTGGGCCGAAGGGCCTGTACTGTGCAATGTTCTAACTGCAGGCACATCCACACACATCAAAGACATGGAGGGCTCGGCTGAATCTATTGCTTTCTTCTCTACGTGTCACGTTTCATCGAGGTAGCGTCCTAGGCCCAAGCATCTTCAGCGAGTGGTGAGAATATGCAGTGCACTGCCTGAGAGAGAGGGTGCTGGAGGCAGATTCAATGGTGACTTTGGTCGGAGGGTCGGATACTTATCTGAAGAGAGAATATTTGCTGCAGGGCGAGTGGGACTGGGGAAGTTGCTCGTGCAGAGAGCTGATGCAGACATGACAGGCTGAATGTATCATTCAATGCGTGCAGTTCTGCAGTTGGTTACCGCCTCCTCAAAAACGCTGTGCTGGTCACGTGAGAAGTCACGTAAGCTTAGCCCTGACCCACTTGATTGGTGAGATACTGACGATCTCTACATGACCATGAGACAGTGGTTCACTGACAGGGGAAAAAAAGCAACTGCTGTAAACGGACCTGCTGCTCTCGTTAGAAATCCTGGGAGGACTACGGCGACAGGGAAACTGTCAGCAGTGATCTACAAGTCTTTGAACAGAATCAAGCTGATTGAAAACATGGAGGACAAATGGGACTTGAGGCAGTCCGCGGTATTGTAGTTATCGCTTCTCGGCCTTTTGGCTAAGATCAAGTGTCTGTTCTTATCAGGACGGGGGTCGAGTTGCGAGTCATCAGAGCTAGTGGAGATCATCGCTGGATCGTGATTGGACGTTGGAGGATCGTTTGGTTGTGCTGACCTGCTATTGGTGGATCTTCATGCTGGCTTCGGCCTAACGCCAATTCAGGGACCAGCCAACCTCCGAGCTATGGCCTCAACAGCTGCGTGCAGCCCTGGGCAGGGGGTTCGAAACACCGTCCGGGTGTCTGTCAAGCAGGTGGGGGGCCGTACACCGGTGGATCGCATCCTGTTTATTAAGAAGGTATTGCTAGGATGCTGTGGGTTCGCTGCAGCAGACGTGTACTGCCTGCAGGATTTCCCTGGGGCAGGCTACTTTGATGTGACCTTCAGGAGCGTGAAGCAGTGCGAACAGCTCCTGAAGGTCTTCAAGGAGAAGGAAGGGGAGCCGCTGTTCTCCACCTTGTCGGCAACCCCATTGTGTGTGCTTCCTGCACAGAGGAGTCGGGTTGTTACAATCCATATGTACAACCCCTATGTTCCAGCGGCTGATGTCCTGACTTTCCTGGGAAGGTACGTCCAAGTTGAGGGAGAAGCCACCGACGTGATCGACCCCTTTGGGATCTGGACCAGTAAGCGACAGGTCAGAGTGACTCTGAGGGTCGATGGCAATGGGAACATTCTTCACCCACCCTCGAGCTTCGCAATTGGAGGGAACAGAGGCTACCTGACATATGCAGGGCAGCCAAAAGTGTGCCGAGCCTGCGGGAAGTCGGGACATGTGCTGGCGGATTGCAAAGTGACCATCTGCAGGAACTGCAAACAGGAGGGTCACCTGACTAAGGACTGTCAGGAAGAAAAGAGCTGCAACCTGTGCGGAGAGGTGGGCCACATGTACAAGACCTGCCCAAGATGGGGGGTCCCCACTTACGCACAGATGGCTGGAGGTGGCAAGGCGAGCCGTGGACCCCCAAAGACCAGTAACGTCCACCTAGACAGCAGGGAAACAGAGTCTGGTGGCACCCAGAAAGAAGAACAGGCCGGAGTGGAGGAGGGGGCAGCCAGCGGAGAGACACAGCAGCTGATCCTAGCTCTCGCTGGGCAGATGGAAGCAATGGAGGAGGAGCTAATCGAGCAGGCAGAGGAGTGGATACCGGTTATAAACAGGAAGAGAAAATCCGGCCACGCCCACAAAGCCTCCGAGCAAAGGGGGAAAAGACAGCTGCACGAGGGAGGGACGGCCAGCTCTTCGGATGGGGAAGACGGGCACAAAGAACATCATCACCACCAGAAGAAGAGACAGAGCGCCGTAGATAAAGAGGAGGGCATTTCCTCCCAACCAGGAAACAACGGACCCCCTGAAGTCCACCCTCCACCCAGTGAGAACCAGGGGGTACCCACTGTCCCACAACTACAGGTAACTGAGAGCTGCGATCCTCTGACAGTCCCATTGTCAGACACAGAACTGGACGGTGCGGACCCTTGCCTTGGCTCAATGACACCAGAGCAGGTAAATGACCCCAGTGAGGGCCTGGATAGCTACCTCAGCCCAGCGAAGGTCCAGCAGTTCGTGCACACCATGGGGATGCAGACAGCTACCCCAGAGACAGGACAGTCAAATGGACAATGGTAACCCCATAAACTGGGGGTTAAAGAAGTTTTTCCTTTGCTCTCATATAACAGGGCACCCACTCAGTAGGTGGGTTCCGCTGAAGCCACAGCTAAATAATAAGAGACTGGATGGTTAATGAAGGGAACTGTAAATAGGATAACTGTAAATTTGAGTAATTCAATCTGTTCTTTACGACATGGAATGTATATATTTATGAACGATATGACAAATTGTACAAGTACCAAAGATTTATTTATATGAATAAAGTATATTTTGAAATAAAAAAAAAAAAAATCTGTTCTTATCAGTTTAATATCTGATACGTCCCTTATCTGGGGACCATATATTAAATTGATTTTTGGAGCAGGGAGATGGAATAGGGGCTTGCTCCGTCCACTCCACGCATCGACCTGGTATTGCAGTACCTCCGGGAACGGTGCACCCCTCATCTATAAATCTAAAAACAGCTTCATGTTTATAACTCAGGCTTTCGGTGCTTTGTGTCTGCTGGATGGGTTTGAGTACCAAGTGCTTCATTTCTCACACCTCACATCCAACCGGGCGTGAGTCGATTCAAACTCGTCTGTTCTAAGGTGGCTGCTCAGCTCCCGCTCCCTATCCTTCTCTCGCCATCTCTGTCTCTTGCGCACCTTGACACTTGCTCTCAATGTCATCCCCTCGGACCCCTGCTGCGTGCTGCACCTTCCCGCCAACGCCGGGCCCCGATCACACCACGTGGTGTCAGAATTTGGGAGTCGCAGCAACCGTAGCTGCCCACCAGCTTTTCATACTCGCGAGCGACATTTCAGAAAAACAAGAGAAGGTCAACTGTGCTACGTTGCTGCATGCTGCTGGGGATGAAGCTATCTCGGGGTTCAGTCGTTTTGATTTTGATGACTTGAAAGAGAGATTTCGAGAACACTGTGAGCTAGGACAAAAATCATCGGGACGTATTTAAGGCACATGCTTTTCATCAGACTGCAAGGGCAGGCGGAATCGATAGGTACATATGTGACTGACCGGAAAAACGAGGCAAAGGACTGTGAGTTTCAGCCATTTTCCGATTCACGGAGCCGCGACAGAATCGTGTGTGCTATCACGAATGACTGAGTCAGAGGCAGGTTACTCAGAGAGTCAATTCTCACTGGGAAAAGCAAAGAGACAGCACTAACTCGACAACAGCACGTGAGAAAACGTAGAACAAACAAACCAATGTTTGCTGACCGGAACTGGCCTGGAAAAATAATAAGGCAGGTAGGAGCACTGCAGATTATCCGGCACCTGGGCTGTGTACGCAGGGACTGGCACAACACCCCCTTGCCTTCTTTTGCACTTAGAATGCTGCCAGTTCTGGCTGAGGCAGCAAAGTCAGTCTCACACAAGCAGCGTGTGCCAGCTGTCTGTGACAACAAATTCCAAAGACTCACAACCCTCTGAGAGAAGACGTTTCTCCTGATCTCACTCTTAAATTGGTGCCTCTTTATTCTGTTCAGTTCTAGACACTCCCATGAGGGAAAATGTCCTCTCAGCATTTACCCTGTCGAGCCACGTAAGAATCCAATATGTTTCAATAAGATTGTGTCTCATTCATTTAAACTCAGGATCTACACTCATCTGGAGGTAGGGTTTACCGGGCTCAGTTTTACTGAAAAGCTGACCTCCGGCTAGTTCAGCAAATAGGTCGTTGAGCAAAGGGAAAGGAAACCGCCTAGCACACACCAGCAGGTGAACTGTTGCAGCATGATATTGCGGCTCCGGCACTCAATCCCTCTACGAATGAAACCTAACAGCCTTCTTAACAGCACTATCCACTTGGGTGGCAACTTTCAGGGATCTATGTACATGGGACTCCAAGATCCCTCTGCACATCCACACTACCAAGAATCTTTCCATCGACCCAGTACTCTGCCTTCCTGTTATTCTTCCCAAAGTGCATCACCTCACATTTAGCTGCATTGAACTCCATTTGCCACCTCTCAGCCCAATTCTGCAGTTTATCCAAGTCCCCCTGCAACCTGTAACATTCTTCCACACTGACCACGACTCCACCGACTTTAGCGTCGTCTGCAAATTTACTAATCCATCCACCTATGTTATGCCTGCATCTAAGTCATTTATAAAAATGACAAACAGCAGTGGTCCCAAAACAGACCCTTGTGGCACACCACTAGTAACCGGACTCCAGGCTGAATATTTTCCATCAACCACCACCCGCTGCCTTCTTTCAGAAAGCCAGTTTCTAAGCCAAGCTGCTAAATCACCCTCAGTTCCATGCCTCTGCATTTTCTCCAACAGCCTACCACGTGGAACCTTATCAAAGGCTCCCGGCGTCCTGCTTCTCTATCCCATTGAAAACAATAGCGTGCTTCTTTAGAATTCTTGATCAGTCACTCTCAGAATCTTGACAAGTGATTGCCTTCGGCCCAGTTGAGTTTGATTCTGTCCAACCACATTCTTGCCCATAAAGCTCTAAGATTTCCTTTGTTGACGCGCAGGCTGTGTCTTCAGACTGACCGTATAACTGAACGTTCCCACCGTGAAAGCACCTGTGTGTGTTCCTCGCTCAGTTTCTGAAGGTTGCAGCGCAACGTGACTCAGCCGTATCAATGAAACCGGTGTCCACCTCCATTCTTACCGGTTTGCCGTTCAGTAAGGGAGCGACCGGGGCGTCGGCAGCTATCGCCAGTATCTGTAACAACAACACCTCATTGGTTTGTGCGCCTGGGCTTTTGTCTTCTTGCCCTTTTTGTACCATTTAGGATTTCTTCCTGTACTTTCGCTGCAGGTTATTGGTACTTTCTCCCCCGAGCGCACCCACTTAATATATTCTTTTTTAATGCTGCAGTTTCTGCACACAGCTTCTTTCCAGCAGCAATTTGCTGCTGCCTGACATGTGTTTCCACAGCAGTGGCAGTTTTGTGTCTGCGTTGGTGCTTGTCCCTGGGCCACCATTTTGTGAACTCTCAGCCACCATTTTGTGAGGTGTTGACCTTCCTTGGCTGCGAGTTCCATCACGGTTGCCATTCCCAGCACTTTCATTTAAGTGTAGTCACCTTTGCGTCAGTAATCTCTTCTGGATCGCTTCACATCTTACGGCAGGCTGCTACAAAAGGTAGAGTCTCGTGGGATCTGAGGTGAGTCGGCTAGCTGGATACAAAACCGACTCGGGGCGCATTTTTCGGAAAGGAGATCAGTAACTAGTGGCGTCCCGCAGGGCTCAGTGCTAGGACCTTTGTTGTTTGTGACGTGTAAATAAATGATCTGTACAAAGAGCTGTACAAAACTCCAGTTAGGCTACAATTGGGATATCGCGCGCAATGCTGTTCGGCACACTACCAGAAGGACGTGGATGCTTTGGAGAGGGTGCAGAGAAGGTTTACCAGCACGTTGCCTGCCCTGGAGCGCTTCTGCTGTGAGGAGAGATTGAATAAACTTGGATTGTCGTCACTGCAAAGACGGAAGCTGAGGGGCGACCTGATAGTGGTCGACAGCATACTGAGAGGCATCGAAAGGGTGGGGTGGCGAGTCAGTGGGTACAGGTTCACGGTGAGAGGGGGAAAGTGAGAAGGGAAAAGTGCGGGGAAAGGTTTTCACACAGAGGATGGTGGGTGCCTGGAACGCGTTGCCAGTCGAAGCGCTGGAAGCAGGCACATTAGGAACGTGGGTTGGTACATTAGGAACTTGCAGCGTGGGTTGGTACCTGGGACTTCGATGTTGTGGCTATTACGGAGACATGGGTAGAACAGGGACAGGATTGGCTGTTGCAGGTTCCAGGGTTTAAATGTTTTAGTAGGGTCAGAGGTGGGGGTAAAAGAGGGGGAGGTGTGGCATTGCTTGTCAAAGATAGTATTACAGCGGTGGAAAGGACGATGGATGAAGACTCGCCATCTGAGGTAGTTTGGGCTGAGGTTAGGAATAGGAAAGTGGTCACGTGAGAAGTCACGTAAGCTTAGCCCTGACCCACTTGATTGGTGAGATACTGACGATCTCTACATGACCATGAGACAGAGATGGAGAGGTTCAAAGTTTGGGAGAAGATTTGTAGCTCGGGTGCTCGTTGTTGTGGTTCTGTTCGCTGAGCTGGGAATTTGTGTTGCAGACGTTTAGTCTCCTGTCTAGGTGACATCCTCAGTACTTGGGAGCCTCCTGTGAAGCGCTTCTGTGATGTTTCCTCCGGCATTTATAGTGATTTGTATCTGCCGCTTCCGGTTGTCAGTTCCAGCTGTCCGCTGCAGTGGCCGGTATATTGGGTCCAGGTCGATGTGCTTATTGGTTGAATCTGTGTGCACTGGAAATGTCATAACCTTTCCTGGCTACGGACCAAGTGCTGGAAAGTGGTACTAGAGGCCCTTTGGCTCTTCGAGTCCGCACTGACAAAGCTACTCTAAGTCTGCTCCAGTCTAACTTTCCAGCACTTGGTCCATAGCCAGGAAAGTCTATGACATTTCCAGTGCTCATCCAAGTAGTTTTTCAAGGTTGTGAGGTTCCCCTCCTCGCTACCCTCCTAAGCAGTGCATTCCAGACCGCCGCCACCCTCTGAGAAACAACTGCTTTCTGTCATGACCGCAAGACCACGGACGGTCTGATGGCCCATAAGACGTAGGAGCAGAATCAGGCCATTCGGCCCATGCTCTGCCATTCGGTCGTGGTTCACAGGTTTCTCAACCCCGATTCTCCTGCCCTCTCCCCACAACTCTTGATCGCCTTATAATCAAGAACCTCTCTATCTCTGTCTTAAATGCAACCTCATCTCAGCCTGAAGGGGTGACCTTTCACCCTGAGGCTGTAATTCCAGGTCCTCGTCTCGCTTACTAGTGGGACCATCTTCTTCTCATCCACTCTGACCAGGCCTCCCAGTAGCCTGTAAGGTTCAGTCAGATCCCGCCTTACCTTTCGAAACACCATCGGGCATAGACCCAGAGACCTCGTGTGACAAACCCTTCAGCCCCAGAGGGAACACGCTTGTAAACCTTCTCTAGACTCCCTCCAACACCAGCGCATCCCTTCCTTTGGTACAGGGCACAAAACTGCTCCCGATATTCCACCTGTGGTCAGACCAGAGTCTGATGCAGCCTCAGCAGCACGTCTCTGCTCCTTTTTTCTCGCCCGCTTGAAATGAATGCCGACACTGCATTTGCCTTCCGAACCATCGGATGAACCTGCATGTTAATCATGAAACAACCTGGAACTAGGATTCCCAAGACCCTCTGCGCTTCAGATTTGCAAAGCCTTTCCCTCGTTCAGAAAATCATCTACCCGATTGTTCTTGCTACCAAAGTGCAAAACCGCACACTTGGTCACTTCTTTCCCCACTCGCCCTTCATCTCCACGCCCTTCTGCAGCCTGCCCGTTTCCTCAAAACTACCTGTCCCTCTCGCTATCTTTGTGCCATCTGCAAACTCAGCAAAAATGCCCTCCGTGGCCCTCATTATCGTCGACACCCCAATAAGGTCCCTGTCACAGCCCCGTCTACAAGGTATTTGCAGAAATTCACCAAAGTTATACACGTGGCCGGAGACTTTGGTACGTCGGGTCGATAACACAGGGCCCAGCGAGCCTGTGCCGATTCCTACTCCTTGTTTGGACGTGTTACTTGTTGCCCAGACATGGTTTCAGTTCCGCCTCCCGTTCACGTGTCTAACAAGGTGAGCCTTAAACGTTCCTAAAGTGCCTGCTTCCAGCGCTTCGACTGGCAACGCGTTCCAGGCACCCACCATCCTCTGTGTGAAAACCTTTCCCCGCACTTTTCCCTTCTCACTTTCCCCCTCTCCCGTGAACTATGGGAAGGATGTTGAAGCTTTGGAAATAGCTCGGAGGAGATTTATTCGGATGTTGCATAGTATGGAGGGAAGGCCTTACGAGGAAAGGCTGAGGGACTTGAGGCTGCTTTCATTAGCGAGAAGAAGTTTGAGAGGCAACTTAATTGAGATATATAAGATAATCAAAGGGTTAGACAGGGTGGACAATAATAGCCTTTTTCCTTAGAAGGTGATGGCTGGCCTGAGGGGACTTAGCTTTATATTGAGGGGTGATAGATATAGGACAGATGTCAGAGGTAGTTTCTTCACTCAGAGAATAGTAGGCGCATGGAACGCACTGCCTGCAACAGTAGTAGACTTGCCAACTTTAAGGGCTTTTAAACGGTCATTGGATAGTCATATGGACGAAAATAGAATAGTGTAGTTTAGAAGGGATTCAGATTGGTTCGACAGGTTGGCGCAACTTCAAGGGCTGAAGGGCCTCAACTGCGCTGTAATCTTCTATGTTCTATGTCGTAAAAGCACAGCAGGTCAGGCAGCATCCAAGGAGCAGGGGAATCGACGCTCTGAGCATGAGTTCTTCATCAGGAATCAGTAACTACACAAGTCACCTTCAAAAGTGAAATCTACAACTGAGGCACCAGCAGCCAGCCACCCGAAAAGTATCAAAATGGTGAAACATGAGCCGAAGAAGCCAACAAGCGAGACGTCTGGTTTCAGCTATACAGTTGGGACATGATCCGTTACTTAATATTCGAACATCAATCAAGGTGATATCCGTGGAGAGACAGCAAGGTAACATTCCTCACGCAACACTTTTGCCTGAAACATTGATCCTCCTGCTCCTCTGATGCTGACTGACCTGCTGTGCCTTTCCAGCACCACACTCTCAAAGCTAACTTTTGAGTCGTGGTGACTCTTCATCAGAATATTTTTTGATTCCAGCATCTGCAGTAATTTGCTCCTATGTTTTGGTTTAAACATACAACCATTAACAAATCAAAATTAATTTGACTTACATTAATAAAGCTCCAAACTGCAGACTCTCTGTGACTTAGTTGGCAAAACAGTCACCTGGTCAAGTATCACTCCAGAGCACTGTGCAGATATTCCAGCTGACAACTTTGTTGTGTGAAAATTAACTTTATGCATTTTGAGCA
Source organism: Chiloscyllium plagiosum (assembly GCF_037043375.1). Classification (NCBI taxonomy): domain Eukaryota; kingdom Metazoa; phylum Chordata; class Chondrichthyes; order Orectolobiformes; family Hemiscylliidae; genus Chiloscyllium; species Chiloscyllium plagiosum. The sequence goes on from NW_028270157.1 coordinate 78,196,823, forward strand.
TCATAACAGGATATTTCAAAGCGATTTAATTGATGAAAAGGCTTTGCACAATGCAGTGGTGAATAGGAAAGTAACAAATGAATCTTTGTTGACAAACTCAGCAGATACTGAACTACTAAAAATGAAAAACAACACCTTCAGTTCCATTCTCTCACAAGGGTAACTGACCAAATTAGCTATGAAAGGTCAAAATTCTAAACACAGATACAGCATCATCAGGAAATCCTGAATGAGATTTGGGAATATAATGAACAAACTTGGTTGGAACTCCTTCAAGTGCATTACTAACCAGTCTCCACTGGGGGAGTCTGCCCTCACCTGCACCATTCGCACCCTCCCTCCACCAAACCAGCAGAGTGTGTTGGCCAGTTCAAGTGAAACCAGACAGATCACCAATTATCTTTTCCACTGTCTGTCAATTGCAATGCACATCCTTCCAGGAGCAGATCTGGATCCTGAAGTTGATTGGAGTGCTAACAGTAAGCTATTCGAATGAATGGTTCCATGTTGATTAGATTACTTACAGTTTGGAAACAGGCCCTTCGGCCCAACAAGTCCACACCGACCCACCGAAGCGCACCCACCCAGACCCATTCCCCTACATTTACCCCTGCACCTAACACTACAGGCAATTTAGCATGGCCAATTCACCTGACCTGCACATCTTTGGACTGTGGGAGGAAAAAGTGAGGACTGCAGATGCTGGAGATCAGAGCTGAAAATGTGCTGCTGCGCTTTTCCAGCAACACATTTTCAACTGTGGGAGGAAACCCATGCAGACACGGGGAGAATGTGCAAACGCCACACGGTTAGTCGCCTGAGGCGAGAATTGAACCTGTGTCTCCTGCACTGTGAGGAAGCAGTGCTAGCCACTGTGCTACCGTGCCGCCCAGTAGCATCACCAGAAATGCTAGGTCAATATAATCAACAAATTCAAATTACAGAAACTCCAATGCAAAGCTGTGTAGCTCCTAAACTCTGTCAAAAAGGTCTTGATTTGTTTCATAAAGTATCACGCTTACCTGAGTGTGTGTCATCATCTTTGTTGGTAAACCCTTGTAGCTGTTAATCCTTTGTTAATTTCAATACGATATCCAAGTTTCCTGCACAGGTTTGAGGTTGCTTCTGGCATTATGGTTTGCTCACTTGTGAGAGCACTGAAGTGGACCAATTGTTTATGTGATCGCATCCTGACTCCACCCCCGATCTCTAGCTCACTAGACAGTCCATTGTTACCAACAGAGATAACAAAACACTGTTAGAACTTCTGCCTGATGCCCAGGCATTTTGAAAGAAGTTTCACACAAATTATCACTTCTCATTCACTTCAAATGCAACAGGAATAATTTTTCTTAAATTTCTTAACCACTCAACCAAAGCTAAAAAATTACTGTAAAATGTACTTTTGTTCCCTTCTCAATTTCTCATTTCATTGAAATTTATTTCCTAATCAATTCTGAGTTGGACATACTGCTGCCTTTCCTTGAGTTTCACTGTATAGAAAGAACGAACTTGATTGGGAACGCATTCAAATGCAGTGTGATTTGGACAGGCTGAATGAGTGGGCAAATACATGGCAGATGAAGTATAATGTCGATAAATGTGAGGTTATCCACTTCCGTAGCAAAAGCAGGAAGGCACATTATTATCTGAATGGCTATAAATTGAGAGAAGGGAATGTACAATGAGATGTCTGTGTCTTTGTGCACCAGTTGCTGAAGATAAGCATGCAGGCAGTAAAGAAGGAAAAAGATAAGTTGGCATTCATAGCGAAAGGGTTCAAGTATAGAGCAGGGATGTCTTGCTGCCGTGGTAAAGTCACACCTGGAACCACTAGATCATACAGTAAAGATGCATTTATCTGCACACAAAAAGCAGGACAAAGACAACTTGGCCAGCTACCGCCCCATCAGTTTACTCTCGATCTTCAGCAAAGTAATGAAAATTGCCATCTGCATTGATATCAAGCAGCACGTGCAAGCAGCATTAACCTACTCACTGATGCTTGGTTTGGGTTGTGCCAGGGCCAATTAGCTCCTGACTTCATTACAGCCTTGGTTCAAACATGGTCAAAAGAGCTGAAACCCAGAGGGGAGGGGCAAGTGACGGCCTTGATAGCAGGGTCGCATTTGATTAGGAATGGCATGAAGGAGCCTGAGCAAAATTGGAATCAATGAGTATCGGGGGCATACTCTCCCTGGTTGGAGACACAACTGGCACACGGGAAGATGTCACATGTGCAGTGATTGAGGACTCTGGGTTCATAATCAATGCTGTTTAGAAGGAAGAGGGGGAAGATCTCATTGAAATCTATAGAATATTAAGAGGCCTGGACTGAGTGAGCGTAAGGAAAATGTTGTTATTCATAGGCCCTGAGGGCACAGCCTCCAAGTGAAGGGATGACCTTTTAGAACTGACTTAGTGAGAAAATAGGTCAAATAACTGCTTTATTAGCTAAAGCCAAAACAATAAGGGAGATTTACATAGACACTTCTCCTAATTAAATCATAACCAGGTGAAAAAATTGGTAAGGGACATCAGGTGCTCTACGTGTGACATCTGGCAACTCTGTCAGAAAGTAACTCTGATCTCCAGCATCTGCAGTCTTCACTTTCTCCTATCTGACAACTCTGGGAGAGTTCAACTGTCCTAGATGGTTACATTTGGAGGAAGTGTGTCTCAGCTACAGTTTTTAACAGATTGTTTAAATTAACTGGCACTCAGATGAAGCAGGTAGGAGGCCGAGAGGGTCATAGACATCTGTTTCAGGGAGGTAGCCATAACCAAGGCTGAGGCAGATAGATACAGGATGGTCACAAGGGAAAAGCAATGCAGGAGGCCCCTGTGGCTGTCCCCATCTCAAACAGGTGAGCTACTTTAGATACTGTTCAGGGGGACTGCGTATCGGGGATGACAACAGCAGTAGATAGAACAGTACCAGCAGGGGAGGTTGAAGTGCAGGTAAATAGTGGTAGTCAATGATTCAATAGTTGGAGACACAGATAGACATTTCTATGGCCACAAACAAGACACCAGGACATGTGTTGCCTCCCTGCTGCCAGAGTCAAGGATGTCTCTAAGCATGCTCAGGACATACTGAAGAAGGATGGTAAACAGCTAGATGTCATGGTACACACTTGTACCAATGACATAGAAAGGAAGAATGATGAGGTCCTGCATGGAGAGTTCAGGGAGCTTGGCCATATGTAGATTGGGATCTCTTCCAAGTTAGTGGGACCTGTACAAAAAAGACAGGTTGCATTTTAACTGGAGGGGCACCAACATCTTGGTGGGGATGGTTACTAGTGCAACTTGAATGGATTTATACATTAAGGCAGAGGGTTAGGATCCAATGCAACAGGTCATAAGGTATGCAGTCAGTAAAGACTAATAGGACAAACAGGCAGGGTCAGTCTAATGATTATGGTGAGAGAAGGATTCATAAAAGATCAAAATGTGAGTTGCAAGTTGGAGTAAATGACAGAGGTGAGGTTCAGTATTATGAATGAATAAATAAGGATGGAGAGTATGGAAAGCGTGGTGCACAAGAAAATATTGAAAAAAAAAGACAAACAAGTAGGATTGATTTAAAAACCTTGGACCCAAACACACACAGTATTCGGAATAAAGTCAAGGAGCTGATGACACAGATACAGACAAATAGGTACACCTGGTGGGGATTACTGAATCATGTTGGGGTGGCAGGGGTAAGCTGCAGTAACCGGGTCTGTGGCGCGAGGTCTGGTTCTGAGACTCAGAAGGGAAAAGGGGAGAGGAGGAGAGCGCTAGTTATAGGGGACTCTCTAGTTAGAGGGACAGACAGGCGGTTCTGTGGACATGGGCGAGACTCTCGGATCGTTTGTTGCCTCCCGGGTGCCAGGGTCCGAGACGTCTCGGACCGTGTCTTCAGAATCCTTAAGCGGGAGGGTGTGCAGCCAGAAGTTGTGGTGCACGTTGGCACCAACGACATAGGTAGGAAGAGGGGTGGGGAGGTCATTCAAGAGCTCAGGGAGTTAGGCTGGAAGCTAAAAGCTAGGACAGACAGAATCGTCATCTCTGGGTTGTTGCCGGTGCCACGTGACAGTGAGGCAAGGAATAGGGAGAGAGTGCAGTTGAACACGTGGCTGCAAGGATGGTGTAGGAGGGAGGGTTTCAGGTATTTGGACAATTGGACTGCATTCTGGGGAAGGTGGGACCTGTACAAGCAGGACGGGTTGCACCTGAACCAGAAGGGCACCAATATCCTGGGGGGCTAGGTTTGTTGGACTCTTCGGGGGGGTTTAAACTAATTTGGCAGGGAGATGGGATCCGGACTTGTAGTCCAGCAAGTAGGCTAGCTGTTTGTCAGGATGTCCAAGAATGTAGGGAGACTGTGAAGAAGGTAGCACAGACAGGGAATACGTGCGGACACAGAGATGGGTTCAAGTGCGTATACTTCAACGCAAGGAGTATCAGAAATAAGGTGGGTGAACTTAAGGCGTGGATCGGTACCTGGGACTACGATGTTGTGGCCATCACGGAAACGTGGATAGAAGAGGGACAGGAATGGTTGTTGGAGGTTCCTGGTTACAGATGTTTCAGTAAGATTAGGGAGGGTGGTAAAAAAGGAGGGGGGTGGCGTTGCTAATTAGAAATGGTATAATGGCTGCAGAAAGGCTGTTCGAGGGGGATCTGCCTTTGGAGGTAGTATGGGCTGAAGTCAGAAATAGGAAAGGTGCGGTCACCTTGTTGGGTGTTTACTATAGGCCCCCCAATAGCAGCAGAGATGTGGAGAAACAGATTGGGAAACAGATTTTGGAAAGGTGCAGAAGCCACAGGGTAGTAGTCATGGGCGATTTCAACTTCCCAAATATTGATTGGAAGCTCTTTAGATCAAGTAGATTGGATGGGGCGGTGTTTGCGCAGTGTGTCCAGGAAGCTTTTCTAACTCAGTATGTAGATTGTCCGACCAGAGGGGAGGCCATATTGGATTTGGTACTCGGTAATGAACCGGGACAAGTGATGGGCTTGTTAGTGGGTGAACATTTTGGTGATGGTGACCACAATTCTGTGACTTTCACCTTGGTTATGGAGAGAGATAGGTGCGTGCAACATGGTAGGTTTTACAATTGGGGGAAGGGTAATTACGATGCTGTAAGACAGGATCTGAGGAGCATAAGTTGGGAGCATAGGCTGTCAGGGAAGGATGTCGTGGAAATGTGGAACTTTTTCAAGGAACAGATACGACGTGTCCTTGATATGTATGTACCTGTCAGGCAGGAAAGAAATGGTCGTGCGAGGGAACCTTGGTTGACGAGGGAGGTTGAATGTCTTGTAAAGAGGAAGAAGGAGGCTTACATCAGGTTGAGGAAACAGGGTTCAGACAGAGCAGTGGAGGGATACAGGATAGCCAGAAGGGACCTGAAGAAAGGGATTAGGAGAGCTAAGAAAGGGCATGAAAAATCTTTGGCGGATAGGATCAAGGATAACCCAAAGGCATTTTATGCGTATGTGAGAAACATGAGAATGACGAGAACGAGGGTAGGTCCGATCAAGGACAGTAGTGGGAGACTGTGTATTGAGTCAGAAGAGATAGGAGAGGTCTTGAATGAGTACTTCAGTATTTACGAACGAGAGGGACCATATTGTTGAAGAGGAGAGTGTGAAACGGACTGGTAAGCTAGAGGAGATACTTGTTAGGAAGGAAGATGTGTTGGACATTTTGAACAACTTGAGGATAGTTAAGTCCCCCAGGCCTGATGGGATATATCCTAGGATTATGTGGGAAGCAAGAGAGGAAATTGCAGTACCGTTGGCAATGATCTTTTCGTCTTCACTGTCAACAGGGGTGGTACCAGGGGACTGGAGAGTGGCGAATGTTGTGCCCCTGTTCATAAAAGCGAATAGGGATAACCCCGGGAATTACAGGCCAGTTAGTCTTACTTCGGTGGTAGGCAAAGTAATGGAAAGGGTACTGAGGAATAGGATTTATGAGTATCTGGAAAGACACTGCTTGATTAGGGACAGCCAGCATGGATTTGTGAAGGGTAGGTCTTGCCTTACAAGTCTTATTGAATTCTTTGAGGAGGTGACCAAGCATGTGGATGAGGGTAGAGCAGTGGATGTAGTATACATGGATTTTAGTAAGGCATTTGATAAGGTTTCCCATGGTAGGCTTATGTGGAAAGTCAGGAGGCATGGGATAGAGGGAAATTTGGCCAATTGGATAGAAAACTGGCTAACCGGTCGAAGTCAGAGAGTGGTGGTAGATGGCAAATATTCAGCCTGGAGCCCAGTTATAAGTGGAGTTCCGCAGGGATCAGTTCTGGGTCCTCTGCTGTTTGTAATTTTTATTAATGACTTGGATGAGGGAGTCGAAGGGTGGGTCAGTAAATTTGCAGATGATACGAAGATTGGTGGAGTTGTGGATAGTGAGGAGGGCTGTTGTCGGCTGCAAAGAGACTGAGATATGATGTAGAGCTGGGCTGAGGAGTGGCAGATGGAGTTCAACCCTGCCAAGTGTGAGGTTGTTCATTTTGGAAAGACAAATAAGAATGCGGAATACAGGGTTAACGGTAGGGTTCTTAGTGAGGTGGAGGAACAGAGGGATCTTGGGGTCTATGTTCATAGATCTTTGAAAGTTGCCACTCAGGTGGATAGAGCTTGTAAGAAGGCCTATGGTGTATTAGCGTTCATTAGCAGAGGGATTGAATTCAAGAGTCGTGAAGTGATGTTGCAACTGTACAGGACTTTGGTTAGGCCACATTTGGAGTACTGTGTGCAGTTCTGGTCGCCTCACTTTAGGAAAGATGTGGAAGCTTTGGAGAGGGTGCAGAGAAGATTTACCAGGATGTTGCCTGGAATGGAGAATAGGTCGTACGAGGATAGGTTGAGAGTGCTAGGCCTTTTCTCATTGGAACGGCGAAGGATGAGGGGTGACTTGATAGAGGTTTATAAGATGATCAGAGGAATAGATAGAGTAGACAGTCAGAAACTTTTTCCCCGGGTGCAACAGAGTGTTACAAGGGGACATAAATTTAAGGTGAAGGGTGGAAGGTATAGGGGAGATGTCAGGGGTGGGTTCTTTACCCAGAGAGTGGTGGGGGCATGGAATGCGCTGCCTGTGGGAGTGGTAGAGTCAGAATCTTTGGTGACCCTTAAGCGGTATTTGGATAGGTACATGGATGGGTGCTTAAGCTAGGACAAATGTTCGGCACAACATCGTGGGCCGAAGGGTCTCTTCTGTGCTGTATTGTTCTATGTTCTATGGTTACAGGAAGTTCAGAACTGGGAGTTAAATGTCCAAGGGTACTCAGTATTCTGAAAGTTTAGATAAGAGCGAGCAGGAGGTGGAGTTGTTTCATTGCTTAAGCATGGCATCAAGGCTGTGGTAACAAATGATATTGGCACTAGGGTCTAGGGTGGAAATAAAAGATAAGGGAAGAGACCCCTTGCTAGGAGTAATTTTCAGGCTCCAAAACAATACTGCCAAAGTTTAGCATAGTATAAACCAGGAAAGGAATTAAGAGTTAGGGTGAGAGGGTGGGTAAGTGGAGCTGAGGCCTGTGAAGATCAGTCGTGGTCTTATTGAATGGCGTAGCAGGCTCGAAGGGCCAGATGGCCTACTCCTGCTCCTGGTTCTTATGTTCCTATGTTCTTCAATAATGAGGGATTGAGAAGGACTCAAAAGTAATTATAGGTGATTTGAACATGAACATTGATTAGATTATTCAATTTGGCAAGGGAAGGCTCAAAGCAAGGCCCATTGAATGTATAAGGGATTGTTTCCCATAGCAACTTGTCAATGAGCAAACCAGAGAACTGGCTACTTTAGATTTGGTATTATGTAATAAAGAAGGACTAATAAATGGTCTTTGGAATAATTATACAGAGGTAAGTTTCCCATCATCAAGTCACCATTTATTTATATATGGAGGATAGTGGGCTAGTGTAGGTTAGGTGGGCTTGGATCGGCGCAACATCGAGGGCCAAAGGGCCTGTACTGCGCTGTATTCTTCTATGTTCTATGTTCTAGTGCATGGGCTCTGACCAGACAGCTCAAGGTCAGTCCCTCGACTGAGAAGACCTTCTGTATCCCCTGTTTATGTGTTTTGTTTTGCTTTTTTTTAACTCACAGGAGCTCAGTCCAAACACAATCTCTGTCAAAAAGGTCTTGATTTGATTCATAAAGTATCACGCTTACCTGAGTGTGTGTCATTATCTTTGTTGGTAAACCCTTGTAGCTGTTAATCCTTTGTTAATTTCAATACGATATCCAAGTTTCCTGCACAGGTTTGAGGTTGCTTCTGGCATTATGGTTTTGCTCACAGCACTGAGGTGGACCAATTCTTTATGTGATCGCATCCTGACTCCACCCCCGATCTCTAGCTCACTAGACAGTCCATTGTTACCAACAGAAATAACAAAACACTGTTAGAACTTCTGCCTGAGGCCCAGGCATTTTGAAAGAAGTTTCAAACAAATTATCACTTCTCATTCACTTCAAATGCAACAGGAGTAACTTTTCTTCAACTTCTTAACCACTCAAAAAGGTGAAAACACTACAAACCATAGTGCAAGGGCTAAGCCCTGCCACAAAAACCATCATCGTCCTTGCTCAAAAAACAAAAAGAGTAACACACAGGCTGCAACCATCCAGTAAAATACAGGGGCAAAAAAAACAAGTTCCCCAATGTGAACTAAAATATAACAGTATTCACTGTCTGTGTGACCAGCCAGCTTAGGAATCAGTTATCAAATACAACAGTAACACACTGGCTGTGACCAGCCAACCCACAGTCAGTTCCCTGAACTCAGGAGTTTCTAAAGCACCAGAAGTCCCCAGAATACTGGCAAATAGCAATAATGCTAATGTACCATTTATTTATTTATTTATTATTTTATTAAAACATTACAAAACAGTTCACAAAAAGGAAAACTTAACATTTACAGCTGTATACAACAGCAATTTTACAAGGGAGAGGAGCAGCAAACCCTACCGTTCAACCAGTTTACAGGGAGATGAGGACAAACCTCAAATCCCAGTTCCACATATGAAAAGACAGTGACAATGACATTTTACATGAGACAATACTGTTACATACAAAAGTGCAGACAATACAGACCCAGCAAGCCCCTGTCCCTCCCACCTTCCGGCCACTCTAAGACAGCCCGCGCCTACACATCTTCCGTCCATCCCATGCCCCTTCCAGTTCTCGGTCCGCCCTGACACACCTTTTGACCACCTCTAGGACAGCCCACCCGGGGTGACAGCGGTCAGGACGGCCTACCCACCTTCCATCTTCACTAACCACCCGCAGCACCTTTCGACCACCTCTAGGACATCCCGTCCCCTTCCCTGGGACGACAGCATGCAGGGTAGCCCACAAGCCTTCCGGATCTCAGCCTGCCCCTACGTACCATTGGGCTCTCACCCACCCATCCGGCCAGTGGGCTATCCTGGCACACCTTCCGGCCACCTCTGGGACAGCCCGTCCCCTTCCCTGGGACGACAGTATGCAGGGTAGCCCACAAGCCTTCCGGATCTCAGCCTGCCCCTACGCGCCTTCTGGCTCTCGGCTGCTCTGACACACCTTTCAACCACCTCTAGGACAGCCCCTCCCGATTACCCCTTTTCGGGACGACAGCGCTCAGAACGGCCGACCCACCATCTGGCTCTCAGGGCGACTGGCATCAGGGTAGCCTACCCACCCTCTGGCTTTCGGGACAGTCTACCAACCTTCAGGCTCACAGGATGGCCTACCCACCCTCCGACTCTTGGGGTGACAGCTTTCAGGACCACCCATGAGCCTCCCAGCTCACAGTAAGGCCTGCCAAACCCAGGGACACACAAGACAGTGCAAGTGATAGACCCAACAAACAATACAATACAGTTAATTACCAAAAAAACAGTCCTTTCTGGTACACGGTCCAAATAGAGTCTTCAAAATGTAGAGTCCACTCCAGTTTGAGGTGCATGGTCCAAAATGGAGTCCATTCCAAACTGCAGAGTCCACTCCTGAAGGCAGCAAATACACACCCCACAGCACACAGGTTTTCAGTCTCCATGGAGTCCTGGCCCAGCCTTGGAAAACCAGGCCCACTCACAGGAACACAGTACATAGTACAGGTGCAGTTAACTCACAGGGGTTTGATCCACTCCTGAAGGCAAGGTCTTCACCCAAACCTCCAGGATACAGCAAGTGCTCACCTCCCAGCACACACACAGGTGTTCAATCTTCAGAGGCCAGGTCCCAGGGCTAGGCCTCCCCACAGGAACAGCTCCTCTGGTAAAATGTGTGTCTTCCACACGGGCTCAGTCCAAACACCAAAAACAGTAAAGACACATACAAAAAAAAATGAAACTAGAGTCCAAGGGCTAAGCCCTACCACAAAATTAATATTGTCCTTTTCTCAAAAAGTAAAAAGAGTAACACACAGGCTGCAACCATCCAGTAAAATACAGGGGAAAAAAAAAAGTTCCCTAATGAGAAGTAAAATATAACAGTATTCACTGTCTGTGTGACCAGCCAGCTTAGGAATCAGTTATCAAAGACAACAGTAACACACTGGCTGTGACCAGCCAACCCACAGTCAGTTCCCTGAACTCAGGGGTTTCTAAATCGCCTGATGATACTTCTTTTTTAATCAGAAGCCCCCAGAATACTGGCAAATAGCAATAATGCTAATGTCCCATTTATTTTTTTTTTCACAAAGTGACCACTCCTGTTTCTTTTTTTTTAACACTCCTGTTTATTTTTTTTAATATATTAACCCCTACAGTACCACCTAAGTGCGGTAGTGCTTATTTTATCCCCAGCACCCATGGTGTGTGTGTGCATTATTATTTTTTTCTTCTGTGAGACACAGTGAGAGACACAAAGTGCACGAATCTTTATTCAATTTCCACCACCAGGAAGATAGGAAAACACCCGGGTGGCCAGTGACAAACACTGCCCTTCACATCAAAGGGCAGTGCTGTGTGATCAAAAACAGTGAGGGGGAGGGTAGGGACTAAATCAAAATAGAGTTGGAGAAATGATGCACTCCATTCCCTGCGGCGCCCACCTCTAATGTCCCATTTTTTTTTTCTTTTAACCCCCACACTACCACCTAACTGCAGTAGTGCTTATTTTTTCCCCCGCACCCATGGTGTGTGTGTGCAGGTGGGAGACACAGTGGAAGACACAAAGTGCACGAATCTTTATTCAATTTCCACCACCAGGAAGATAGGAAAACACCCAGGTGGCCAGTGAATCTCCTGTTTATTTTATTTTATTTTTTAAAATATTAACCCCCACACTACCACCTAAGTGCGGTAGTGCTTATTTTTTCCCCAGCACCCATGGTGTGTGTGTGCATTATTTTTTTTTCTTCTGTGAGACACAGTGAGAGACACAAAGTGCACGAATCTTTATTCAATTTCCACCACCAGGAAGATAGGAAAACACCCGGGTGGCCAGTGACAAACACTGCCCTTCACATCAAAGGGCAGTGCTGTGTGATCAAAAACAGTGAAGGGGAGGGTAGGGACTAAATCAAAATAGATTTGGAGAAATGATGCACTCCATTCCCTGCGGCGCCCACCTCTAATGTCCCATTTATTTATTTATTTTTTTAATCCCCACACTACCACCTAAGTGCGGTAGTGCTTATTTTATCCCCAGCACCCATGGTGTGTGTGTGCAGGTGTGAGACACAGTGGAAGACACAAAGTGCACGAATCTTTATTCAATTTCCACCACCAGGAAGATAGGAAAACACCCAGGTGGCCTGTGACAAGCACTGCCCTTCACATCAAGGGGCAGTGCTGTGTGATCAAAACAGTGAAGGGGAGGGTAGGGACTAAATCAAAATAGAATTGGAGGGAGAAATGATGCACTCCATTCCCTGCGGCGCCCACCTCTAATGTCCCATTTATTTTATTTTTTTTCTTCTTTTTTTTTGTGAATCTCCTGGTTATTATAATTTTTTTTTTAAAACCCCTACACTACCGCCTAAGTGCGGTAGTGCTTATTTTATCCCCAGCACCCATGGTGCATGTGTGCAGGTGTGAGACACAGTGAAAGACACAAAGTGCACCAATCTTTATTCAATTTCCACCACCAGGAAGATAGGAAAACACCCAGGTGGCCAGTGACAAGCACTGCCCTTTACATCAAAGGGCAGTGATGTGTGATCAAAACAGTGAAGGGGAGTGTAGGGACTAAATCAAAATAGAATTGGAGGGAGAAATGATGCACTCCATTCCCTGCGGCGCCCACCTCTAATGTCCCATTTATTTATTTATTTTTTTAATCCCCACACTACCACCTAAGTGCGGTAGTGCTTATTTTATCCCCAGCACCCATGGTGTGTGTGTGCAGGTGTGAGACACAGTGGAAGACACAAAGTGCACCAATCTTTATTCAATTTCCACCACCAGGAAGATAGGAAAACACCCAGGTGGCCAGTGACAAGCACTGCCCTTTACATCAAAGGGCAGTGATGTGTGATCAAAACAGTGAAGGGGAGTGTAGGGACTAAATCAAAATAGAATTGGAGGGAGAAATGATGCACTCCATTCCCTGCGGCGCCCACCTCTAATGTCCCATTTATTTTCTTTTTTCTCTTTTTTCTTCCCCCACACTACCACCTAAGTGTGGTAGTGCTTATTTTTTTGTCACCCCTTTTATTTTTTTTTTGTATCTTGTTTATTTTTTTTTTTTTTCTTATTTTCTTCCACCTAAGTGCGGTAGTGCTTATTTTATCCCCAGCACCCATGGTGTGTGTGTGCAGGTGTGAGACACAGTGAAAGACACAAAGTGCACTAATCTTTATTCAAATTCCACCGCCAGGAAGACAGGAAAACACCCAGGTGGCCAGTGAATCTCCTGTTTATTTTATTTTATTTTTTAAAATATTAACCCCCACACTACCACCCAAGTGCGGTAGTGCTTATTTTATCCCCAGCACCCATGGTGTGTGTGTGCAGGTGTGAGACACAGTGAAAGACACAAAGTGCACTAATCTTTACTCAAATTCCACCACCAGGAAGATAGGAAAACACCCGGGTGGCCAGTGACAAACACTGCCCTTCACATCAAAGGGCAGTGCTGTGTGATCAAAAACAGTGAGGGGGAGGGTAGGGACTAAATCAAAATAGAGTTGGAGAAATGATGCACTCCATTCCCTGCGGCGCCCACCTCTAATGTCCCATTTTTTTTTTCTTTTAACCCCCACACTACCACCTAACTGCAGTAGTGCTTATTTTTTCCCCCGCACCCATGGTGTGTGTGTGCAGGTGGGAGACACAGTGAAAGACACAAAGTGCACGAATCTTTACTCAAATTCCACCACCAGGAAGATAGGAAAACACCCAGGTGGCCAGTGAATCTCCTGTTTATTTTATTTTATTTTTTAAAATATTAACCCCCACACTACCACCTAAGTGCGGTAGTGCTTATTTTTTCCCCAGCACCCATGGTGTGTGTGTGCATTTTTTTTTTTTCTTCTGTGAGACACAGTGAGAGACACAAAGTGCACGAATCTTTATTCAATTTCCACCACCAGGAAGATAGGAAAACACCCGGGTGGCCAGTGACAAACACTGCCCTTCACATCAAAGGGCAGTGCTGTGTGATCAAAAACAGTGAAGGGGAGGGTAGGGACTAAATCAAAATAGATTTGGAGAAATGATGCACTCCATTCCCTGCGGCGCCCACCTCTAATGTCCCATTTATTTTTTTTTCTTTTATTTTTTTTTCTTTTTTAACCCCCACACTACCACCTAAGTGCGGTAGTGCTTATTTTATCCCCAGCACCCATGGTGTGTGTGTGCAGGTGTGAGACACAGTGGAAGACACAAAGTGCACGAATCTTTATTCAATTTCCACCACCAGGAAGATAGGAAAACACCCAGGTGGCCAGTGACAAGCACTGCCCTTCACATCAAGGGGCAGTGCTGTGTGATCAAAACAGTGAAGGGGAGGGTAGGGACTAAATCAAAATAGAATTGGAGGGAGAAATGATGCACTCCATTCCCTGCGGCGCCCATCTCTAATGTCCCATTTATTTTATTTTTTTTCTTCTTTTTTTTGTGAATCTCCTGGTTATTATTATTTTTTTTTTAAAACCCCCACACTACCGCCTAAGTGCGGTAGTGCTTATTTTATCCCCAGCACCCATGGTGCGTGTGTGCAGGTGTGAGACACAGTGAAAGACACAAAGTGCACCAATCTTTATTCAATTTCCACCACCAGGAAGATAGGAAAACACCCAGGTGGCCAGTGACAAGCACTGCCCTTTACATCAAAGGGCAGTGATGTGTGATCAAAACAGTGAAGGGGAGTGTAGGGACTAAATCAAAATAGAATTGGAGGGAGAAATGATGCACTCCATTCCCTGCGGCGCCCACCTCTAATGTCCCATTTATTTATTTATTTTTTTAATCCTCACTGTATAAATACTCACTGTTTCACCACCAACGGTCATTTGAGTGGGAGCAGCGGCCGAGTTGAGGTGAACCCGGGAGACTACAGCTAAGGTAAGAGTTTTTTTCAAAATTACTTACCTGTAGCGGGCATCGGTGTTTTGTTTTCTCTCTCCTTCACAGAAAGAGCGGGAGCAGCAGAGGAAGTGACGGCAAGCAGAGGGGCAGCCGAGACCCGGAAGCAGTTAGTGTAAGCTTAGCTGGGTTAGTTTTTTTCCCCCTTTAAAAGCGTGAAGGAGAGGAACCCGAGGCACTACACGGGTAGTGCCTCCCACCCGCCCTCCTCCTCTAACCTAATAATAACATCTGTTGTGGCAAGCAGGTAAGTGCTGAATTTTGCTTGTATTATTTAGACACAGTTTTTGTTTAAACAGTTAGCTTTAGAGGGATGGCAGTGAAGGCAGTGCAATGTTCCTCCTGCAACATGTATGAGGTGAGGGATGCCATCGACGTCCCTGCCGATTACACTTGCAGGAAGTGCACCCATCTCCAGCTCCTCCAAGACCGTGTTAGGGAACTGGAGCTGGAGTTGGATGAACTTCGGATCATTCGGGAGGCAGAGGGGGTCATAGATCAGAGTTATAGGGAAGTAGTAACTCCAAAGATGGCAGATAGATGGGTTACAGTGAGGGGGACTGGGAGGAAGCAGCCAGTGCAGGGACCTCCTGCGGCCATTCCCCTCAAGAACAAGTATACCGTTTTGGATACTTGTGGGGGGGATGACTTACCAGGGGTAAGTAACGGGGCTCAGGTCTCTGGCACGGAGCCTGTCCCCGTTACTCAGAAGGGAAGGGTGAAGAAGAGCAGAGCAGTAGTAATTGGGGACTCGATAGTTCGTGGCACAGATAGGCGGTTTTGTGGGAACGAGAGAGACTCACGTTTGGTATGTTGCCTCCCAGGTGCAAGGGTACGTGATGTCTCTGATCGTGTTTTCCGGGTCCTGGAGGGGGAGCAACCCGAAGTCGTGGTCCACATTGGCACCAACGACATAGGTAGGAGGAGTGCTGAGGATGTTAGACAGGCTTTCAGGGAGCTAGGTTGGAAGCTTGGAGTTAGAACAAACAGAGTTGTTGTCTCTGGTTTGTTACCCGTGCCACGTGATAGAGATTCGAGGAATAGGGAGAGAGAACAATTAAATGCGTGGCTTCAGGGATGGTGCAGGAGGGAGGGGTTCCAGTTTTTGGATAACTGGGGTTCTTTCTGGGGACGGTGGGACCTCTATAAACAGGATGGTCTACACCTGAACCTGAGGGGAACCAGTATCCTTGGGGGGAGGTTTGCTAGTGCTCTTGGGGGGGGTTTAAACTAACTCGGCAGGGGCATGGGAACCCAGATTGTAGCTTCAGGGTGCAGGGCCTGGAGTGTAGGGAGGTGAGGAACATGGCATCAATTTCCAAGGAGGGTGCCTGTAAACAGGGAAGTGGCTTGAAGTGTGTATACTTCAATGCAAGAAGTATACGAAATAAGGTAGGTGAACTTGCAGCGTTGGTTGGTACCTGGGACTTCGATGTTGTGGCTATTACGGAGACATGGCTAGAACAGGGACAGGATTGGCTGTTGCAGGTTCCGGGATTTAAATGTTTTAGTAGGTTTAGAGGTGGGGGTAAAAGAGGGGGAGGTGTGGCATTGCTTGTCAAAGATAGTATTACAGCGGTGGAAAGGACGATGGATGAGGACTTGCCATCTGAGGTAGTTTGGGCTGAGGTTAGGAATAGGAAAGGTGAGGTCACCCTGTTAGGAGTCTTTTACAGGCCTCCTAATAGTCCTAGAATCATTGAAGAAAGGATTGGGAAGGTGATTCAGGAGATGAGTGACAGTAATAGGGTGGTTGTTATGTGGGACTTTAACTTTCCTGATATTGATTGGGAAAGCTATAGCTCAAGTTCGTTAGATGGGTCAGTGTTTGTTCAATGTGTGCAGGAGAGTTTCCTGACACAATATGTAGACAGGCCAACAAGAGGTGAGGCCATACTGGATTTGGTTCTGGGTAACGAACCAGGCCAGGTGTTAGAATTAGAGGTAGGTGAGCACTTTGGGGATAGTGACCATAATTCGGTGATTTTTACACTCGTGATGGAGAGGGATAAGTGTGTACTACAGGGCAAGAATTATAGCTGGGGTAAGGGAAATTATGATGCGGTGAGGCATGACTTAGGATGTGTGGCTTGGAAAAGTAGACTCCAAGGCAAGAGTGTAAATGATATGTGGAACTTGTTCAAGGGGCAACTATTGAGTGTCCTTGATAATTATGTACCTGTCAGGCAGGTAGGAAAGGGTCGTGCGAGGGAGCCGTGGTTTAATAAGGAATTGGAATCCCTTGTTAAATGGAAGAGGGCGGCCTATCTCAAGATGAGACGTGAAGGTTCAATTGGGGCGATTGAGAGTTATAGGGTAGCCAGGAAGGACCTGAAGAGAGAGCTAAAAGCAGCAAGGAGGGGACATGAAAGGTCCTTAGTAGATAGGATTAGGGAAAACCCTAAGGCTTTCTATAGGTATGTTAGGAATAAAAGAATGACTAGGGTAGGAATAGGTCCAGTCAAGGATAGTAGGGGGAAGTTGCGTGTGGAGGCGGAAGAGATTGGGGAGACACTGAATGAATACTTTTCTTCAGTATTCACTCAGGAACAGGGCATTGTTGTCGATGAGAATACTGAGGCACAAATAAGTAGAATGGATGGCTTTGAGGTATGTAGAGAAGAGGTGTTGGAAATCTTGGAAAAGGTGAAAATAGATAAGTCCCCTGGGCCTGATGGCATTTATCCTAGGATTCTCTGGGAAGCAAGGGAGGAGATTGCAGAGCCATTGGCCTTGATTTTTATGTCCTCTTTGTCTACAGGAGTAGTCCCAGAAGACTGGAGGATAGCAAATGTGGTTCCCTTGTTCAAAAAGGGGAGTAGGGATAGCCCTAGTAACTATAGGCCGGTGAGTCTCACTTCTGTTGTGGGCAAAGTCTTAGAGAGAATTGTAAGGGATAGGATTTATGCACATCTAGATAGGAATAATGTGATCAAGGATAGTCAGCATGGTTTTGTGAAGGGCAAGTCGTGCCTCACAAACCTTATTGAATTCTTTGAAAAGGTGACGAAGGAGGTTGATGAGGGGAAAGCGGTAGATGTGGTATATATGGATTTTAGTAAGGCGTTTGATAAGGTTCCCCATGGTAGGCTACTGCAGAAAATACGGAGATATGGCATTGAGGGTGAGTTGGAGGTTTGGATTAGGAATTGGCTGGATGGAAGAAGACAGAGGGTAGTAGTTGATGGCAAAGTTTCTTCATGGAGTGCCGTCACTAGCGGTGTTCCGCAAGGATCTGTTTTGGGACCATTGCTGTTTGTCATTTTTATAAATGACCTGGAAGAGGGGTTAGAAGGTTGGGTGAGCAAGTTTGCGGATGACACGAAAGTCGGAGGAGTTGTTGACAGTGAGGAAGCATGTGGCAGGTTACAGCAGGATATAGAGAAGCTGCAGAGCTGGGCAGAAAGGTGGCAGATGGAATTCAATGTAGCTAAGTGCGAGGTGATTCACTTTGGGAAGAATAACAAAAAGATGGGGTACTGGGCTAATGGTCGGATACTTGGTAGTGTGGATGAGCAGAGGGATCTTGGTGTCCATGTACACAGATCTCTGAAAGTTGCCACCCAGGTAAATAGTGCGGTGAGGAAGGCATATGGCGTACTGGCTTTTATTGGTAGAGGAATTGAGTTCCGGAGTCCTGAGGTCATGATGCAGTTGTATAAGACTCTGGTACGGCCGCATCTGGAATATTGTGTGCAGTTTTGGTCGCCATACTATAGGAAGGATGTGGAGGCATTGGAACGGGTGCAGAGGAGGTTTACCAGGATGTTGCCTGGTATGGAAGGAAAATCGTATGAGGAAAGACTGAGGCACTTGGGGCTGTTTTCACTAGAGAAAAGAAGGTTTAGGGGTGACTTGATTGAGGTGTACAAGATGATTAGGGGGTTAGATAGGGTCGACAGTATGAACCTTTTCCCGCGTATTGAGTCGGGTATTACAAGGGGGCATAGCTTTAAATTAAGGGGGGGTAGATATAGGACTGATGTTAGGGGTAGGTTCTTCACTCAGCGAGTCGTTAGTTCATGGAATGCCCTGCCAGTAACAGTGGTGGACTCTCCCTCTTTATGGGCATTTAAGAGGGCATTGGATAGGTATATGGAGGATAGTGGGTTAGTGTAGTTTAGGTGGGCTTGGATCGGCGCAACATCGAGGGCCCAAGGGCCTGTACTGCGCTGTATTCTTCTATGTTCTATGTTCTATGTTCACACTACCACCTAAGTGCGGTAGTGCTTATTTTATCCCCAGCACCCATGGTGTGTGTGTGCAGGTGTGAGACACAGTGGAAGACACAAAGTGCACCAATCTTTATTCAATTTCCACCACCAGGAAGATAGGAAAACACCCAGGTGGCCAGTGACAAGCACTGCCCTTTACATCAAAGGGCAGTGATGTGTGATCAAAACAGTGAAGGGGAGTGTAGGGACTAAATCAAAATAGAATTGGAGGGAGAAATGATGCACTCCATTCCCTGCGGCGCCCACCTCTAATGTCCCATTTATTTTCTTTTTTCTCTTTTTTCTTCCCCCACACTACCACCTAAGTGTGGTAGTGCTTATTTTTTTGTCACCCCTTTTATTTTTTTTTTGTATCTTGTTTATTTTTTTTTTTTTCTTATTTTCTTCCACCTAAGTGCGGTAGTGCTTATTTTATCCCCAGCACCCATGGTGTGTGTGTGCAGGTGTGAGACACAGTGAAAGACACAAAGTGCACTAATCTTTATTCAAATTCCACCGCCAGGAAGACAGGAAAACACCCAGGTGGCCAGTGAATCTCCTGTTTATTTTATTTTATTTTTTAAAATATTAACCCCCACACTACCACCTAAGTGCGGTAGTGCTTATTTTATCCCCAGCACCCATGGTGTGTGTGTGCAGGTGTGAGACACAGTGAAAGACACAAAGTGCACTAATCTTTACTCAAATTCCACCACCAGGAAGATAGGAAAACACCCAGGTGGCCAGTGAATCTCCTGTTTATTTTATTTTATTTTTTAAAATATTAACCCCCACACTACCACCTAAGTGCGGTAGTGCTTATTTTTTCCCCAGCACCCATGGTGTGTGTGTGCATTATTTTTTTTTCTTCTGTGAGACACAGTGAGAGACACAAAGTGCACGAATCTTTATTCAATTTCCACCACCAGGAAGATAGGAAAACACCCGGGTGGCCAGTGACAAACACTGCCCTTCACATCAAAGGGCAGTGCTGTGTGATCAAAAACAGTGAAGGGGAGGGTAGGGACTAAATCAAAATAGATTTGGAGAAATGATGCACTCCATTCCCTGCGGCGCCCACCTCTAATGTCCCATTTATTTTTTTTTCTTTTCTTTTTTTTTCTTTTTTAACCCCCACACTACCACCTAAGTGCGGTAGTGCTTATTTTATCCCCAGCACCCATGGTGTGTGTGTGCAGGTGTGAGACACAGTGGAAGACACAAAGTGCACCAATCTTTATTCAATTTCCACCACCAGGAAGATAGGAAAACACCCAGGTGGCCAGTGACAAGCACTGCCCTTTTCATCAAAGGGCAGTGATGTGTGATCAAAACAGTGAAGGGGAGTGTAGGGACTAAATCAAAATAGAATTGGAGGGAGAAATGATGCACTCCATTCCCTGTGGCGCCCACCTCTAATGTCCCATTTATTTTCTTTTTTCTCTTTTTTCTTCCCCCACACTACCACCTAAGTGTGGTAGTGCTTATTTTTTTGTCACCCCTTTTATTTTTTTTTTGTATCTTGTTTATTTTTTTTTCTTTTCTTATTTTCTTCCACCTAAGTGCGGTAGTGCTTATTTTATCCCCAGCACCCATGGTGTGTGTGTGCAGGTGTGAGACACAGTGAAAGACACAAAGTGCACTAATCTTTATTCAAATTCCACCGCCAGGAAGACAGGAAAACACCCAGGTGGCCAGTGACAAGCACTGCCCTTTACATCAAAGGGCAGTGATGTGTGATCAAAACAGTGAAGGGGAGTGTAGGGACTAAATCAAAATAGAATTGGAGGGAGAAATGATGCACTCCATTCCCTGCGGCGCCCACCTCTAATGTCCCATTTATATCTGTCAGCCAGGGTTCCCTGATAGGTCCAGGTCAACAACCCCAATCAAGGATCTCATTGTCAATGAGATCCACCTCGCCCTGGTTCTCATCATGACAGTCTTGTAGTCTCCCTCTTGGAAGATGACCACAATATTCTAGTGTTTCAAATTCAGATTGAAAGAGTGAAAAGAAAGTTGCATACGTGAGTTTCAGTTTTAGGCAAAGTAATTCTACAGGCCTGAGGAAGGAGGTGGCCTGAGTGAACTGGGCAAAAATCTATGTTCTATAAAAGAGTAGGAGAGTTAAAGAACAATGGCAAATGCTTCGAGAAATATTTGATGCATCTCAATCAAAGTATATTCCTGAAAGGAAGAGGAATTGTAAAAAGGTGAAAAATCATCCATGACTTAACAAAGAAGTCAAGGTTAACATAAAGGCAAAAACCAGGGCATTTCACATTGTAAAAGTTAGTAACACTTTGGAGGTTCAGGAGAACTTTAAACATTAGCAACGGGTTACTAAAAACAAAATCAAAGAGCTAAGGTGAACTTCAAAAGGAATATAGCAGGAAATATACGCACAGATATGATAAACTTCTATAAATATATAATGAGGAAGAGAATAGTGAAAGTAAATGTCTGTCCTTTATCGGTCGAAAATTGGGAGATAATAATTGAAAACGCAGAAGCACTAAACCAATATTTTGTATCTGTATCACAGTGGAAAATAATGATTTATTTCCAAATACTGCAGTTACTGCAAAGGAACTCGATGAAATAATATAACTAGGGAGACGGTATTAAGTAAACTGATGAGATTAAAGGCAGACAAGTCTCCGAGGCCTGATGGCCTGCAGCCTAGGGTATTAAAATTGGTGGCAGCAGAGCTTGTGGATGTGTTAGTCAAGGTTTTCCAACATTTCCTGGATTCTGGAAAGATATCAGGTGATTGCAAACATCCTGATGTGACACCTTATTCTGTAAAGCAAAAAGTGGGAATATACAGACCACTTAGTTTGACCTCTGTAGTAGGGATGTTGCAGGGGTAAAATCGTAAAGGAGAAAATAACTGAATACCAGTGTCAGGTGTTCATGAAGGGCAAGTCATGATTGACAAACTTGCTGGAATTCTTAGAGAATGTAACCAGCAAGGTAGATGATGGAGATCTAGTGGATGTGGTATATCTCAAGTTCCAGAAGGCATTTGACGAGGTGCCGCATAAAAGACTGATCCAGAAGGTTAGATCCCAGGGTGTTAAGAGTAGAACATTGCCTCGGATAAAGGGTTGTCTAACCAATAGAAAGCAGAGGGTCAGGATAAATGGGTCCTGCTCTGGATGGTGAACTGGAACTAGTGGGTTCTGTTCTCAGACCTCAACTATTTACCATGTATATAAATAATCTGCAAGCAGGGACAGACTAACACAACAAAGTTCACAGACAATACCAAAATAGATGGGCAGGCAGGCAGTGACGAGGAGATAAAGAGTTTGCTGATGGATATTGATTAGCTCGGAGAATGGGCCACAATCTGGCAGATGACGTTTAATGTGAAGAGGTAAGAGATTGTTTATTTTGACCGGAAAAACGGAAAGGGCAAATTATTATTTGAAGTTTGAAGAGAACTGGATTGGATGATATGGCTGCCAACCAAAATATCGGACCAAGTGGGTGGGTACATGCCCTTCTCAAATCTTGATCTTTTGACCTGAAGAGCCATATTTTAAATGATGAGGCACTGGCGCATTGCTCAAACAATGTTAATGGATTTATTATGGATAGATTCAGATCAGGGAGCACATGTTGCAGGGAAACTGATCAAGGAAGTTTGCAAACGGCTGAGCATGAAGCAAACGTTCCACGTTCTGTATCACCCACAGAGTTCAGGCATGGATGAATGAATGAACCAGTCCTTAAGGAGGTTTTAGCTAAAGCCATTCAGGACACTAAACTAACTGGTATCATGTACAGTGAGGAAGGTCATCAGAAAGTGCAGCACGACCTTGATCAGCTGGGGAAGTAAGCCGAGATAAATGGCAAATGGAGTTTAATATAGATAAGTGTGAGGTTTGCATTTTTAAAAGTCAAATCAAGATAGAAATTTCATGGTGAATGGTAGGACTTTAAGGAGGGTAGTGGAACAGAGGGACCTTGGAGTTCAGGTGCACAGTTCTCTGAAAGTGGAGTCACCGGTGGACAAAGCAGCAAAGAAGACTTTTGTTAGACTGGCCTTCATCAGTCAGGGCACTGAGAGTAGAAGTTGGGAAGTTATGTTGCAGTTATACAGGAAGTTGGTGAGGCTGCACTTGGAGTACTGCGTTCAGTTTTGATCACCTTATTATAGGAAGGATGTCATTAAACTGGAAAGAAACCAGAAGCAATTTACAAGGGTGTTGCCTGGACCCAATGGTCTGAATTATAGGCAGAGGTTGGACAAGCTAGGACTTTTTCTTTAGAGTGGAGGAGATTGAGGGGGTCCTTATACAGGTGCATAAGATCACAGGAGTCATGGATAGGGTGAATGTACTCAGTCATTTTCCCAGGGTTGGGGAATCATGGACCAGAGGGCATCAGTTAAGGTTAGAGGGGAAAATATAAAAGGGAACCTGAGAGGCAACCTTTTTATACTGAGGGTAGTAAGCATGTGGAATGAGCTGAAAAATGTGATGCTGGAAAAACACAGCAGGCCAGGCAGCATCCGAGGAGCACGAGAACCGATGTTTCGGGCATAAGCCCTTCTTCAGGAATGAGGCTGGTGTGTCAGGCGGGCTGAGATAAAAGGTAGGGGGGAGGGGCGCTGGGAATACATTAGGTGGAAGGAGGTGAGGGTGATAGGCCGGAGAGGGGGTGGGGGCGGAGAGGTCGGGAAGAAGATTGCAGGTCAAGAGGGCGGTGCAGAATCCGGGGTTGGGACTGAGATACGGTGGGGGGAGGGGAAATGAGGAAGCTGGAGAAATCTACATTCATCCCGTGTGGTTGGAGGGTTCCTAGGCGGAAGATGAGGCGCTCTTCCTCCAGGCGTCGTGTTGCCATGGTCTGGCAGGTCCTTGGCCTCCTCCATCGCATGTCCTTGGCGGAGTGGGAGGGGGAGTTAAAGTGTTCAGCCACGGGACGGTTGGGTTGATTGGCGCGGGTGTCCCAGAGGTGTTCCCTGAAACGTTCTGCAAGTAGGCAGCCTGTCTCCCCAATGTAGAGGAGGCCACATTGGGTGCAACGGATACAGTAAATGATGTGTATGGAGGTGCAGGTGAATTTGTGACGGATATGGAAGGATCCATTGGGGTCTCGGGGGCGGTGTGGGCGCAAGTTTTGCACTTCTTGCGGTTGCAGGGGAAGGTGCCGGGAGTGAAGGTTGGGTTGGTGGGGGATGTGGACCTGACGAGGGAGTCACGGAGGGAGTGGTCTCTCTGGAACGCTGACAGGGATGTGGAGGGGAATATATCCCTGGTGGTGGGGTCTGTTTGGAGGTGGTGGAAAAGATGGAGGATGATACAATGTATCAGGAATGTGGAATGAGCTGCCAGTGGAAGTTGTTGAGGTGGGTACATTAACAACATTTAAAAGGCATTTGAACAAATACATGGATAGGAAAGGTTTAGAAGGATATGGGGAGAAAGTGAGGGCTGGAGATCAGAGCTGAAAATGTGTTGCTGGAAAAGCGCAGCAGGTCAGGCAGCATCTAAGGAACAGGAGAATCGACGTTTCGGGCATAAGCCTTCCTGAAGAAGGGCTTATGCCCAAAACGTCGATTCTCCTGTTCCTTAGAAGGATATGGGCCAAGTACAGGGAAATGGTGTTAGTGTGGAAGGACATTCTGGTTGGCATGGGCCAGTCTGGGTCAAACGGCCTTTCTTCCTGCTGGAGGACTCTGTGACTCTACGACATGGAAAGGATGGGCAGATCTAATTCTCAGTATCCTGATGGGACTCGGAGCAACAAGAAGCGGAATGACTACATTAACTCCATATGAGTTAATGACAAGAAGGCCTATGAGATTGCCAGGGAACATTGTA
Organism: Chiloscyllium plagiosum; assembly: GCF_037043375.1. NCBI lineage: Eukaryota > Metazoa > Chordata > Chondrichthyes > Orectolobiformes > Hemiscylliidae > Chiloscyllium > Chiloscyllium plagiosum. Next base: position 78,221,398 of record NW_028270157.1, read on the forward strand.
ACAGGGTAGGACCAGTGAGACAGAGAGTGAAACCATTTAGAAGACAATTCTGCAAACAGTTGAATGGGCCAAGACAGCAGGTCAAAGACCAGCAGAAAATCCGCGACCTCGAACAAGATGCTATGACCAACCAAGTAAAGGTACTGAGAGCTGATGTGAAGGTAACGGTTAAAGTAGCACCTGACAAGCCTGGATTTACGTCTAAAAGGCTCAAACAGTTTGTGATTATTATGACCAAGGACACGGGCCTGTTTGGATATGAAAGTTAGAAGGCAGGTGAAGACCTCATCACAGCTGAAGCTCAACACAATTGATTCTGAGCTACAGAACTAATGCCAACAGAACAGTGACAACTGGGGCAGCTCTTTATTCAATTTGTGGAAGGCTGGCCACCACTTTAACCCTTGAGGGACGATTGTTCCTGGCTGTGGAAGCAGTGATTGGTAGCTCAATGTGAGAGGAACTCTGGTGTTACCTCAACCAAAGCAGAATGGAATGCTGAACATGACCATAGGAGAACAGATTTTGAAGAGGAGTTTGAATTTATTTGTGAATAGGAAAGGTGTGTTTACATGGGATGGGTAATGGCTTTTGCCAGACCCTAAATTCCCCTCCAAAAAAATGTGAGAAAGGACATTTGAAACCTTTTCAATCACTTGTACTTGTCCGTCAATGGGGGAACAGTGATGATGGATGGATAGGGGAAACCCACCCCGACGAAATAAATGTCACTACAACGTCACCTCCTTCCACAATAAAGACCACAGACGATCCCCTACCTGACAGTTATCATTCCAACTGCACCGCCAAACAACTTGCCACGTCCATGTCTGAGTATGAGTCTTAGACTGACGAACGGTCTAGTCTTAATCAATGATAATAAAATACTATAATGTACAGCGTGAGTTAGTGCCTGTAGTCGTATACATTTCCTGTATCAGCCTGCCCAAGTGGTTCATCCCACACCAGATACCGATACATGACCTTTATTACTCAAATGATGACTGTAGCAGCTCAGTTCGATAGTGGGGTGCAGCACTCAGTGGTCACACCCTGAGCTTTTCAAGGAAAATTAGATCTTAAGGCTAATTCCACAAATCTAGCAGCCCTGGATCAGAACATCTGATACTGAGCCCCCAACTTAAGAAAATCATAACTGAGGAGCAAAGAATTCAAAGCATGGAACTAAATGCCAATCAGAGCCAAACAAAACTGATCCAAAATCTGCCCACTGTATTGGAGAGTCATTCAGTAACCATTAGTAAATGAATTAAGTTCAGGAAAAACATCTCAGATGATGCTAGTAGGAATGATGTCTGTAAGCACCATTGGTGCTTGAACAGACACAGGAAAGTCTAAGGCAGTTTAATGAGGGTAACAAATGAATATTTATTCAATGTTTCACAATAAAGGAACCACAGGTTAACTGGTTGTCAGCTCGTGGTTCTGACATATATACACAACACTAATAGAATCATAGAATCTTCAGTTCAGAAGAACGTCATGCCATCTATCCTGTCTGTACCAGCTCCTAATACAGCTACCCAGCTAGTCCCACCATCCAGCCCTATCTCCGCAGCCCTCTAACTGCATCACTCTCAAATACATATCCAGCTGTTTGAAACCTCCAATGGAATCTGCCTCCACTCTCCCACGCAGCACGTTCCAAATTCTACTAACTCTCGAAGTAAAGAAGGTTCTGCTTATCTCACTCCTAGATCTTTTACTGACAATCTTCAAACCGTGACCCCGAGATTTTTTTATTCATTTGCGGGACTTGGGTGTCGCTGGCTGGCCAGCACTGATAACCCATCCCTATTTGCACTTGAGAACATGGTGGTAGGCTGTTCTCTTGAATCGCTGCAGTCCACTTGCTGTGGATTGACCCAAAATGCCAGTAGGGAGGGAATTCCAGGAGTTTGACCCAACGACTGTGAAGGAACAGTAGTGCATTTCCAAGTCAGGGTGGTGAGGGGCTTGGAGGGGAACTTGCAGGTGGTGGTGTTCCTAAGTTGGGTTGGGAATGGTTGGGCCTAGGACACTACCCTGAGGAACCCCTGCAGAGATGCCCTGGAGCTGAGATGACAGATCCTCCACAACCACAACCATCTTCCTTTGTGTCAGGTATGATTCTAACCAGCGGAGTGTTTGAACCCTGACACCCAGTGAGTCCAGTTTTGCCAGGGCTCCTTGATGCCACACTCAGTCAAATGCAGCCTTGATATCAAAGGCTGTCACTCTCCTCTCCCCTCTGGGATTCAGCTCTTTTGTCCATGTTTGACCCAAGGCTGGAATGAGGTCATGGAGATGTACAGCACGGAAGCAGACCCTTCGTTCCAACCCATCCATGTCGACCAGATATCCCAACCCAATCTAGTCCCACCTGCCAGCACCCGGCCCATATCCCTCCAAACCCTTCCTATTCATATACCCATCCAAATGCCTCTTAAATGTTGCAATTGCGCCAGCCTCCACCACATCCTCTGGCAGCTCATTCCACACACGTACCACCCTCTGCGTGAAAAAGTTGCCCCTTAGGTCTCTTTTATATCTTTCCCCTCTCACCCTAAACCTATGCCCTCTAGTTCTGGACTCTCCCACCCCAGGGAAAAGACTTTACCTATTTATCCTATCCATGCCCCTCATAATTTTGTAAACCTCTATAAGGTCACCCCTCAGCCTCCTCCGACGCTTCAGGGAAAACAGCTCCAGCCTGATCAGCCTCTCCCTGTCGCTCAGATCCTCCAACCCTGGCAGCATCCCTGTAAATCTTTTCTGAACCCTTTCAAGTTTCACAACATCTTTCTGATAGGAAAGAGACCAGAACTGCACGCAATATTCCAACAGTGGCCTAACCAATGTCCTGTACACCCGTAACATGACCTCCCAACTTCTGTACTCAATACTCTGACCAATAAAGGAAAGCATACCAAACGCCTTCTTCACTATCCTATCTACCTGCAACTCCACTTTCAAGGAGCTATGAACCTGCACTCCAAGGTCTCTTTATTTAGCAACACTTCTTAGGACCTTACCATTAAGTGTATAAATTCTGCTAAGATTTGCTTTCCCAAAATGCAGCACCTCGCATTTATCTGAATTAAACTCCATCTGCCACTTCTCAGCCCTTTGGCCCATCTGGTCCAGATCCTGTTGTAATCTGAGGTAACCCTCTTCGCTGTCCACTACACCTCCAATTTTGGTGTCATCTGCAAACTTACTAACTGTACCTCTTATGCTCACATCCAAACCATTTATGTAAATGACAATCCTTGTGGCATTCCACTGGTCACAGGCCTCCAGTCTGAAAAACAACCCTCCATCACCACCCTCTGTCTTTTATCTTTGAGCCAGTTCTGTATCCAAATGGCTAGTTCTCCTTGTATTCTATGAGATCTAACCTTGCTAACCAGTCTCCCAAGGGGAACCTTGTCGAACGCCTTACTGAAGTCCATATAGATCACATCTACTGCTCTGCCCTCATCAATCTTCTTTGTTACTTCTTCAAAACACTCAATCAAGTTTGTGAGACATGATTTCCCACGCACAAAACCATGTTGACTATCCCGAATCAGTCCTTGCCTTTCCAAATACATGTACATCCTGTCCCTCAGGATTCCCTCCAACAACTTGCCCACCACCGGGGTCAGGCTCACCAGTCTATAGTTCCTTGGCTTGTCTTTACCACCCTTTTTAAACAGTGGCACCACGTTTGCCAACCTCCAGTCTTCCGGCACCTCACCTGTGACTATCGATGATACAAATATCTCAGCAAGAGGCCCAGCAATCACTTCTCTAGCTTCCCACAGAGTTCTCGGGTACACCTGATCAGGTCCTGGGGATTTATCCACCTCTAACCGTTTCAAGACATCCGGCACTTCCTCCTCTGTAATCTGGACATTTTGCAAGCTGTCACCATCTATTTCCCTACAGTCTATATCTTCCATATCCTTTTCCACAGTAAATACTGATGCAAAATATTCATTTATTATCTCCCCCATTTTCTGTGGCTCCCACACAAAGGCCGCCTTGCTGATCTTTAAGGGACCCTATTCTCTCCCTAGTTACCCTTTTGTCCTTAATATATTTGTAAAATTCATTTGGATTTTCCTTAATTCTATTTGCCAAAGCTACCTCATGTCCCCGTTTTGCCTTCCTGATTTCCCTCTTAAGTATACTCCTAATTTCTTTATACTCTTCTAAGGATTCACTCGATCTATCCTGTCTATACCTGACATATGCTTCCTTCTTTTTCTTAACCAAACCCTCAATTTCTTTAGTCATCCAGCATTCCCTATACCTACCAGCCTCCCCTTTCACCCTGTCAGGAATATACTTTCTCTGGGCTCTCGTTATCTCATTTCTGAAGGCTTCCCATTTTCCAGCCGTCCCTTTACCTGCGGACATCTGCCTCCAATCAGCTTTCGAATGTTCTTGCCTAATACCCTCAAAATTGCTGAGTGGCCGTGATGGAACCCAAACTGGGTGTCACTGAGCAGGTTATTGCTGAGGAGGTGCTGCTTGATTGCTCTGTTAATGACCCCTTGCATTAGTTTACTGAGGATGGAAAGTAATTGGCCGGGTTGGGTTTGTCCTGCGTTTTGTGTACAGGGTATACCTGGGCAGATTTCCACATTGTCAGGTAGATGCCAGTGTTGGAACACTACTGGAACAGCTTGGCGAGGGAATGGCAAGTTCGGGAGCACACGTCTTCAGTACTATTGAAGAATGTTGTCAGGGCCCATTGCCTTTGCAGTATCCGGTGTCTCCAACTGTTTCTTGATATCACGTGGAGGGAATCAAATTGGCTGAAAACTGGTATCTGTGATGCTGAGGACCACTGGAGAAGGCTGAGATGGAACATCCACTCAGCACTTCTGACTGAAGATTGTTGCTGATGCTTCAGCCTGAGATTTGTTGAAAGCTGTTTCAATTTGCCTGGTTATTTTTGGAGACTTCTGCAGGTGAACCCCAATGACGGTGACTCAGTGGTTAGCACTGCTGCCTCACAGCACCAGGGACCCGGGTTCAATCCCAGCCTCAGGAGACTGTTTGTGTGGAGTTTGCACATCTCCCCATGTCTGTGTGGGCTTCCTCTGGGTGCTCCAGTTTCCTCCCACAGTCCAAAGATGCGTAGGTCAGGTGAATTGGCCAGGTAAAAACAATGACTGCAGATGCTGGAAACCAGATTCTGGATCAGTGGTGCTGGAAGAGCACCACTGATTCCTGATGAAGGGCTTTTGCCCGAAACGTCGATTTTGCCTGTCCTCGGATGCTGCCTGAATTGAGGTGAATTGGCCATGCTACATTGCGCATAGTGTTAGGTGCATTCGTCAGAGGGTTACTCTTAGGAGGGTCGGTGTGGACGTGTTGGGCCGAAGAGCCTGTTTCCACACTGTAGGGAATCTAATCTAATCAAATCTTCTGCTCCACTACTCCCTTCAAAGTTTTATGCTTGAGCCTGTCTTGTCTTAGCGAGCTTTGAGAAGATTTGTAGCTCAGGTTGAGGTTCTGGATGTAGGTTTGTTCGCTGAGCTGGGAGGTTCAGTTACAGACCGTTTGTCACCCTACTAGGTAACATCATCAGTGGGCCTTAGGCAAAGCAGTGTACATGATTCCTACTTTCTATTTATATGTTTGGGTTTCTTTGGGTTGGTGATGTTATTTCATGTGGTGATGTTATTTCCTGTTGTTTTCCTCAGGGGGTGGTAGATGGGGTCTAACTCGATGTGCTAATTGTTAGAATTCCGGTTGGAATGTCATGCTTCTAGGAATTCTTGTGTGTGTCTCTGTTTGGCTTGTCCTAAGATGGATGCGTTGTCCCAGTCGACTGCCCCAGACTTGCTTTTCTCTGATTTGGAGATGCCGGTGTTGGACTGGGGTGTACAGTTAAAAATCATACAACACCAGGTTATAGTCCAACAGGTTTAATTGGAAGCACTAGCTTTCAGAGCACCGCTCCTTCATCAGGTGTTTGTGGAGTACAATTACACCTGTTGGACTATAACCTGGTGTTGTGTGAGTTTTAATTTTCTACATGGCAATAGAATTTTCAATACGAGACAAATCAATGAAGCTTCATAGCCAATCACACTGTATGCCTTGATCCACAAGTACCAGCAAGAATAGGGAAAGTGGCATTAGCAGAAATATACAAGAAAGGCAGAGTTGACCTACAGGTCATGGAGAATTGAAAGGATAATTTGACACAGTATTTGAGCCAGTGTTCTTATGATATCCCCTTCCTACCTGAACACCTAGCAGTGATTCAGGAACAGGCTCAAAGGATACACGGAACCTGGTCACCTCAGTTCACCCCATTTACCACCCTCTGAGAAAAAGAACAAGAAATTGCTTCTCCACAGGAACTGACATCATCACAGGAATTGACATCATCAATGAGCTTCCGGTGAAGCACTGGTGTTTGTGACCCAAGGAAACCTAAACACATAAATAGAAAGTGGGTCACAAACACCAGTGCTTCACCGGAAGCTCATTGATGATGTTACCTAATATGGTGATGAAACATCTGAAAATGAACCTTCCAGCTCAGTGAGCAAACTTAACTCCAGAACCTCAAGCTGAGCTACAAACCTTCTCAAAACTTGTTAACCAAGTTCACTCTTACAGCAACAAAGTTGAGTCTTAAAAGAGCGTATTGACCTGCCTAGTGGGAGGATTGTGGATTTAGCGCTCCAGCATACAAATACACTCATGGATCTGGATTATCTCCCATGCCCTAATTATAATTCAAATGTTATTAGTCATAAAGCTGATCTGTCTCAGTTACCATGTAAGAAAGGAGCAAAAGGGGTGGCAGTAGAAACTTGAAAGGGTTCAGTAAAGGTAAATCCCCTCTGCACGCTCCCTAAAGCATCTGTGTCCTTCCTCTGATGAGGCAGCCAGAACTGGACACAATATTCCAAGTGTGGTCTAACCAGGGTTTTACACAGCTGCATCCTTTACTGCCAGGATTGGAGGGTTTGTGTGACAGGGAGAGGCTGAATAGAATACAGAACATAGAACAGTACAGCACAGTACAGGCCCTTCAGCCCACAATGTTATGCCATGCATTTACCTTAATCTAAGATCAACCTAGCCTACACACCTTTCAATTTACTGCTATCCATGTGCTTGTCCTGCAGTCGCTTAAATGTCCCTAATGTCTCTGACTCGACTACCACCGCTGGCAGTGCATTCCACACACCCACCACTCTCTGTGTAAAGAACCGTCTTATGACATCTCCCCTATACATTCCTCCAATCACCTTAAAATTATGACCCTCGTGTCAGTCATTTCTGCCCTGGGGAAAAGTCTCTGGCTATCTACTCTGTCCATGCCTCTCATTACCTTGCACACCTTTATCAAGTCACCTCACTTCCTCTTCTGTCCAGTGCGAACAGCCCTAGCTCACTCAACCTCTCTTCATAAGACAAGCCCTCCAACCCAGGTAGCACCTGGTAAATCCCTCTGCACCCTCCCTAAAGCATCTGTGTCCTTCCTCTGATGAGGCAGCCAGAACTGGACACAATATTCCAAATGTGGTCTAACCAGGGTTTTACACAGCTGCATCAAAACTTTGCAGCCCTTAAACTCAATCCCCCTGCTAATGAAAGCCAAAACACCATTTGCCTTCTTAACAGCCTTATCAACTGGCTGGAGCTATTTTCCCTGGGAGTGTCGGAGGCTGAGGGGTGACCTTATACAAGTTTATAAAATCATGAGGGGCATGGATAGGATAAATAGACAAGGCCTTTTCCACAGGGTAGGGGAGTTCCAAAATAGAAGGCATTGGTTTAAAGTGAGAGGGGAAAGGTTTAAAAAGACCCTGAGGGATAACTTTTTCACACAAAGGGTGGTGTGTGTATGGAATGAGAAAGTGGTGGAGGCTAGTGCAATTACAATATTTAAAAGGCATCTAGATGGGTAAATGAATAGGAAGGGTTTAAAGGGATATGGGCCAAGTGCTGGTAAATGGGACTAGATTAGGTTAGGATACCTGGTCAGCATGAATAAGTTGGATCAAGGATTTGTTTCCATGCTGAACATGTCTACACCTTCAGAAAGCTAGATTTAGCAATTGGGGTAATAAACACCTGGAATAAAGGATCGATTACTACAGATGGTATAACCACCCACCTTTACGATGCTAAGCAGGACATCTGGCCAATATCAATGGTGGTGGACAATAAAGTAAATGGCTGATCAGCATTTGTTGGCTTTCGGTCAAGGGGCTGAAAAAAGGAGCTGTTAGGAGGCAATTTGAATGTGACATGATTCAGCCTGTAAATCCACGTGAAGTTCCAGCTGGGATTAGAATGAGATACGGTTAGCTTCATAAGCAATAATCATTTAATCAATTAAGTTTCATTTTCATTTAATTGAGTCAATAAAATAGTCAGGTGCAATTCTGGTCTCCCTCCGATACGAAGGATGCTCTGAAACTTGAAAGGGCTCAGAAAAGATTTATGAGGATATTGTCAGAGGTGGAAGGTTTGAGCTATAGTGAGAGTCCGAATAGGCTGGGGCTGTTTTCCCTGGAGCGGAGGCTGAGGGATGACCTTATAGAGGTTTATAAAATCATGAGAGGCATAGAACATAGAAAAGTACAGCACAGAACAGGCCCATAAGCCCACGATATTGTGCCGAGACTTAATCCTAATGTAAAATATAGTAACTTAACCTACGCACCCCTCAACTCACTGCTATCCATGTGAATGTCCAGCAATTGCTTAAATGTCCCCAATGACTTCGCTTCCACCACCACCGCTGGCAACGCATTCCATGCATTCACAACTCTCTGCGTAAAGAACCTACCTCCGATGTCCTTTATACCTTCCTCCTAATATCTTCAAACTATAACTTCTCGTACCAGTCAATCCTGCCCTGGGGAAAAGTCTCTGGCTATTGATTCTATCTATTCCTCTCATTATTTTGTACACGTCGATCAGTTCTCCTCTCTTCCTCCTTCTTTCCAGAGACAAAATTCAGAGCTTAGTCAACCTCTCTTCATTAGGTTCTGGATTAGTGGTGCTGGAAGAGCTCAGCAGTTCAGGTAGCATCCAAGGAGCAGCGAAATTGACGTTTCGGGCAAAAGCCCTTCATCAGACAAAAGCCCTCTCTTCATTAGGCAAGCCCTCCAGTCCAGGCAGCATTCTGCTAAACCTTCTTTGCACCCTCTCCAAAGCCTCTGTATCTTTCCTATAGTAGGGCGACCAGAACTGGACACAACACTCCAAGTGTGGTCTCACCAGGGACTTGTAGAGCTGCAGCAAAACCTCTTGGCTCCTAAACTCAATCCCCCTGTTAATGAAAGCCAAAACACCATATGCTTTCTTAACAATCCTATCCACTTGGGTGGCAACTTTAAGGGATCTATGTACTTGCACACCCAGATCCCTCTGTTCCGCCACTCTGGCAAGAATTCTGTCTTTAATCCGATATTCAGCAGTCAAGTTCGACCTTCCAAAATGCATCACTTCGCATTTATCCAGGTTGAACTCCATTTGCCATTTCTCAGCCCAGCTCTGCATCCTGTCTATGTCGCGCTGCAGCCTGCAGTTGCCCTCTATACTATCGATGGCACCTCCAACCTTTGTGTCATCTGAAAATTTACCAGCCCACCCTTTAACCTTCTCATCCAAGTCATTTATAAAAACTACAAAGAGCAGAGGCCACAAGAACAGAGCCCTGCGGGACCCCACTCAACACTGTCCTCCAGGCAGAACACTTTCCATCTACAACCACTTTTTGCCTTCTGTCAGCCAACCAATTCTGAATCCAGATAGCCAAATCTCCCTGTATCCCATACTTCCTGACTTTATGAATGAGCCTACCGTGGGGAACCCTATCAAATGCCTTGCTGAAGTCCATATACACCACATCCACTGCTCGACCGTCGTCGACCTGTCTTGACACCTCTCAAAGAACTCAATAAGATTTGTGAGGCATGACCTGCCCCTCACAAAGCCATGCTGAATGCCTATAATCACACTATGTTTTGCCAAATAGTCATAAATCCCATCCCTCAGAATTCCTTCCACAACTTGGCTTTCATTAACAGGGAGATTGAATTTAAGAGCCATGAGATCTTGTCGCAGCTCTATAAAACTTTGGTTAGACCGCACTTGGAATACTGCGTCCAGTTCTGGTCGCCCTATTATAGGAAAGATGTGGATGCTTTGGAGAGGGTTCAGAGGAGGTTTACCAGGATGCTGCCTGGAATGGAGGGCTTATCTTATGAAGAGAGGTTGACTGAGCTCGGACTTTTTTCATTGGGAAAAAAAAAGGAAGAGAGGGGACCTAACTGAGGTGTACAAGATAATGAGAGGCATAGATAGAGTTGATAGCTAGAGACTTTTTCCCAGGGCAGAAATTGTTAAAATGAGGGGTCATAGTTTTAAGCTGTTCGGCGGAAAGTATAGAGGGGATGTCAGAGGTGGGTTCTTTACACAGAGAGTTGTGAGAGCATGGAATACGTCGCCAGCAGCAGTTGTGGAAGCGAGGTCATTGGGGATATTTAAGAGACTGCTGGACATGCATATGGTCACAGAAATTTGAGGGTTCGTACATGAGGTTTACCTTACATGAGGATCAATGGTCGGCACAACACCGTGGGCTGAAGTGCCTATTCTGTGCTGTACTGTTCTATGTTCTAACTTTGCTGACCACAGACGTAAGACTGACTGGTCTGTAATTGCCAGGGATTTCCCTATTACCCTTTTTGAAAAGTGGAACAATATTCGCCTCCTTCCAATCCTCCAGTACGACTCCCGTGGAGAGTGAGGAGGCAAATATCCTCACCAGCAGCTTAGCAACCTCCTTTCTCACTTCCTGGCGCAGCCAAGGATAAATCTGGTCTGGCCCTGGGGATTATCAATCTTAATGGTTTCCAGAATTTCTAGCCCATCAACTTCATCAATCTTGATCTGGTCAAGACTGTGTCCCAGCTCCTCTAAGTTTTCATTTACAACAAGTTCCATTTCCTTGGTGAAAACCGAAGCAAAAAACTCATTTAGGGCTTCCCTTTCTGCTCAGACTCCATGCACAAGTTCCCTCCGCTATCCCTGATCGGCCCTACTTCACCCTGAGCATTCTCTTATTCCTCATGTATGAGTAAAACGCCTTTGGGTTATAGAGTCAAAGAGATGTACAGCATGGAAACAGACCCTTTGGTCCAACATGTCCATGCCGACCAGATATCCCAATCCAATCTCGTCCCACATGCCAGCACCCGGCCCATATCCCTCCAAACCCTCTCACCCTAAACCTATGCCCTCTAGTTATGGACTCCCCGACCCCAGGGAAAAGACTTTGTCTATTTATCCTATCCATGCCCCTCATAATTTTGTAAACCTCTATAAGGTCACCCTTCAGCCTTCGACGCTCCAGGGAAAACAGCCCTAGCCTATTCAATCTCTCCTTGTAGCTCAAATCCTCCAACCCTGGCAACATCCTTGTAAATCTTTTCTGAACTTTTTCATGTTTCACAACATCTTTCCGATAGGAAGGAGACAGAATTGCACACAATATTCCAACAGTGGCCTAACCAGTATCCTGTACAGCTGCAACATGACCTCCCAACTCCTGTACTCAATACTCTGACCAATAAAGGAAAGCATATCAAACATCTTCTTCACTATCCTATCTACCTGCAACTCCACTTTCAAGGAGCTATGAACCTACACTCCAAGGTCTCTTTGTTGAGCAACACTCCCTAGGACCTTACCATTAAGTGCATGGTCCTGCTAAGATTTGCTTTCCCAAAATGCAGCACCTCAATTTATCTGAATTCAACTCCAACTGCCACTTCTCAGCCCATTGGCCCATCTGGTCCAGATCCTGTTGTAATCTGAGGTAACCTTCTTTGCTGTCCAATACACCTCCAATTTTGGTCTCATCTGCAAACTTACTAACTGTACCTCTTATGCTCGCATCCAAGTCATTTATGTAAATAACAAAAAGTAGAGGGCCCAGCACCGATCCTTGTGGCACTCCACTGGTCACAGGCCTCCAGTATGAAAAACAACCCTCCACCAGCATCCTCTGTCTTCTACCTTTGAGCCAGTTCTGTATCCAAATGCCTAGTTTTCCCTGTATTCCATGAGATCTAACCTTGCTAATCAGTCTCCCATGGGGAACCTTGTCAAACGCCTTACTGAAGTCCATATAGATCACATCTACTGCTCTGCCCTCATCAATCCTCTTTGTTACTCCTTCAAAAAACTCAGTCAAGTTTGTGAGACATGATTTCCCACGCACAAGGCCATGTTGACTATCCCTAATCAGGAGGAGAAAGTGAGGACTGCAGATGCTAGAGATCAGAGCTGAAAATGTGTTGCTGGAAAAGTGCAGCAGGTCAGGCAGCATCCAAGGAGCAGGAGAATCGACGTTTCGGACATGAGCCCTTCCTTAGGATAGAGCTTCAGCTCTATCCCTAATCAGTCCTTACCTTTCCAAATACATGTACATCCTGTCCCTCAGGATTTCCTCCAACAACTTGCCCACCACTGAGGTCAGGCTCACCGGTCTATAGTTTCCTGGCTTGTCTTTACCGCCCTTCTTAAACAGTGGCACCACATTTGCCAACCTCCAGTCTTCCGGCACCTCACCTGTGACTATCGATGATACAAATATCTCAGCAAGAGGCCCAGCAATCACTTCTCTAGCTTCCCACAGAGTTCTCGGGTACACCTGATCAGGTCCTGGGGATTTATCCACCTCTAACCGTTTCAAGACATCCAGCACTTCCTCCTCTGTAATCTGGACATTTTGCAAGCTGTCACCATCTATTCCCCTACAGTCTATATCTTCCATATCCTTTCATGTCTGTCTCTTTGTGGGGTCCGTGGAACATTCAGTGTTGCAGTTCTATTCCAGCCCCCACCCACAACTCTTTCTCTGGTATATCAATGATATTATTGGCACTGCTTCCTTCTCATGTCCAGAATTCCAATTTCCACCTGGCTCTCACCTTCGCCGAATCCGATGGGATTCCTCCCGTGGCAAAAGTGAGGACTGCAGATGTTGGAAATCAGAGTCTAGATTAGAGTGATGCTGGAAAAGCACAGCAGGTCAGGAAGGATCCGAGAAGCAGGAAAATCGACGTCTCGGGCAAAAGCCTTCATCTTCCATCCCTATCTCAACATTTCTGTTGCTATTTTTGGGTTTAGGCTGACCACCAATACTCACTACAAACTCACTGACACCCACAATTATCGTGACTATACATTCTCGCACCCTACTTCCTGTAAAAACTCTATTATCCCAGTTCCTGCATCTCCACCATACCCGTTCTGATAATGCCAACTGTGACAAGGTGGCCTCTGAAATGTCCACCTGCTTCCTCAACCGAAGAATCCTCAGCACCATTGTTGACAGGGCCCTTAGCTGAGTCTGGCTGATCTCCCACTCTTCTGTCTTAACTCCCTGTCTTTCCTTCCAAAGGAACAATAGGGCTCCCCTTATCCTCGCCTACCAACCCACCAGCATCCATGTTCAGAGGATCATTAACCACCATTTCTGTCACTTCCAAGGAGGCCACCACCAGACACATGTTCCCCTCCCCTCCTTGTTGGAATTGGTGAGTTGGACCACATTCAAGAATTCAGCAAACATCCTAGACGAAAATGACACTACCATCATAGACTTCATTAGCAAGTGTGTCGAGGACTGCGTGCTAAAGAAGTCAATCCGTTTGTCCCCCACACAGAAACCTTGGATGAAACAGGAAATCCATTGCCTACAAAAGGCCAAGTGTGCACCATTCAAATCAGATGACCCAGAGCTTTCCAGTAAATCCAGATATGACCTCCACAAGGCCATTAGAAATTCCAAGAGGCAAGACTGGACCAAGTTAGAGTTCCAAACTAACCACACAGGCACCTGTCACCTCTGTCAAGGCCGACATGAAATAACGGGGTACAAAATGAAGCAGAGCAAAATAGTAATCAAAAACACAACCTTCCCTGATGGACTCAACACTTTTTATTTTCAGTTCGATCAGAATATAAGTGGTGTGAAGTCACCTTCCCCGAGAGCCCCCGATGTACTTGCTCCCTCAGTCACTGCTTCAGATATCAGATAAGTATTTGCTGACATCTTTAGTCTCCCTTTCCTACAATCTGTAAACCACCATCATACCAGTTGCAAAGAAAACTCATAGAACGTGCATCAATGACTACCACCCAGTAGCTCTGACCTCAATAATTATGAAGTGCTTGGGGAGGTTAGTCATGGCCCACATCAATTGTAGCCTCCCAGCCTGCCTTGATTCCCTGCAATTTGCCTACCGATGAAACAGGTCCACAGCGGATGCCATTCCGTGGCCCTACACCCATCCCTGGAACATCTGGATAATACAATACCTATGTCAGGCTCCTACATTATTACTATAGCCCCATCATCAACAATATAATCCCAACCAATCTAACCTCAAAACTCAAGGTTTGTGTAAAGATTTGTAGCTCGGTGCTGGTTGTCATAGTTGTGGGTATGTTCGCCGATCTGGGAAGTTGATTTGCAGATGTTTTGTCCCTTACCTAGGTGACATCTTCAGTGACTTGGAGTCTCCTGGGAAGTGTTGCTGTACTGTGTCTTCTGGAATTTATTTGGTTCATACACATGATTACAATTTAAACACGTCTCACCAAAATAAAAGTCCCAATACCCATCACGTGTAAGACAAATGGAATTTACAAGATTCCATGCAAAGACTGCACAAAACACTTTATAGGGCAAATAGGCAGCAACTACCAATCCGCATCCATGAACACCAGCTAGCCACTAAATGCCACGACCAGCTGTCCCCAGTAGCCATACACACAGATGACAAGGACCACAAATTCGACAGGAACAACACAATGATTATAGCACAAGCTAAACAGGACAGCCAGAGAATTTCTAGAAGCATGGCACTCAGCCACAGACTCAGTCAACAAACACATTGACCTAGACTCAGTATACTGGCCACTACAATGAATAACTGGAACTGGCAACCGAAAGCAGCAGAACTAAAATCAAATAAATTGCAGAAGACACAGTACAGCCGCGTTTCACAGGAGGCTCCAAAGCACTGAAGATGTCACCTAGACAGGGGTTAAAAATGGGCGATCCGACTGCGACATCTGTCACCCCATTGATCGCTAGGGGTTAAAAATGTCTGCAAATGAACTTCCCAGCTCAGTGAACATATCCATGACTACAGTAACCTCAGAACTCTGAGACTTAGGTCTCAGCTGTGCCCTCTGCAACTACGTCCTGAACTGCAAACCACAATCAGTGAAGATAGACAACAGCTCCTCCTCCATGATAATCCCTGCAAGAATATGTACTCAGCCCCCTACTGTACTCCCTGGCTGTGTGGTCAAATTTCGTATGAATGCCACCTACATGTTTGCTGATGACATCACCGTTGTAGGTCAGATATCAAACCATGACGAGTCAGAATATAGGAAGGAGATAGAATGTGAGGTGTCGTGTTGCAAAGATAACAGTGTCAGCAAAACAAAAGAACTGACTATTCACTTCAGGAAGAAAGGAGGAGGACCATGCCCCGGTCTATATCAATGGAGATGATGTGGGGAGGATTGAAAGCACCAAATTCCTAGAAACTCTCATGTTTATGGAATCACAGGGTCATACAGCATAAAATCTCCCTGGATCTCCCGCAAAGATGCAGTGGTCAAGAAGGCACAACAATGCCTTTTATCGTCTGCAGGCTTAGGAAATTCGGCATGTCCAAAAGGACATTTATCAACATTTGCAGAAACACCACAGAGAGCACTTTATACGAATGTATAACTGCCTTATACGGTAACTGCTCTGCCCAGTACCGTAGGACACTACCAAAAAGTGTACACACCTCAGGCCACCACAAACGTCAGCCTCCTACACTTCTCATTGCCACAGAAAGGCTGGCAAAAACATCAGAGACCCCTCCCACCTGGTAACACTGTCTTCCAACACCATCAGAGACCCCTCCCACCCCGGTAACACTCTCTTCATCATCATCAGAGACCCCTCCCACCCCGGTAACACTCTCTTCATCATCATCAGAGACCCCTCCCACCCCGGTAACACTGTCTTCGAACATCATCAGAAACCCCTCCCATCCGGTAACACTCTCTTCATCATCATCACAGATCCCTTCCACTCCAGTAACATTCTCTTCATCATCAGCAATGACCCCTCCCACCCCGGTAACACTCTCTTCAAACACCATCAGAGACCCCTCACACCCCGGTAACACTCTCTTCAAACACCATCAGAGACCCCTCCCCCCACCCTGGTAACACTCTCTTCCCTCATTTTCCGTGGGGCAGAAAATACAGAAGCTTATGCACTTGTACCAACAGGTTGAAAACCAGCTTCTTCCCTGCTGTTTTTAGATTGCTGAATGGACCTCTCTCTAATTCCAAACCAAATATTGATCTTGCTTTTGTGCACCTCCTGTGCAGCTGTAACCTTGTATGCCTCACTGTCTAATAACCCTATGATCTGTATGTCCTTGTATGTTATGACCTGTCTGTGCTGCTTGCAAAACAAATCCTTTCACTGCACTTAGGTACATGTGACAATAATAATCAAATCAAATGAAAATCTTGTTAGCTTTCTGCATGGTCTGTTCCCTCTGGCTCACCTTGGTCCACTCGTCCTTCACTCCTGACACCACCTTGTTCCCTGGCCAACTTCTCTGTCTCGGGTTTGCTGCAATGCTCTAACGAGACTCAGCAGAAGCAGGAAGAACAGCACCTCATTATCTACCTGTTAACTCTACAGCCTTCTGGACTCAATATTGAGGTTCAACAACTTTGGATCCTGAGGCACCTTTTCCCATGTCCTTAGCCCAGCATTCTTATCACATGCACTGCTATTACACACATCACATTATCAGTCATTGATTGTCCCCATTAGCAGCTATTCACTCTCCTAGGCTGACTGTTATTTTTCCCTCTTTTTTCTATCCAACTGATCTTATCTCTCTTTGACCTCTATCTCCACTTATTATTTACTCCTTACCCCCTCCCCCATCATAACTTCTGGACAAAAAATAACTTTTACCTATCTACCATCAGTTCTGAAGAAGGGCACAATGTTAATTTTGATTTCTCTCCACAGATACTCCAGACCTGCTGAGATTTTCCAACAAATTCTGTTTTAGTTTCTGATTTCCAGTGTCTGCAGTTTTTTTCATTTTTTTATGAGGAGTTGGGACATCATGTTGAGGTTGTAGGACACTTTGATGCGTTTTGAAGTACTGTGTATAGTTCGAGTCACACTGCTAAAGGAAGGATATTATTAAATTGGAGAGGGTTCAGACAAGATTTACAAGGATGTTGCCAGGACTACAGATTTGAATTCTAAGGAGAGAATAGTCTGGGACTTTTTTCACTGGCATAGGTGGTTGAGAGGTGACCTTAAAGAGGTTTACAAAATCATGAGGGGCATAGATAAAGTGAATGGCAAAGGTTGTTTCCCCAGATTGGGAGAGTTGAAAACAATGCGGCATATTTTTCAGGTGAGAGGAGAAAGACTTAAAAGACCTGAGGGTATCTTTTTCACTAGGCGGAAGTGGGTACTGCAGATGCTGGAGTCAAGAGTAGAGTGGTGCTGGAAAAGCACAGCAGGTCAGGCAGCATCAGAGGAGCAGGTTGATAGGATTGTTAAGGTGTACAGTGTGTTAGCTTTTATTGGTAGAGGGATTGAGTTTTGGAGTTGTGAAGTCATGCTGCAGCTGTACAAAACTCTAGTGTAGCTGCACTTGAAGTATTGCACTCAGCTCTGGTTGCTGCATTATAGGAAGGATGTGGAAGCTTTGGAAAGGACACAGAGGAGATTTCCCAGGAGGGGAACGGCCACAGGGGATCTCTGCTCTGACCGTCGGTTCCCTTTCCTGCCCCTGACAGTAATCCAGCTGTCCTTATCCTGTGTCTGGGGAGTGATCACCTCCCTGTATATCCTCTCAATTACCCCCTCAGCCTCCTGGATGATCCATAGTTCATCCAGCTCCAGCTCCAGTTCCCCAACTCAGTTTTCGAGGAGCTGGAGTTGGGTGCACTTCCCGCAAATGTCCCTCACCTGCCACATTCTGCAGGAGGAACACGCAACTACCCTGAGTGAAGGACTTCAGGGGAGTTTTTAAGTTGGTTAGATCTCACCCACTTAAAAACTCCCCAGAAGTTCTTCGCTCCTCCCTCGCACCTCTCGGCAGACAAGGGACGTGCGGTAGTACAGCTGCAACATGACCTCCCAACTCCTGTACTCAACACTCTGACCAATAAAGGAAAGCATACCAAACGCCTTCTTCACTATCCTATCTACCTGCGACTTCACTTTCAAGGAGCTATGAATCTGCACTCCAAGGTCTCTATGTTGAGCAACATTCCCTCGGACCTTACCATTAAGTGTATAAGGAGATAGTGAGGTCTGCAGATACTGGAGATCAGAGCTGAAAATGTGTTGCTGGAAAAGCGCAGCAGGTCAGGCAGCATCCAGGGAACAGGAGAATCGACGTTTCGGGCATAAGCCCTTCTTCAGGAATGAGGAAAGTTTGTCCAGCAGGCTAAGATAAAAGGTAGGGAGGAGGGACTTGGGGGAGGGGCGTTGGAAATGCGATAGGTGGAAAGAGGTCAAGGTGAGGGTGATAGGTCAGACTGGGGTGGGGGCGGAGAGGTCAGGAAGAAGATTGCAGGTTAGGAAGGCGGTGCTGAGTTTGATGGATTTGACTGAGACAAGGTGGGGGGAGGGGAAATGAGGAAACTGGTGAAATCCGAGTTCATCCCTTGTGGTTGGAGGGTTCCTAGGCGGAAGATGAGGCATTCTTCCTCCAACCGTCGTGTTGTTGTGGTCTGGCGATGGAGGAGTCCAAAGACCTGCATATCCTTGGTGGAGTGGGAGGGGGAGTTGAAGTGTTGAGCCACAGGGTGGTTGGGTTGGTTGGTCCGGGTGTCCCAGAGGTATTCTCTGAAACGCTCCGCAAGTAGGCGGCCTGTCTCCCCAATATAGAGGAGGCCACATCGGGTGCAGAGGATGCAATAGATGATGTGTGTGGAGGTGCAGGTGAATCTGTGCCGGATATGGAAGTTTCCTTTGGGGCCTTGGAGGGAGGTGAGGGGGGAGGTGTGGGCGCAAGTCTTGCACCTCCTGCGGTTGCAAGGGAAGGTGCCGGGAGTGGAGGTTGGGTTGGTGGAGGGTGTGGATCTGACGAGGGAGTCACGGAGGGAGTGGTCTTTACGGAATGCTGATAGGGGAGGGGAGGGAAATATATCCTTGGTGGTGGGGTCCATTTGGAGGTGGCGGAAATGACGGCGGATGATGCGCTGTACATGGAGATTGGTAGGGTGGTAGGGGTGGTAGGTGAGGACCAGTGGGGTTCTGTCCTGGTGGCGGTTGGAGGGGCGGGGCTCAAGGGGGGAGGAGCGGCGAGTGGAAGAGATGCGGTGGAGGGCATCGTCGACCACATCAAGGGGGAAATTGCGGTCCTTGAAGAAGGAGGCCATCTGGGTTGTACGGTTTTGGAACTGGTCCTCCTGGGAGCAGATGCGGCGGAGACGAAGGAATTGGGAGAATGGGATGGCATTTTTACAGGGGGCAGGATGGGAGGAGGTGTAGTCCAGGTAGCTGTGGGAGTCGGTCGGTTTGTAGTAGATGTCCGTGTGATTCGGTCGCCTGAGATAGAAATAGAAAGGTCGAGGAAGGGGAGGGAGGAATCTGAGACTGTCCAGGTGAATTTGAGGTCGGGGTGGAAGGTGTTGGTGAAGTGGATGAACTGTTCAACCTCCTCCGTGGGAGCACGAGGCGGCGCCGATACAGTCATCGATGTAGCGGAGGAAAAGGTGGGGGGTGGGGCCAGTGTAGTTACGGAAGATAGACTGTTCCACATATCCTACGAAGAGGCAGGCATAGCTGGGGCCCATGCGGGTGCCCATGGCTACTCCTTTCGTTTGGAGGAAGTGGGAGGATTGGAAAGAGAAGTTGTTCAGAGTGAGGACCAGTTCAGTCAGTCGAAGGAGGGTGTCAGTGGAAGAGTACTGGTTGGTACGGCGGGAAAGGAAGAAGTGGAGGGCTTTGAGTCCTTCGTGATGGGGATGGAGGTGTACAGGGACTGGATGTCCATGGTGAAGATAAGGAGTTGGGGACTGGGGAAGCGAAAATCATGGAGGAGGTGGAGGGCATGGGTGGTGTCCCAAACGTAGGTGGGGAGTTCTTGGATTAAGGGGGACAGGACCGTGTCGAGGCATGCGGAGATGAGTTCCGTCGGGCAGGAGCAGGTGGAGACAATGGGTCGGCTGGGACAGTCAGGTTTGTGGATTTTGGGCAGGAGGTAGAAGCGGGCGGTGCGGGGTTGTGGGACTATGAGGTTGGAGGCGGTGGATGGGAGGTCCCTGAGGTGATGAGGTTATGGATGGTCTGGGAGATGATGGTTTGGTGGTGGGGGATGGGGTCATGGTCAAGGGGGCAGTAGGAGGAGGTATCTGCGAGCTGGCGTTTGGCCTCAGCGGTGTAAAGGTCGGTGCGCCAAACTACGACCGCGCCTCCCTTGTCTGCCGGTTTGATAGTGAGGTTGGGGTTGCAACGGAGTGAGTGGAGGGCTGCGCGTTCCGAGGGTGTGGGGTTGGAGTGGGTGAGAGGGGTGGGGGAGTTCAGGTGGCTATGAAGAGGTCGAGGGCAGGTAGGAGGCCAGCACGGGGTGTCCAGGTGGACGGGGTGTGTTGGAGGCGGGAGAAGGGGTCGTCAGAGGGTGGGCGAGAGTCCTGGTTGGAAATGTGTTGCTGGAAAAGCGCAGCAGGTCATGCAGCATCCAGGGAACAGGAGAATCGACGTTTCAGACATAAGCCCTTCTTCAGGAATGAGGAAAGTTTGTCCAGCAGGCTAAGATAAAAGGTAGGGAGGAGGGACTTGGGGGAGGGGCGTCAGAAATGTGATAGGTGGAAAGAGGTCAAGGTGAGGGTGATAAGTCAGACTGGGGTGGGGGCGGAGAGGTCAGGAAGAAGATTGCAGGTTAGGAAGGCGGTGCTGAATTTGATGGATTTGACTGAGACAAGGTGGGGGGAGGGGAAATGAGGAAACTGGTGAAATCCGAGTTCATCCCTCGTGGTTGGAGGGTTCCTAGGCGGAAGATGAGGCGTTCTTCCTCCAACCGTCGTGTTGTTGTGGTCTGGCGATGGAGGAGTCCAAAGACCTGCATATCCTTGGTGGAGTGGGAGGGGGAACTGAAATGTTGAGCCACAGGGTGGTTGGGTTGGTTGGTCCGGGTGTCCCAGAGGTGTTCTCTGAACCGCTCCGCAAGTAGGCGGCCTGTCTCCCCAATATAGAGGAGGCCACATCGGGTGCAGAGGATGCAATAGATGATGTGTGTGGAGGTGGAAGTAGGCGCGGAGGCAAAGGCGGCGGAAGAATTGTTCGATGTCACGCCGTGTGTTGAACTCGTTAATCCGAGAGCGTAGGGGAATAAAGGTGAGGCCTCTGCTGAGGACTGATCTTTCATCCTCAGAGAGGGGTAGGTCTGGAGGGATAGTGAAAACGCGGCAGGGCTGGGAGCTAGGACCTGGTGTGGGGCTGGAGTTGGGTGTGGGGGCGGGGTTAGGCCTGGGGGCGGGGACATAGATCGGCGTGGGGGCGGGGTTGGGCGTGGTGATGGAGATTGGCGAAGGGGCGGAGACACATGCGGCGTTGTGGTCGTGGAGGTTAGTAACGTCACTGGGGGCAGAAGTGGCTGCGGCGATCACAGAGACAGAGTTATTCCCCATAGCCGCGGGGGTCGCGAATCTGTCGGCGATTGTCTTCATGGCGATCGTGGAGGCGGTTGTCTGGGAGGCGATCGCGGAGGGGGTTGTCTGAGCAGCGATCGCGGAGGCGTTTGTCTGGGAGGCGATCGCGGAGGCGGTAGTCTGGGCAGCGATCGCGGAGGCGGATGTCTGGGCGGCGATCACGGAGGCGGTTGTCTGAGCGTCGATCGCGGAGGCGGTTGTCTGAGCGGCGATCGCGGAGGCGGTTGTCTGGGAGGCGATCGCGGAGGCGGTTGTCTGGGAGGCGATCGCGGAGGCGGTTGTCTGGGAGGCGATCGCGGAGGCGGTTGTCTGAGTGGTGATCGCGGAGGCGGTTGTCTAGGAGGCGATCGCGGAGGCGGTTGTCTGGGAGGCGATCGCAGAGGCGGTTGTCTGGGAGGTGATCGCGGAGGCGGTTGTCTGGGCGGTGATCGCGGAGGCGGTTGTCTGAGCGGTGATCGCGGAGGCGGTTATCTGGGAGGCGATCGCAGAGGCGGTTGTCTGGGCGGCGATCGCGGCGGCGGTTGTCTGGGCGGCGATCGCGGAGGCGGTTGTCTGGGAGGCGATCGCGGAGGCGGTTGTCAGAGCGGTGATCGCGGAGGCGGTTGTCTGAGCGGTGATCGCGGAGGCGGTTGTCTGAGCGGCGATCGCGGAGGCGGTTGTCTGAGCGGCGATCGCGGAGGCGGTTGTCTGGGAGGCGATCGCGGAGGCGGTTGTCTGAGCAGCGATCGCGGAGGCGGTTGTCTGAGCAGCGATCGCGGAGGCGGTTGTCTGGGAGGCGATCGTGGAGGCGGTTGTCTGAGCAGCGATCGCGGAGGCGGTTGTCTGAGCAGCGATCGCGGAGGCGGTTGCCTGGGAGGCGATCGCGGAGGCGGTTGTCTGAGCAGCGATCGCGGAGGCGGTTGTCTGAGCAGCGATCGCGGAGGCGGTTGTCTGGGCGGCGATCGCGGAGGCGGTTGTCTGAGCACCGATCGTGGAGGCGGTTGTCTGAGCAGCGATCGCGGAGGCGGTTGTCTGGGCGGCGATCGCGGAGGCGGTTGTCTGGGCGGCGATCGTGGAGGCGGTTGTGTGGAAGGCGATCGCGGAGGCGGTTGTCTGAGCAGCGATCGCGGAGGCGGTTGTCTGAGCAGCGATCGCGGAGGCGGTTGTCTGGGAGGCGATCGCGGAGGCGGTTGTCTGGGCGGCGATCGCAGAGGCGGTTGTCTGGGAGGCGATCGCGGAGGCGGTTGTCTGAGCAGCGATCGCGGAGGCGGTTGTCTGGGAGGCGATCGCGGAGGCGGTTGTCTGAGCAGCGATCGCGGAGGCGGTTGTCTGAGCACCGATCGTGGAGGCCGTTGTCTGAGCAGCGATCGCGGAGGCGGTTGTCTGGGCGGCGATCGCGGAGGCGGTTGTCTGAGCAGCGATCGCGGAGGCGGTTGTCTGAGCACCGATCGTGGAGGCGGTTGTCTGAGCAGCGATCGCGGAGGCGGTTGTCTGGGCGGCGATCGTGGAGGCGGTTGTGTGGAAGGCGATCGCGGAGGCGGTTGTCTGAGCAGCGATCGCGGAGGCGGTTGTCTGAGCAGCGATCGCGGAGGCGGTTGTCTGGGAGGCGATCGCGGAGGCGGTTGTCTGGGCGGCGATCGCAGAGGCGGTTGTCTGGGAGGCGATCGCGGAGGCGGTTGTCTGAGCAGCGATCGCGGAGGCGGTTGTCTGGGAGGCGATCGCGGAGGCGGTTGTCTGAGCAGCGATCGCGGAGGCGGTTGTCTGAGCAGCGATCGCGGAGGCGGTTGTCTGAGCAGCGATCGTGGAGGCGGTTGTCTGGGCGGCGATCGCGGAGGCGGTTCTCTGAGCAGCGATCGCGGAGGCGGTTGTCTGGGAGGCGATCGCGGAGGCGGTTGTCTGGGAGGCGATCGCGGAGGCGGTTGTCTGGGAGGCGATCGCGGAGGGGGTTGTCTGAGCAGCGATCGCGGAGGCGGTTGTCTGGGCGGCGATCGCGGAGGCGGTTGTCTGGGCGGCGATTGTGGAGGCGGTTGTCTGGGAGGTGATCGCGGAGGCGGTTGTCTGGGAGGCGATCGCGGAGGCGGTTGTCTGAGCAGCGATCGCGGAGGCGGTTGTCTGAGCAGCGATCGCGGAGGCGGTTGTCTGAGCAGCGATCGTGGAGGCGGTTGTCTGGGAGGCGATCGCGGAGGCGGTTGTCTGGGAGGCGATCGCGGAGGCGGTTCTCTGAGCAGCGATCGCGGAGGCGGTTGTCTGAGCAGCGATCGCGGAGGCGGTTGTCTGGGAGGCGATCGCGGAGGCGGTTGTCTGGGCGGCGATCGCGGAGGCGGTTGTCTGGGAGGCGATCGCGGAGGGGGTTGTCTGAGCAGCGATCGCGGAGGCGGTTGTCTGGGCGGCGATCGCGGAGGCGGTTGTCTGGGCGGCGATTGTGGAGGCGGTTGTCTGGGCAGCGATCGCGGAGGCGGTTGTCTGGGAGGCGATCGCGGAGGGGGTTGTCTGAGCAGCGATCGCGGAGGCGGTTGTCTGGGCGGCGATCACGGAGGCGGTTGTCTGGGAGGCGATCGCGGAGGCGGTTGTCTGAGCAGTGATCGCGGAGGCGGTTGTCTGGGAGGCGATCGCGGAGGCGGTTGTCTGAGCAGCGATCGCGGAGGCGGTTGTCTGGGAGGCGATCGCGGAGGCGATTGTCTGGGCGACGATCGCGGAGGCGGTTGTCTGGGAGGCGATCGCGGAGGCGGTTGTCTGGGAGGCGATCGCGGAGGCGGTTGTCTGAGCAGTGATCGCGGAGGCGGTTGTCTGGGAGGCGATCGCGGAGGCGGTTGTCTGAGCAGCGATCGCAGAGGCGGTTGTCTGAGCAGCGATCGCAGAGGCGGTTGTCTGAGCAGCGATCGCGGAGGCGGTTGTCTGGGAGGCGATCGCGGAGGCGGTTGTCTGAGCAGCGATCGCGGAGGCGGTTGTCTGAGCACCGATCGTGGAGGCAGTTGTCTGGGAGGCGATCGCGGAGGCGGTTGTCTGAGCAGCGATCGCGGAGGCGGTTGTCTGAGCGGCGCTCGCGGAGGCGGTTGTCTGGGAGGCGATCGCGGAGGCGGTTGTCTGGGCGGCGATCGCGGAGGCGGTTGTCTTGGAGGCGATCGCGGAGGCGGTTGTCTGGGAGGCGATCGCGGAGGGGGTTGTCTGAGCAGCGATCGCGGAGGCGTTTGTCTGGGAGGCAATCGCGGAGGCGTTTGTCTGGGAGGCGATCGCGGAGGCGGTTGTCTGGGCGGCGATCGCGGAGGCGGTTGTCTTGGAGGCGATCGCGGAGGCGGTTGTCTGGGAGGCGATCGCGGAGGGGGTTGTCTGAGCAGCGATCGCGGAGGCGTTTGTCTGGGAGGCGATCGCGGAGGTGGTTGTCTGCGCGACGATCGCGGAGGCGGTTGTCTGAGCAGCGATCGCGGATGCGGTTGTCTGGGAGGCGATCGCGGAGGCGGTTGTCTGGGCGACGATCGCGGAGGCGGTTGTCTGAGCAGCGATCGCGGAGGCGGTTGTCTGGGAGGCGATCGCGGAGGCTGCGAGGTCGGTGGGGGCGGAAGTGGCGTCATCATCCGCGGCGGCTATTGCCGCGGGCGATGTAGCGGGCGCGTGTGTTCTGGCGCTGGACTGATTTCGGAGGCCGATGGAAGATTCACCCTCAGAGAGGGGTAGGTCTGGAGGGATGGTGAGTTGAGGAATCCGGAGTGTGGGGGTAAGTACATGAAAGTTTTTGGTACTTACTGTCTTTAATTTCCGATATGGCTCAGAAGAACTGTTTGTTTAGTTTATGGATCTTTCTGTGGATGAAGAACAGTAGAGGTCCTTTGCAGGTCTGTGAGAGTGTTGTCCTGAGCTGGGGCAGGGCTGACTGCAGGGAAGGTAGGTAGCGGCGCATGGCTGCAGGCGTGAAGCGGAGGATCCGGAGGGAGGTCTGTTGCTGGAGGCTTCGGATTAGTTGTAGGTACTGGTTGTCCTGGTTGGGTCCAAGTTTTGTTGGTCGGAACGTAGTCCGGAGTCCGTGCGGGATCAGTCGGTTCCGTAGGCAGGTGCTGAGGAAGATGTGGCTGTGGTAGCGAGTCTGTTTGAGAATGTGGCTGAAGAGCTTCTGTGCAGAGGAGATGACCTGGGGGGTGCAGTGAGAGAGGGACTCACTGAAATCTTTGTAGAGGGAGGAAGAGAGCTTCTTCAAGGAAGGCATCCTTGTAAGAGGATTCGCAGTAGGTTGAAATCTTTGAGGAGAAAGTGAGGTCTGCAGATGCTGGAGATCAGAGCTGAAAATGTGTTGCTGGAAAAGCGCAGCAGGTCAGGCAGCATCCAGGGAACAGGAGAATCGACGTTTCGTATATAAGCCCTTCTTCAGGAATGAGGAAAGTTTGTCCAGCAGGCTAAGATAAAAGGTAGGGAGGAGGGACTTGGGGGAGGGGCGTCGGAAATGTGATAGGTGGAAAGAGGTCAAGGTGAGGGTGATAGGTCAGACTGGGGTGGGGGCGGAGAGGTCGGGAAGAAGATTGCAGGTTAGGAAGGCGGTGCTGAATTCGATGGATTTGACTGAGACAGGGTGGGGGGAGGGGAAAGAGGAAACTGGTGAAATCCTAGTTCATCCCTTGTGGTTGGAGGGTTCCTAGGTGGAAGATGAGGCGTTCTTCCTCCAACCGTCGTTTTGTTGTGGTCTGACGATGGAGGAGTCCAAAGACCTGCATATCCTTGGTGGAGTGGGAGGGGGAATTGAAATGTTGAGCCACAGGGTGGTTGGGTTGGTTGGTCCGGGTGTCCCAGAGGTGTTCTCTGAACCGCTCCGCAAGTAGGCGGCCTGTCTCCCCAATATAGAGGAGGCCACATCGGGTGCAGAGGATGCAATATACATTAAGATTAGCTTTCCCAAAATGCAGCACCTCACATTTATCTGAATTCAACTCCAGCTGCCACTTCTTAGCCCGTTCACCCATATGGTCAAGATCCTGTTGTAATCTGAGATAACCTTCTTCGCTGTCCACTACACCTCCAATTTTGGTGTCATCTGCAAACTTACTAACTGTACCTCTTGTGCTCGCATCCAAATCATTTATGTAAATGACAAAAAGTAGAGGACCCAGCACCGATCCTTGTGGCACTCCACTGATCACAGACCTCCAGTCTGAAAAACAACCCTCCACCTCCATCCTCTGTCTTCTACCTTTGAGCCAGTTCTGTATCCAAGTGGCTAGTTCTCCCTGTATTCCATGAGATCTAACCTTGCTAATCAGTTTCCCATGGGGAACCTTTTCGAACACCTTACTGAAGTCCATATAGATCACATCTACTGCTCTGCCCTCATCAATCTTCTTTGTTACTTCGTCAAAAAACTCAGTCAAGTTTGTGAGACATGATTTCCCACGCACAAAGCCATGTTGACTATCCCTAATCAGTCCTTGCCTTTCCAAATATATGTACATCCTGTCCCTCAGGATTCCCTCCAACAACTTGCCCACCATTGAAGTCAGGCTCACCGGTCTATAGTTCCCTGTCTTGTCTTTACCGCCCTTCTTAAACAGTGGCACCACATTTGCCAACCTCCAGTCTTCCGGCACCTCACCTGTGACTATCGATGATACAAATATCTCAGCAAGAGGCCCAGCAATCACTTCTCTAGCTTCCCACAGAGTTCTCGGGTACACCTGATCAGGTCCTGGGGATTTATCCACCTCTAACCGTTTCAAGACATCCAGCACTTCCTCCTCTGTAATCTGGACATTTTGCAAGATGTCACCATCTATTTCCCTACAGTCTATATCTTCCATATCCTTTTCCACAGTAAATACTGATGCAAAATATTCATTTAGTATCTCCCCATTCTCTGTGGCTCCACACAAAGACCGCCTTGCTGGTCTTTGAGGGGCCCTATTCTCTCCCTAGTTACCCTTTTGTCCTTAATATATTTGTAAAAGCCCTTTGGATTCTCCTTAATTCTATTTGCCAAAGCTATCTCATGTCCCCGTTTTGCCTTCCTGATTTCCCTCTTAAGTATACTCCTACTTTCTTTATACTCTTCTAAGGATTCACTCGATCTATCCTGTCTATACCTGACATATGCTTCCTTCTTTTTCTTAACCAAACCCTCAATTTCTTTAGTCATCCAGCATTCCCTATACCTACCAGCCTTCCCTTTCACCCTGACAGGAATATACTTTCTCTGGATTCTTGTTATCTCATTTCTGAAGTCCTCCCATTTTCCAGCTGTCCCTTTACCTGCAAACATCTGCCTCCAATCAGCTTTCGAAAGTTCTTGCCTAATACCGTCAAAATTGGCCTTCCTCCAAT
Organism: Chiloscyllium plagiosum; assembly: GCF_037043375.1. NCBI lineage: Eukaryota > Metazoa > Chordata > Chondrichthyes > Orectolobiformes > Hemiscylliidae > Chiloscyllium > Chiloscyllium plagiosum. The sequence continues at coordinate 78,249,445 of NW_028270157.1, forward strand.
TTAGAATTTCAACTTTTAGATCTGGTCTATCCTTTTCCATCACTATTTTAAAACGAATAGAATTATGGTCACTGGCCCCAAAGTGCTCCCCCACTGACACCTCAGTCTCCTGCCCTGCCTTATTTCCCAAGAGTCGGTCAAGTTTTGCACCTTCTCTAGTAGGTACATCCACATACTGAATCAGAAAATTGTCTTGTATGCACCTAAGAAATTCCTCTCCATCTAAATCTTTAACACTATGGCAGTCCCAGTCGATGTTTGGAAAGTTAAAATCCCCTACCATAACTACCCTATTATTCTTACAGATTTAAAAATTACACAACACCAGGTTATAGTCCAACAGGTTTAATTGGAAGCACACTAGCTTTCGGAGCGACGCTCCTTCATCAGGTGATTGTGGAGGGCTCGATCGTAACACAGAATTTATAGCAAAAATTTGCAGTGTGATGTAACTGAAATTATACATTGAAGAATTGATTGTCTTTTAAGCCTTTCTTCTGTTAGAATACAGTGATAGTTTCACTTCTTTCATGTGTAAATCACAAAACCCTTTTTTTTAAAGTTGCATTCTCGGGTTAGCTGTTAACAATGGTGATAGCTAGACAATATGTTGAAGGTGTTAGTCCCCTGTGTTCTCTGTCTATGACCTGATGTTTAGATTGATTCCAATCTAAAAAGTGAGATAACAGAGTTTTACATAAATTCATGCAGTTTTTGAGCTCAGAGTTCGACATGAATCTATGTGGTTTTTGAGCAAAGTGCAATGTAACTTTGTACCAAAAAAATTCACCACACACAATATATATGTGTGCATGTGGGTGTTTGTCTGTCTGTGTGTGTGTCTGTCTGGGGTGGGGGTTGTGAGTGTGAGAAAGTGTGTGTGTGTGTGTGTGTGTAGTGAGTGCAGAGTGTCTTAAGTCTGTGAGGGGGTGCATGTGTGGGAGTCTGTGTGTCTATAAGGGTGTGTGTGGGTGTCTGTGTGCGCGTCTGTGTGTATCTGTGTCCGTGTGCATGTGAGAGTGTGTGTGTGTGTAGGAATATCTGTGTATGTGTGTGTAGTGCAATGGTGATCACCTGTAATGTGACATGAACCCAAGGTCCCGGTTGAGGCCCTCCCTATGGGTACTGAACTTAGCTATCAGCCTCTGCTCAGCCACTTTCCTCTGCTGCCTGTCCCAAAGTCCACCTTGGAGGATGGTCACCCGAAGGTCCGAGGCTGAATGTCCTGGATCACTGAAGTGTTCCCCAACTGGGAGGGAACCCTCCTGTCTGTTGATTGTTGTGCGGTGCCCATTCATCCGTTGTCGTAGCCTTTGCTCAGTTTCCCCAATGTACCATGCCTCCGGGCATCCCTGCCTGCAACGTATAAGATAGACAATGTTGGCTGAGTTAGCTGAGTTACCTGCTGCCTGACCTGCTGCGCTTTTCCAGCAACACATTTCCAGCTCTGATCTCCAGCATCTGCAGACCTCACTTTCTCCTTACATGAGTACCTGCCATGTACACGGTGGGAGGTGTTCCCACGCGTAATAGTGGTATCTATGTCCACAATCTGACACGTTTTGCAGCGTCCACCATGACAGGGTTGTATGGAGTTGTCCTGAGAGCCGGGCAGTTTGCTACGAACAATGATCTGTTTGAGGTTTGGCAGTTGTTTAAAGGCAAGTAGTGGAGGTGTGGGGAAGGTCTTGGTGAGGTGCTCATCTCCATTGATAATGTGTTGCAGGTCACGAAGAACATGGCGTAATTTTTCAGCCCCTGGGAAGTACTGAACAACGAAGGGTACCCTGTCAATTGCAGCCCATGTCTGTCTCCTGAGGAGGTCATTATGGTTCCTTGCTGTGGCACGTCGGAACTGGCGGTCGATGAGTTGAACATTGTGCCCCGTTCTTGTGAGGGCATCCTTGAGTACTTCCAGGTGTCCGTCACCTTTTTAACTTTATACACCCCAGTCCAACACCGGCATCTCCGAAACATTCTTACAGATAGCTGAGATCTCCTTACAAGTTTGTTTCTCAATTTCCCTCTGACTATTAGGGGGTCTATAATACAATCCCAATAAGGTGATCATCACTTTCTTATTTCTCAGTTCCACCCAAATAACTTCCCTGGATGTATTTCTGGGAATATCCTCCCTCAGCACAGCTGTAATGCTATCCCTTATCAAAAATGCCACTCCCCCTCCTCTCTTGCCTCCCTTTCTATCCTTCCTGTAGCATTTGTATACTGGAATATTAAGCTGCCAGTCCTGCCCATCCCTGAACCATGTTTCTGTAATTGCTATGTTATCCCAGTTCCATGTTCCTAACCATGTCCTGAGTTCATCTGCCTTCCCTGTTAGGCCTCTTGCATTGAAATAAATGCAGTTTAATTTATTAGTCCTACCTTGTCCCTGCCTGTCTTGACTGTTTGACTCATTTCTGTTCTCAGCTGTACCAGTCTCAGATTGATCTCTTAGGAGAGAAAGTGAGGGCTGCAGATGCTGGAGATCAGAGCTGAAAATGTGTTGCTGGAAAAGCGCAGCAGGTCAGGCAGGATCCAAGGAACAGAAGAATCAACGTTTCGGGCATAAGCCTTCCTGAAGAAGGGCTTATGCCCGAAACGTCGATTCTCCTGCTCCTTTGATGCTGCCTGACCTGCTGCGCTTTTCCAGCAACACATTTTCAGCTCAGATTGATCTCTTACCTCACTATCTCCCTGGGTCCCACCCCCCCAACTTGCTAGTCTAAATCCTCCTAAGCAGTTTTAGCAAATCTCCCTGCCAGTATATTAATCCCCTTCCAATTTAGGTGCAATCTGTCCTTTTTGTACAGGTCACTTCTACCCCAAAAGAGATTCCAATGATCCAAAAATGAGAATCCTTCTCTCATACACCAGCTCCTCAGCCATGCATTCATCTGCTCTATCCTCCTATTCCTGCCCTCACTAGCTCGTAGCACTGGGAGAAATCCAGATATTACTACCCTTGAGGACCTCCTTTTTAAATTTCTGCCTCTCTGTAATCTCCCTTCAGAATCTCAACCTTTTCCCTTCCTATAGAACATAGAACATTACAGCGCAGTACAGGCCCTTCGGCCCTCGATGTTGCGCCGCCCTGTCATACTAATCTGAAGCCCATTCCACCTACACTATTCCATGTACGTCCATATGCCTGTCCAATGACGACTTAAATGCACTTAAACTTGGCGAATCTACTACCGATGCAGGCAAAGCATTCCATGCCCTTACTACTCTGAGTAAATAAACTACCTCTGACATCTGTCTTATACCTATCTCCCCTCACTTTTTAAAGTTGTGTCCCCTTGTGTTTGCCGTCCCCATACTTGGAAAAAGGTTTTCCCTCTCCACCCCATCTAGCCCTCTGATTATCTTGTATGTCTCTATTAAGTCACATCTCAACCTTCTTCTCTCTAACGAGAACAGCCTCAAGGCCCTCAGCCTTTCCCCGTAAGACATTCCTTCCGTACCAGGCAACATCCTAATAAATCTCCTCTGTACCCTTTCCAGGGTGCTGAGGGAGGATATTACCAGGAGAGTTAGGTTTATCGTTGATTCCAATGTGGACAATGACCTCTTGCTGGCCCCTCTCTCCCGTGAGAACATACTGCACCCTTTCTGAGACATCCTTGATCCTGGCACTAGGGAAACAATGCACCATTCTGCTTTTTCTCTGCTGGCCACAGAAACGTCTGTCTGTACCTTGGCCTTCAGACTCCCCTAACACAGTTGATCTCTTGGAAGCCGACATACCCCTCTCGTTGCATTAGAGCCAGTCTCAATACCAGAAACTTGGCTGTTCGTGCTACATTCCCCTGAGAATCCATCACCCCCTACATTTCATTAGGGACATTTAAGCAACTGCTGGACATGCACACGGATAGCAGTGAAATGAGGGGTGCGTAGGTTAAGTTATTATATTTTATATTAGGATTAATCCTTAGCACAACATTGTGAGCCAAAGGGCCTGTTCTGCACTGTATTGTTCTATGTTCTGTGTGCTAATATGACATTGCTGCTGCCTTGAGTTACCTTGTATCCTGAGGCCAGTTCCAACTTGTTGCAGATGCTCATGAGTCTGCTCTTGGAGGCACCGTACTTATATGGCCAGCAGTGTTCACTTCCATTTCTGATCAATGGTAACCCCGGGATAGTGATTGGGAGGTGGGCTTCAATGATGCTGAGTCAAAGAAGGTGGTGCTGAAAAAGCACAGACGGTCAGGCAGCATCCAAGGAGCAGGAGAATCGACGTGTTGAGTATTAGCTCTTCATCAGCTTATACTTGATTCTCCTTCTCCCCGGATGCTGCCTGGCCAGCTTTTCCAGCACCACACTCCTCGACTCTGATCTCCAGCATCTGCAGTCTTCACTTTCACCCCCTTTAATGATGCAACCATCAAATGCCAAAGGTCACATATTGTCTCTTGTTCTAAGATGGTCATGGCCTGGCACATGTGTGGGACAAATGCTACTTGTCACTTGTCATCACAAATATGGGGTTATCGTTCAGGTCTTGCTGTCTTTGGACATGCATTACTCCAATACCTGAGGATTCGGGAAAGGTGCTGAACAACGTGCAGTCATTGGTGGTCTTTGGAGACAGCACTTTCCTGGGTGGCAACGTCAGTATGCCTTGAGACGTAGAGTCACATAACATGGAAACAGACCCTTCGGCCCACCTTGTCCATGCTGACCAGGTTTCTTAAAATGAACGCGAGTCATAGAGTCCTACAGCACGGAGACATGTCTTTTGGCCCAAATTGGTCTATGCTGACCAAAATGTCTGCCCTCCATAACCCCATTACCCTGCACTTGGCCCATATCCTTCTAATCCTTTCCTATCCATGTATTTGTCTAAATGCCTTTTAAATGTTATTAATGTTTATGCCTCCACCACTTCCGCTAGCAGCTCATTCCATATGCACATCACCCTCTGTGTAAGAAAGTTGCCTCTCAGGTTCCCTTATATGTCCTCTTGTCCTCCATTCTCCAACCCTGGGAAAAAGACTGAGTGCATTTACCCTGTCCATGCCTCTCATAATCTTATACACCTCTAAAAGGTTCCCCCCTCAGTCTCCTATGCTCTAAATAAACATTCTAGCTTGTTCAACCTCTCCCTAAAACTCAGACCATGGAGTCCAGACAATGTCCTTGTAAATTTCTTCTGCGTTCTTTCTAGATTAGTGACGTCCTTCCTACAACAAGGTGACCAAAACTGAACGCAATACTCCAAGCATGGTCTCACCAACATCCTGGATAACAGCAACATAACTTCCCAACTTCTATACTCAATGACCTGACTGATAAGAGCCAGTCTACCAAAAGCCTTCATCATTGCCCTGTCCACCTGGAACACCACTTTCAGAGAACTGTGAACCTGAACTCCAAGGTCCCTCTGTTCCATGACACTCCTTCAGGCCCTACCATTCACCGTGAAATTCCTACCTTGATTTGACTTTCCAAAATGCAAGACCACACACTTATCCATACTAAACTCCATAAACTCCCCAGCTGGTCAAGGTCTTGCTGCAATTTCTGATAATCTTCCTAACTGTCCACAATGCTGCCTAGTTTAGTGCCAACAGCAAATTAATGAATGCCTTGGACATTCTCATCCAAATCATTGATATAGGTAACAAACAGCAATGGACCCAACACTGACCCCTGAGGTACTCCACTACTCACAAGCCTCCAGTCTGACAAGCATCCTTCCACTATTACCCTCTGCGTCCTACCATCAAACCAATTTTGTATCCAATTTGCCAGCTCACCTTGGATTCCATGTAATCTAGCCTTCAAGGGCAGCCTACCATGTGGAACCTTATCAAAGGCCTTACTGTAATACATATAGACTATGTTCACTGCCCTGCCCTGATCAACCTTCCTGGTCACTTCATCAAATCTGTGAGGCATGATCTCCCACTCACAAAGAAACTAGTCCCATTTGCCTGTATTTGGCCCATATTCCTCTAAGCCTATGCTAACTATGTAGCTGTCGAAATTCCTTCTAAATGTTGTAATTGTACTCACCTGTACTACTTCCACTAGCAGCCTGTTCAATATACATACACCCTTTATCTATTGCCCCTCATGATTTTATAAACCTCGACCATGTCATCCCTACGTCTCTGCCGATTCAGCCTCTCCTCATAACTCAAACACTCCAGTCTCGGTAGCAGCTTTGCAAATCTGTTTTGCACCCATTCCACTTTAATAACATCCTTCCTATTGCAAGGTGACCAGAATTGTAAATATAGAACATAAAACATAGAACAGTACAGCACAGAACAGGCCCTTCAGCCCATATGTTGTGCCGACCACTGATCCTCATGTATGCACCCTGAAATTTCTGTGACCATATGCATGCCCAGCAGTCTCTTAAATGTCCCCAAAGACCTTGCTTCCACAACTGCTGCTGGCAATGCATTCCATGCTCTCACAACTCTGTGTAAAGAACCCGCCTCTGACATCCCCTCTATACTTTCCTCCAACCAGCTTAAAACTATGACCCCTCGTGTTAGTCATTTCTCTCCTGGGAAATAGTTTCTGGCTATCGACTCTATCTATGCCTCTAATTATCTTGTATACCTCAATTAGGTCCCCTCTCCTCCTCCTTTTCTTCAATGAAAAAAGTCTGAGCTCAATCAACCTCTCTTCATAAGATAAGTCCTCCAGTCCAGGCAGCATCCTGGTAAACCTCCTCTGAACCCTCTCCAAAGCATCCACATCTTTCCTATAATAGGGCGACCAGAACTGGACGCAGTATTTCAAGTGCGGTCTAACCAAAGTTTTATAGAGCTGCAACAAGATCTCACGACTCTTAAACTCAATCCCCCTGCTAATGAAAGCCAAAACACCATATGCTTTCTTAACAACCCTGCCCATTTGGGTGGCCATTTTAAGGGATTTATGTACCTGTACCCCAAGATCCCTCTGTTCCTCCACACTGCCAAGAATCCTATCCAGAATCCTGTACTCAGCTTTCAAATTCGACCTTCCAAAGTGCATCACCTCGCATTTATCCAGGTTGAACTCCATCTGCCACCTCTCAGCCCATCTCTGCATCCCGTCAATATCCCGCTGCAGCCTACAACAGCCCTTTATACTGTCAACAACACTGCCAACCTTTGTGTCATCTGCAAATAGTATTCCAAATGTGGCCTCACCAAACATGACTTCCTAACTCCTGTACTCAATGCTCTCACCGATGAACACAAGTATACCAAATGCACCACCCTGTCTCCCTGACGCCACTTTCAAACAATTATGTACCTAGACCACTTGGTCTCTGTTTGAGAACACTCCCCAAGAGCCCTTCCATTAACTGTGTAAGTCCTGCCCTGGTTGTCTTTCCAAAATGCAATATCTCGCATTTATCTGAATTAAATTCCATCTGCCATTCCTCAGCCCACTGGCCCAGTTGAATAAGATCCCGTTGTACTCTTAGATAAATATCTTCACTGTCCACTATACTCCAATTTTGCTGTCACCCGCAAACTTACCAATCATGCCTCCTGTATTTTTATCCAAATAATTTATATAAATAATGAACAACAGTGGACCCAGCACCGATCTTTGCAGCACACCGCTGGTCACAGGCCTCCAGTTGGAACAACTCTCTACCACCATTCTCTTTCTCCCACTGTCAAGACAATTTTGTATCTAACTGGCTAGCCCTCCCTGAATTCCTTGTGATCTAACCCGACTTAACCATCTTCCATGCGGAACCTTCTGAAGGCTGTGCTAAAGTCCATGGCAACATAAATGTGTCTGCTATTGCATGGGAATCAACAGGGGACAAAGTCTGACATAGGAGAAAATTTGAAATAGCAGAATTTGAAATTAAGGAAAGCAAATTTTGAGGAACAGCTTAGAATCCCTAACAAGCAATAGTAGGCTAACTGGAAAGAGCAAATTAATGCAAAAGCTGGAATGTGTACTGAAAACAACAAATGCTGGAGGTCAGAGTGGGTCAGACAGCATGGCGTGCTTTGACTCTCCAAATAAAATGCCCCTGCCCATCTTTTCCCTCCAACTCCACATTTGTTATGGTTAATCACCCTAACCTGCACACTGCAGGGGAATTTAGTACAACGTATTCACCCTACCCGCATGTCCCTGAACTGTGGGGGAAATCCCAAGCAACCACCAGAAACGCACTCAGACATGGGGAGAACATGCAAACTCCACACTAGCCCAAGGCTGAAAATGAGCTTGGGTCCCTGGTGCTGTCAGGCAGTAGTGCTACTAGTTACCTGATGAAGGAGTAGTACTCTGAAACCTAGTACTTCAAATAAGCCTGCTGGGACTATAACTGGTGGCACGGTGGCTCAGTGGTTAGCACTGCTGCCTCACAGCGCCAGAGACCCGGGTTCCATTCCCGCCTCAGGTGACTGTGTGGAGTTTGCACATTCTCCCCATGTCTGCGTGGGTTTCCTCCGGGTGAAAGTGAGGACTGCAGATGCTGGAGATCAGAGCTGAAAAATGTGTTGCTGGAAAAACGCAGCAGATCAGGCAGCATCCAAGGAGCAGGAGAATCGACGTTTCAGGCATAAGCCCTTCTTCAGGAATGAGTGTGTGCCAAGCAGGCTAAGAAAAATGGTAGGGAAGAGGGACTTGGGGGAGGGGCGTTGGGAATGCCATAGGTGGAAGGAGGTTAAGGTGAGGGTGATAGGCCGGAGAGGGGGTGGGGTCGGAGAAGTCGGGAAGAAGATTGCAGGTCAAGAAGGCGGTGCTGAGTATCATCCTTCGTCATTTCTGCCACCTCCAAACAGACCCCATCACCAGGGATATATTTCCCTCCCCTCCCCTATCAGCATTCCAGAAAGGTGACTCCCTCATCAGGTCCACAGCCCCCACCAACTCAACCTCCACTCCCGGCACCTTCCCCTGCAACCACAAGAAATGCAAAATGCGCCCTCACTTCCCTCACTTCCCTCCAAGGCCCCAATTGATCCTTCAATATCCATCACAAATTCACCTGCATCTCCACAAACATCATTTACTGCATCCGCTGCACCCGATGTGGCCGCCTCTACATTGGGGAGACAGGCCGCCTACTTGCGGAACGTTTCAGAGAACACCTCTGGGACACCTGCACCAACCAGCCCAACCACCCCGTGACTGAACACTTTAACTCCCCCTTCCACTCCGCCAAGGACATGCAGGTCCTTGGCCTCCTCCATCGCCAGACCATGGCAACACGACTCATCTTTCACCTAGGAATCCTCCAACCACAAGGGATGAATGCAGATTTCTCCAGCTTCCTCATTTCCCCTCCCCCCAGCCTGTCTCAGTCCCAACCCTCAGACTCAGCACCACCTTCTTGACCTGCAATCTTCTTCCCGACCTCTCCGCCCCCACCCCCTCTCCGGCCTATCACCCTCACCTTAACCTCCTTCCACCTATCGCATTCCCAACCCCCTCCCCCAAGTCCCTCCTCCCTACCTTTTATCTTAGCCTGCTTGGCACACCCTCCTCATTCCTGAAGAAGGGCTTATGCCCGAAACGTCGATTCTCCAGCTCCTTGGATGCTGCCTGACCTGCTGCGTTTTTCCAGCAACACATTTTTCAGCTCTTTCCTCCGGGTACTTTCATTTCCTCCCACAGTCCAAAAATGTGCAGGTTAGGTGAATTGGCCATGTTAAATTGCCCGTAGTGTTAGGTGAATAGGGTAAATGTAGGGGAATGGGTCTGGCTGGGTTGCACTTTGGTGGGTCGGTGTGGACTTGTTGGGCCGAAGGGCCTGTAAGTAAGAGTCATAGAAATGTACAGCATGGAAACAGATCCTTCGGTCCAACCCGTCCGTGCCGACCAGATATCCCAACTCAATCTAGTCCCACCTGCCAGCACCCGGCCCATATCCTTCCAAACCCTTCCTATTCATATATCCATCCAAATGCCTCTTAAATGTTGCAATTGTACCAGCCTCCACCACTTCCTCTGGCAGCTCATTCCATACACGTACCACCCTCTGCGGGAAAAAGCTGCCCCTTAGGTCTCTTTTATATCGTTCCCCTCTCACCCTAAGCCTATGCCCTCTAGTTCTGGACTCCCCCACCCCAGGGAAAAGACTTTATCTATTTATCCTATCCATGCCCCTCATAATTTTGTAAATCTCTATAAGGTCACCCCTCAGCCTCCGACGCTCCAGGGAATACAGCCCCAGCCTGTTCAGCCTCTCCCTGTAACTCATATCCTCCAACCCTGGCAACATCCTTGTGAATCTTTTCTGAACCCTTTCAAGTTTCACAACATCTTTCCAATAGGAATGAGACCAGAATTGCACGCAATATGCCAACAGTGGCCTAACCAATGTCCTGTACAGCTGCAACATGACCTCCCAACTCCTGTACTCAATACTCTGACCAATAGCATACCAAACACTTCTTCACTATCCTATCTACCTGCGACTTCACTTTCAAGGAGCTATGAACCAGCACTCCAAGGTCTCTTTGTTCAGCAACACTCCCGAGGACCTTATCATTAAGTGCATAAGTCCTGCTAAGATTTGCTTTCCCAAAATGCAGCACCTCACATTTATCTGAATTAAACTTCATCTGCCACTTCTCAGCCCATTGACCCATCTGGTCCAGATCCTGTTGTAATCTGAGGTAACCCTCTTCACTGTTCATTAAACCTCCAATTTTGGTGTCATCTGCAAACTTACTAACTGTACCTCTTATGCTCGCATCCAAATCATTATTGTAAATGACAAAAAGTAGTGGACCCAGCACCGATCCTTGTGGCACTCCACTGGTCACAGGCCTCCAGTCTGAAAAACAACCCTCCACCACCACTCTCTGTCTTCTACCTCTGAGCCAGTTCTGTATCCAAATGGCTAGTTCTCAGTCTCCCATGGGGAACCTTGTTGAACGCCTGACTGAAGTTCACATATCTAATCTACAAAAAAATAACCTGGTGTTGTGTGATTTTTAACTTTGTCCAGCACCAGCACCTCCACATCATAACCACTACACCAACAATGCCGCTAGTTTAAGAAGTAATGGAAAGCAATGGCAGCCAGTTGTCAAAATCTGTGTTCTTTTGTATTTTATACCTTCCTGCCCCGATTAGGAAACCTGCAACATTGTTTCCAGTCTTGCAGCACGTGGTATTAACAAGTTTGGAAGCTGTTTACCATATCAAAACATTGAAGTGGACAAGAAAGGTACTGGTGTGTAATAACGGAACTATGAAGTTCAGTATAATTTTTGTTTGCTGATTTTAGATGGGCTTTCTCACAGATAACTGGAAACCCTAATTAAAATTACTTGTTCTTTTCTAAGAATCTGTTTTCACCTATACGGCTGTGACATTATCTGTTACTGATCATTCAAATATCAACCAAGGAATCCATTCCAGGAGAGAAAAGGAACAATTACGTTCTGTTCTTCTGGCTGATTTGCAATGGTTTAGGTTGTTTCATATTAGCAAATTGGAAGCTAAAAGCCAAGCCGAACAAGCACAACTTGATTTCAACATGCCAGTGTAATGAAGGAGCAGCACTCTGAAAACTCGTGCTTCCAAATAAACCTGTTGGTCTATAAAACTTGGTGTTGTGTACAAAGTTAAAAATCACACAACACCAAGTTATAGTCTGGCAGGTTTATTTGGAAGCCGGGCTGCCAGAGGAAGTGGTGGAGGCTAGTACAATTGCCACATTTAAAAGGCACCTGAATGGGTATATGAATAGGAACGGTTTGGAGGGATATGGGCCAAGTGCTGGCAGGTGGGACAATATTGGGTTGGGGTATCTGGTCAGCATGGACAAGTTGGACCGAAGGCTGTACCTCTCCAGGACTCGAAACACAACTTCAAACAGTATGTTGGTGCAATGTCCTGACTGTATCCAAAGTGGCATTATCTCAACCAGTTTCTTTGATGTTAACGGTTGGCGGTGCAGGCTCGAAGGGCTGCACCTATTGTCTATAACCTGTATGTAGATGATTCGGAGATGCCGGTGTTGGACTGGGGTGTACAAAGTTAAAAATCACACAACACCAGGTTATAGTCCAACAGGTTTAATTGGAAGCACACTAGCTTTCGGAGCGTCGCTCCTTCATCAGGTGATTGTCCAATCATTTAAAAGCAGCATTGAAGAAACTGGAGACATTACCAATGCGACACCAATGTGATTAGTTTAAACACTGAGAAGGAAGTGTGAAGTTTATCCGTTGAAAACAAAGACATTCGGCAGATCAGGTCTGACATTCCAACATAAAATACCACAAAACACTTCACACATCTGATTGCTGCATGTTTACACCAACCCAGGGCTATCCAGTAAGTTAAAGATATAAGCTAATAACATGATCAAAAGTAATATGACTTTCATGAATAAAGCTCCAAACTGCAGACTCTCTGTGATGTGTTTGGCAAAACAGTCACCTGGTCAAGTATCACTCCAGAGAACTGAGCTTTGTTGTGTGAAAATTAATTTCTGCATTTCCAGCATCTTAATAGACTTGAATATTTCAAAACTATTTAATTGATGAAAGATCTCTGCACAATCCAGTAGGAAAGAAATAAACACATCTTTGAGAAACCCAGCAGAAACTATTAAAAATGAAAAACAACAATTCAACTCTCTCACATGGTGAGCTGACCAAATTATCTTTTAAAAAGAATTTTTAAAGATATCTTTTTGGATGGAGACAAACTTTTCCCCAGCGTGAAGGTATCAATAACGAGGGGTCATGCTTTCAAGGTGAGAGGTGGAAAGTTTAAGGGAGATACATGCGGCAAGTATTTCACACAGAGGGTGGTGGGTGTCTGGAACGAATTGCCAGCAGACGTGGTTGAGGCAGGCACAGTAGATTCATTTAAGATGAGTCTGGACAGATGCATGCGTAGGTGAGGAGCAGAGGGATACAGATGCTTAGAAATTGACCGACAGGTTTAGACAATACATTTGGATCGGCTCAGGCTTGGAGGGCTGAAGGGCCTGTTCCTGGGCTGTAAATTTTCTTTGTTCTTCTAAAACTCTGATTTCTGAACACAGAGCATCAGAGTCGAAGAGGTTGGCACTGGAAAAGCACAGCCAGTCAGGTAGCACCTGAGGAGCAGGAGAATCGACATTTGGGCATAAGCCCTTTATGCCCAAAATGTTGATGTACCGTCTCCTCGGACCCTGCCTGACCTGCTGTGCTTTTCCAGCACCACATTCTCGACTCTGATCTCCAGTCCTCACTTGCTCCTAGAACGCAGAGCATCATCAGGAAACCTTGAATAAGTTTTAGAAATGAAAAGGAACGAGGTTAATTGGGAACTTATTCAATTAAAATACTAATCTGTCTTGACTGGGGAGTCTGGTCCCCGTAGTGCCCAATGGAAACTGAACAGCAGTGTGTGTCTGTTGAGACTGTGATGCTGGAAAAGCACAGCAGGTTAGGCAGCACCCGAAGAGCAGGAGAATTGACGTTTTGGGCATAAGCCCTTCATCAGAATGTGCTGGCCCGTTCAAATGAAACCAGACGGATCACCAATCCGTCTGTCAATTGCAAAGTGCATTCTCCCTGTGCAGGTCTGGATCCTAAAGTTGATTAGAGTGCTAACAGCAAGCTATTAAAGTGAGTTGTTCCATGTGAGTTGTACCATCAGAAATGTTAGCTCAATCTTTTCAAACTGTAAAACCTCCAAAGCCAATACCATCTGTCAAAAAAATTTAGTTTCAATCCTTGGGTTATCACGAGTACCTGAGTGTGTGTCATCATTGTTGTTGGTAAATCCTTGTCGCTGTTAATCCTTTGTTAATTTCAATTCAATATCCACGTTTCCTGCACAAATTTGAAGATGCTTCTGGCATTAAGTTTGCTCACTTGTGAGAGGCTTGGAGGTGAATCAATTATTTGTGATAGCCTCCTGACTCCACCGCCACAGTCCATTGTTGTCAACAGAAATAACAAAACAGGTAGAACTTTTGCCTGAGGCACAGGGATTTTGAAACAAGTTTCAAACAAATGATCTCTCCCCATTCACTTCAAATGCAACTGGGAATAATGTTTCTTAAACTCCTATACCAATACTCTGACCAATAAAGGAAAGCATACCAAACGCCTTCTTCACTATCCTATCTACCTGCGACTTCACTTTCAAGGAGCTATGAACCTGCACTCCAAGGTCTCTTTGTTCAGCAACACTCCCGAGGACTGTTTCCCCACTGCATCTTGTCAGTAGCTGCCCTTGTCCCAAGCTTCAGTTTGTCCGTCTTAATGTTGTTTTGAACTTTGGAAAGCACCAGTCTGCAACACTCGGTCAAGGTCAGCTCCTTATCACTGGAAAACGAACTAGTTTCAGAGAGACTACAAAGCAAGTCGATGGTTCACCAGGCAGTTATATTTGTCTCAAAGTGTGTCCTGGGCACCAGCCCGTGGAGCACAGAGTCCTGCGTCAAGGAATTGTTTGGGACAAATCTTGACATCTCTCTCCAGATCATCTTTGCAAAGGCACATTTGAGGAGATCCCTTCACCCCAGCCTCCCACCCCCATCGCTGGCAGCCACTTTGAGGGCAGTGTACAATGGTGCAGATATTCCACGTGTACATGAAGGATCTAATGCAGAGTGCCCTTCCTACCACCAGCCAAACTGTGCCTTGCTGCATAGGTGTTCTGCTAAATGACTTTTTAACTGTCTGCTCAGGAAACTATCCACAGGATCAACTCTCTCAACATTCTACATGCTGACCCCTGCCTGATGGACTTGTGTTCAAGACTGTTTTTCTTAAAAGCCTTCGCTGGAGGAACAGCTGATACAATTTGTCCAACTACTTGGAGTGTTCTGCAGAAATAAGATCAGACTTATCCTTCACAACATAAATTCTTTACAGTGCGGATAGAGGCCTCTCAGCCAGTTAATTCTGCACTGACCCCTCAAAGGGCATCCCATCCAAACCTAGTGCCCCACATTATCTCCATATCCCAGCTGTTAACCATGGCTAATCCAGATAGCCTTCGCATTCCTGGACAGAGGAGCATATGAACCACCTGATGAAGGAGCGACACTGCGAAAGCTAATGTGCTTCCAATTAAACCTGTTGGACTATAACCTGGTGTTGTGTGATTTTTAGCTATTGCTAGACTGTTAATCCAGAGACCCAGGTAATATCCCAGGGACCTGACTTGAATCCGACCATGGCAGATGTTGGAATTTGAATCCAATGAAAATAGAGTCGTAGAGATGTACAGCATGGAAACAGACCCTTCGGTTTGCACAATCTAGTCCCACCTGCACATCGTTTTACTGTGTGGAACCCACACAGACACAGGGGAAATGTGCAAACTCTACACAGCCAGTCAACCAAGGCTGGAATCAAACACAGGTCCCTGGTGTTGTCAGACAGCAGCGATAACCACAGTACCAGCTCTGCACCAGGGTGAAAGGAACTTCAGTACCTTGTGACATTTAGTGTTTGTGAACCAAAGGTCTGCACACAGCTTGATGCAGACACACACAAAGGTGGCCATTGGGAGGAGGATATGTGCTTCCCCATTTGGGGTGGTACAGTGGCTCCGTGGTTAGCACTGCTGCCTCACAGCACCAGGGACCCATGTCTGCTGGGTTTCCTCCGGGTACTCCAGTTTCCTCCCACAATCCATCTGCAGTCCTCACTTTCTCCGAGAACACAGAGCATCATAAGGAATCCCTGAATAAGTTTTTGGAATGAAAAGAAACTAGGTTAATTGGGAACTCATTCAAAGACAGCACTATTCTGTCTTGACTGGGGAGTCTGATCCCCGCGGTGCCCAATGGAAACTGAACAGCAGTGTGTGTCTGTTGAGACTGTGGTGCTGGAAAAGCACAGCAGGTCAGGCAGCATCCGAGGACCAGGAGAATTGATGTTTTGGGCATAAGCCCTTCATCAGAATGTGTTGGCCAGTTCAAGTGAAACCAGACAGATCACCAATCATCTGTTCCACTATCTGTCAATTGCAAAGTGCATCCTTCCCTGTGCAGGTCTGATCCTAAAGGTGGTTAGAGTGCTAACAGCAAGCTATTAAAGTGAATAGTTCCATGAGGGTTGCACCATCAGAAATGTTAGCTCAATATCTTTGAAAGTTGCCACTCAGGTGGATAGAGCTTGTAAGAGGGCCTATGGTGTATTAGCGTTCATGAGCAGAGGGATTGAATTCAAGAGTCGTGAGGTGATGTTGCAGCTGTATAGGACCTTGGTAAGGCCACATTTGGAGTACTGTGTGCAGTTCTGGTCGCCTCACTTTAGGAAAGATGTGGAATCTTTGGAGAGGGTGCAGAGAAGATTTACCAGGATGTTGCCTGGAATGGAGAATAGGTCATACGAGGATAGGTTGAGAGTGCTAGGCCTTTTCTCATTGGAACGGCGAAGGATGAGGGGTGACTTGATAGAGGTTTATAAGATGATCAGAGGAATAGATAGAGTAGACAGTCAGAAACTTTTTCCCCGGGTACAACAGAGTGTTACAAGGGGACATAAATTTAAGGTGAAGGGTGGAAGGTATAGGGGAGATGTCAGGGGTGGGTTCTTTACCCAGAGAGTGGTGGGGGCATGGAATGCGCTGCCTGTGGGAGTGGAAGAGTCAGAATGATTGGCGACCTTTAAGCGGCAATTGGACAGGTACATGGATGGGTGCTTAAGCTCGGACAAATGTTCGGCACAACATCGTGGGCCGAAGGGCCTGTTCTGTGCTGTATGTTCTATGTTCTATATAATATATTCAAACTGTAAAAGCTCCTACCGTCTGTCAAAAAAATTTAGATTCAATCCATAAGTTATCACGCTTACCTGAGTGTGTGTCATCATCGTTGTTGGTAAATCCTTGTCGCTGTTAATCCTTTGTTACTTTCAATTCAATATCCACGTTTCCTGCACAAATTATGTTTGCTCACTTGTGAGAGGCTTGGAGGTGAATCAATTATTTGTGATCGCCTCCTGACTCACCCCTGATCTCTAGCTGACTAGACGGTCCATTTTTGTCAACAGAAATAACAAAATACTCCAAACATCATCCTACAACTCATCTGCTTTATCCTCGATCACAATGTCTTCACCTTTGACAACTAATTCTCCATCCAGACACATGGAACAGCCATGGGGACCAAATTTGCACCCCAATATGCCAACATTTTTATGCACAGGTTCATAGAACATAGAACATAGAACATAGAACATAGAACAATACAGCACAGAACAGGCCCTTCGGCCCACGATGTTGTGCCGAACTTCTAACCTAGATTAAGTACCCATCCATGTACCTATCCAAATGCCGCTTAAAGGTCGCCAATGATTCCGACTCTACCACACCCACGGGCAGCGCATTCCATGCCCCCACCACTCTCTGGGTAAAGAACCCACCCCTGACATCTCCCCTATACCTTCCACCCTTCACCTTAAATTTATGTCCCCTTGTAACACTCTGTTGTACCCGGGGAAAAAGTTTCTGACTGTCTACTCTATCTATTCCTCTGATCATCTTATAAACCTCTATCAAGTCACCCCTCATCCTTCGCCGTTCCAACGAGAAAAGGCCGAGAACTCTCAACCTATCCTCGTATGACCTATTCTCCATTCCAGGCAACATCCTGGTAAATCTTCTCTGCACCCTCTCCAAAGCTTCCACATCTTTCCTAAAGTGAGGCGACCAGAACTGCACACAGTACTCCAACTGTGGCCTAACCAAAGTCCTGTACAGCTGCAACATCACTTCACGACTCTTGAATTCAATCCCTCTGCTAATGAACGATAATACTCCATAGGCCTTCTTACAAACTCTATCCACCTGAGTGGCAACCTTCAAAGATCTATGTACATAGACCCCAAGATCCCTCTGTTCCTCCACCTGACTAAGAACCCTACCATTAACCCTGTATTCCGCATTCTTATTTGTTCTTCCAAAATGGACAACCTCACACTTGGCAGGGTTGAACTCCATCTGCCACTCCTCAGCCCAGCTCTGCATCATATCTAAGTCCCTCTGCAGCCGACAACAGCCCTCCTCACTGTCCACAACTCCACCTATCTTCGTATCATCTGCAAATTTACTGACCCACCCTTCGACTCCCTCATCTAAGTCATTAATAAAAATTACAAACAGCAGAGGACCCAGAACTGATCCCTGCGGAACTCCACTTGTAACTGGGCTCCAGGCTGAATATTTACCATCTACCACCACTCTCTGCCTTCGACCGGTTAGCCAGTTTTCTATCCAATTGGCCAAATTTCCCTCTATCCCATGCCTCCTGACTTTCCGCATAAGCCTACCATGGGGAACCTTATCAAATGCCTTACTAAAATCCATGTACACTACATCCACTGCTCTTCCCTCATCCACATGCTTGGTCACCTCCTCGAAGAATTCAATAAGACTTGTAAGGCAAGACCTACCCTTCACAAATCCGTGCTGGCTGTCCCTAATCAAGCAGTGTCTTTCCAGATACTCATAAATCCTATCCCTCAGTACCCTTTCCATTACTTTGCCTACCACAGAAGTAAGACTAACAGGCCTGTAATTCCCGGGGTTATCCCTATTCCCTTTTTTGAACAGGGGCACAACATTCGCTACTCTCCAGTCCCCTGGTACCACCCCCGTTGCCAGTGAAGACGAGAAGATCATTGCCAACGGTACTGCAATTTCCTCTCTTGCTTCCCACATAATCCTAGGATATATCCCGTCAGGCCCAGGGGACTTGTCTTTCCTCAAGTTGTTCAAAATGTCCAACACATCTTCCTTCCTAACAGGTATCTCTTCTAGCTTGCCAGTCCATTTCACACTCTCCTCTTCTACAATACGGTCCCTCTCGTTCGTAAATACTGAAGAGAAGTACTTGTTCAAGACCTCTCCTATCTCTTCCGACTCAATACACAGTCTCCCACTACTGTCCTTGATTGGACCTACCCTCGTTCTCGTCATTCTCAGGTTTCTCACATACGCATAAAATGCCTTGGGGTTATCCTTGATCCTATCCGCCAACGATTTTTCATGCCCTCTCTTAGCTCTCCTAATCCCTTTCTTCAGGTCCCTTCTGGCTATCCTGTATCCCTCCACTGCTCTGTCTGAATCCTGTTTCCTCAACCTTATGTAAGCCTCCTTCTTCCTCTTTACCAGACATTCAACCTCTCTCGTCAACCAAGGCTCCCTCACACGACCATTTCTTTCCTGCCTGATAGGTACATACATATCATGGACACGTCGTATCTGCTCTTTGAAAAAGTTCCACATTTCCACCACATCCTTCCCTGACAGCCTAAGCTCCCAACGTATGCTCCTCAAATCCTGCCTTACAGCATCGTAATTTCCCTTCCCCCAATTATAAAATCTACCTTGTTGTGCGCACCTATCTCTCTCCATAACCAAGGTGAAAGTCACAGAATTGTGGTCACCATCACCAAAATGTTCACCCACTAACAAGTCCACCACTTGTCCCGGTTCATTACCGAGTACCAAATCCAATATGGCCTCCCCTCTGGTTGGACAATCTACATACTGCGTTAGAAAAGCTTCCTGGACACACTGCACAAACACCGCCCCATCCAATCTACTTGATCTAAAGAGCTTCCAATCAATATTTGGGAAGTTGAAGTCGCCCATGACTACGACCCTGTGGCTTCTGCACCTTTCCAAAATCTGTTTCCCAATCTGTTTCTCCACATCTGTGCTGCTATTGGGGGGCCTATAGTAAACACCCAACAAGGTGACTGCACCTTTCCTATTTCTGACTTCAGCCCATACTACCTCCAGAGGCAGATCCCCCTCAAACTTCCTTTCTGCAGCCGTTATACCATTTCTAATTAGCAATGCCACCCCCCCTCCTTTTTTCCCACCCTCCCTAATCTTACTGAAACACCTGTAACCAGGAACCTCCAACAGCCATTCCTGTCCCACATCTATCCACGTTTCCGTGATGGCCACAACATCGTAGTCCCAGGTACCGATCCACGCCTTAAGTTCACCCACCTTATTTCTGATACTCCTTGCGTTGAAGTATACGCACTTGAGCCCGTCTCTGTGTCCGCAAGTAGTCCCTGTCAGTGCTACCTTCTCCACAGCCTCCCTACAGTCTTGGGCATCCTGACAAACAGCTAACCTACTTGCTGGACTACAAGTCCGGATCCCATCCCCCTGCCAAATTAGTTTAAACCCCCCCGAAGAGTGCTAGCAAACCTACCCCCCAGGATATTGGTGCCCTTCTGGTTCAGGTGCAACCCGTCTTGTTTGTACAGGTCCCACCTTCCCCAGAATGCAGTCCAATTGTCCAAATATCTGAAGCCCTCCCTCCTACACCAGCCTTGCAGCCACGTGTTCAACTGCACTCTCTCCCTATTCTTTGCCTCACTGTCACGTGGCACCGGCAACAACCCAGAGATGACGACTCTGTCTGTCCTAGCTTTTAGCTTCCAGCCTAACTCCTTGAGCTCTTGAATGACCTCCCCACCCCTCTTCCTACCTATGTCATTGGTGCCAATGTGCACCACGACTTCTGGCTGCACACCCTCCCCCTTAAGGATTCTGAAGACACGGTCTGAGACGTCTTGGACCCTAGCACCCGGGAGGCAACAAACCATCCGTGAGTCTCGCCCATGTCCACAGAACCGCCTGTCCGTCCCTCTAACTAGAGAGTCCCCTATAACTAGCGCTCTCCTCCTCTCCCCCTTTCCCTTCTGAGTCTCAGAGCCACAGACCCCTTCACTGCAGCTTACACCTGCAACGCTGTCCCCCCCAACAGTTTCCAAAGCTGTATATTTATTTTTTAGGGGAACGACCACAGGGGAACCCTGCACTGCCTGCTTCTTCCCCTTCCCACCTCTAACTGTTACCCAGCTACCTCGGTTCTCCGGCGTAACTATGTCCCTGTAGCTTCTATCAATCACCCTCTCAGCCTCTCGAATAATCCTCAGTTCATCCAACTCCAGTTCCAGTTCCCTAACTCGTTCGGTGAGGATCAGGATCTGACTGCATTTCCTGCAGACGAAGTCGGCAGGAGTATCGGTGGTCACCCCTACCTCAAACATCCTGCAGGAGGAACATTCCACCGCCTGCGCTGCCATGACTGTACACTTTCTCCAAAAACAAGAACACTGAGTCAATAACACTGAGTCACTTACCTGGGGTCTAGAACACACCCACTCAAATACTAATCACTTACCTTCCCGCCCAGCTATGCGCTCCAACCTCACTTCCGCTGCTCCCACTCAAATGACCGTTGGTGATTAAAAGGTGAGTATTTATACTCACAGTTCTTCCCGGCTGCCCCTCTGTTTGCCGTCACTTCCTCTGCTGCTCCCGCTCTTTTTGTGAAGAGAGAATAAAAAACACCGCTGCCCACTACAGGTAAGTAATTTTGAAACAAATTGTTTTACCTTAGCTGTAGTCTCCCGGGTTCGCCTTTACTCGGCCGCTGCTCCCACTCAAATGGGACTTCTTCTCTACGGAGGATCTCCAACCAACATTATACACCAAGTACATTGACAACATTTTCTTCCTCTGAACCCATGGCGAGGAGTCACTGATAAAACTACACAGTGACATCAACAATTTTCATCCCTCCATCAAACTCACCATGGACTACTCTCGACTATCTGTCTCATTCTTGGACACATGCGTCTCCATCAAGGATGGACACCTCAGCACCACACTCTACCGCAAACCCACAGACAACCTCACAATGCTACACTTCTCCAGCTTCCACCCAAAACATATTAAAACAGCCATCCCCTATGGGCAAGCCCTATGCGTACACCGGATCTGCTCAGATGAGAAGGAACGTGACAGACACCTGGAAGTACTCAGGGATGCCTTCACAAGAACGGGGTACGATGCCCAACTCATCGACCGCCGGTTCCGACATGCCACAGCAAGAAACCGTAATGACCTCCTTAGGAGACAGACACGTGATGCAACCGACAGGGTACCCTTTGTTGTTCAGTATTTCCCAGGAGCTGAAAAACTACGCCATGTTCTTCATGACCTGCAACACATTATCAATGAGGATGAGCACCTCACCAAGACCTTCCCCACACCTCCACTACTTGCCTTTAAACAACCGCCAAACCTCAAACAGATCGTTGTTCGTAGCAAGCTGCTTGGCTCTCAGGACAACTCCATACAACCCTGTCACGGTGGACGCTGCAAAACGTGTCAGAGTGTGGACATAGATACCACTATTACGCGTGGGGACACCTCCCACCATGTACACGGCAGGTACTCATGTGACTCAGCCAACGTTGTCTATCTTATACGTTGCAGGCAGGGATGCCCGGAGGCATGGTACATTGGAGAAACTGAGCAAAGGCTACAACAACGGATGAATGGGCACCGCACAACAATCAACAGACAGGAATGTTCCCTCCCAGTTGGGGAACACTTCAGTGATCCAGGACATTCGACCTCGGACCTTCGGGTGACCATCCTCCAAGGTGGACTTCGGGAAAGGCAGCAGCGAAAAGTGGCCGAGCAGAGACTGATAGCTAAGTTCGGTACCCATAGGGCGGGCCTCAGCCGGGACCTTGGGGTCATGTCACATTACAGGTGACCACCATTGCACTATACACACACAGATACTCCTACACACACACTCTCACACACACACAGGCACTCCTATACACGCATACAGACGGACACACATATACACGGACACACATATACACAGACACACACACAGACACCCACACTCACACATGCATCCCCTCACAGACTTAAGACACTCTGCACTCACTACACACACACACATACACTTTCTCACACTCACAACCCCCAACCCACACACAGACAGACAAAGACCCCACATGCACACATATATTTTGTGGGGTGAATTTGTACTTGCAGGGTTACACTGTACTTTGCTCAAAAACTGCATGAATTCATGTAAAACTCCGTTATCTCACTTTCTAGATTAGAATCAATCTAAACATCATGGCATAGACAGAGAACACAGGGGGCTAACACTTTCAACATATTGTCTAGCTATCACCATTGTTAACAGCTAACCTGAGAATGCAACTTTTTTAAAAAAAGGTATTGTGATTTACACATGAAAGAAGTGAAACTGTCATGGTATTCTAACAGATGAAAGGCTTAACAGACAATCAATTTTTCAATGTATAATTTCAGTTACATCACAATGTAAATTTTTGCTATAAATTCTGTGTTAGGATTGAGCCCTCCACTACCACCTGATGAAGGAGTGACACTCCGAAAGCTAGTGTGCTTCCAGGACCAGTTCAAAATACGTACAACACAGATGGCCTCCTTCTTCAAGGACCGCAATTTCCCCCCCGACGTGGTCGACGGTGCCCTCCACCGCATCTCCTCCACTTCCCGCTCCTCCGCCCTTGAGCCCCGCCCCTCCAACCGCCACCAGGACAGAACCCCACTGGTCCTCACCTACCACCCCACCAATCTCCATGTACAGCGCATCATCCGCCGTCACTTCCGCCACCTCCAAACAGACCCCAGCACCAAGGATATATTTCCCTCCCCTCCCCTATCAGCTTTCCGTAGAGACCACTCCCTCCGCGACTCCCTTGTCAGATCCACACCCCCCACCGACCCAACCACCACTCCCGGCACCTTCCCTTGCAACCGCAGGAGGTGCAACACTTGCGCCCACACCTCCCCCCTCACTTCTCTCCAAGGCCCCAAGGGAAACCTCCATATCCGCCACAGATTCACCTGCACCTCCACCCACATCATCTACTGCATCCGCTGCAGCCGGTGTGGCCTCCTCTATATTGGGGAGACAGGCCGCCTACTTGCGGAGCGATTCAGAGAGCACCTCTGGGCCACCCGGACGAACCAACCCAACCAACCTGTGGCACAGCATTTCAACTCCCCCTCCCACTCCACCGAGGATATGCAGGTCATTGGACTCATCCACCGCCAAACCACAACAACCCGACGGTCGGAGGAGGAGCGTCTTATCTTCCGACTGGGAACCCTCCAACCGCAGGGGATGAACTTGGACTTCACCAGTTTCTTCATCCCCCCTCCCCCCACCTTGTCTCAGCCGGATCCCTCCAGCCCGGCACCGCCTTCCTGACCTGCAGTCTTCTTCTTGACCTCTCCGCCTCCATCCTACTCCGACCTATCACCCTCACCTTGACCTCTTTCCACCTATCACATTTCCAACTCCCCTCCTCCAAGTCCCTCCTCCCTACCTTTTATCTTCTCCTGCTGAACACTCTCTGCTCATTCCTGAAGAAGGGCCTGTGCCCGAAACGTCGAATCTCCTGTTCCCTGGATGCTGCCTGACCTGCTGTGCTGTTCCAGCAATAAAGTTTCAACTGCTTCCAATTAAACCTGTTGGACTGTAGCCTGGTGTTGTGTGATTTTTAACTTTGTACGCCCCAGTCCAACACCGGCATCTCCCAATCAAAACACTGTTAGAAATTTTGCCTGAGGCCCAGGGATTTTGAAACAAGTTTCAAACAAATGATCTCTCCCCATTCACTTCAAATGCAACTGGGAATAATGCTTCATAAACTTCTTAACCCCTCAACCAAAGCTAAAAAATTATAGTAAAACATTATTTTGTTATTTGTTTTATTTCTCATTTCATTGAAATTTATTTCCTAATCAATTCTGAGTTGGACATTTTGCTGCCTTTCCTTGAATTTCACTGTGTAGAAAGAATTAGATTGATTGAAAACTCATTCAAATGCAGCGTGATTTAGACAGGCTGAACGAGTGGGCAAATACATGACAGATAAAGTATAACGTGGACAAAAGGAAAGTTATCCACTTCAGTAGTAAAAACAGGAAGGCACATTATTATCTGAATGACTATAAATAGAGAGGGAGGACTGTATTATGAGTTGTCTGTGTCCTTCTACACCAGTCACTGAAGATATGCATTGGGCTGGAGTGGATCAGACAGCAGACAGCGGGGAGGTGCAGCAGCTGATCCAAGCCCCTTCAAAACAGATGGAGGAAATGGAAGAGGAGGGAACAAAGGAGGCAGAGGATTGGATTACTGTCAAAAGCAGGAAGAGGAAACCTCACCAGGCCCCAATAGCCACCCAGCAAAGGGGAAAGTGACACCTACACGACGAGGATACAGGCAGCTCTTCCGACGATGAGGACGGGCGTAAGGAGGGTCATCACCAGAGGAAGAGATAGAGCGCCGCGGGGAAAAAGGAGGGCAGCACCGCCCAAACAGGGAAAGACGATCCCTCTGAGGGGACGGGTAAAGACTAGCCCCCACCCGGTGAGAACCAAGAGGCACCCACCGGCCCACACATCCAGGTCCTATGACAGCCCCACTGTCAGATGGAGAACTGGACTGTGTGGACCCTGGGCCCGACACGAAGACACCAGAGCGGGGGAGGGTCCAGCAGTTTGCCGTCACCATGGAGATGCACACAGCTACCCCAGAGAGGCAAGACCAGCAGCAAATGGACACTGGTAACCTCGTAAACTGTTAAAATGGGGATAAGAATTGCCAGCATCAATGTGCGTAGCACCAAATCGGCTACGCGATGTTTCTAAGATGGCCTTCCTGGCCAACGTTAAAGCTGATGTCCTGTTTCTGCAGGAGTGTGGGATACCGCACCTCAGCAGCTACAGGAGATGGTCGAGCTTGTGGGCCCATGGGCCGTCAGTTTGGTCGGGGGGGCAACGATAACCGCTCCTCAGGCCTGGGTATCCTGTTGCAAGGAGGCAACTCCACCATCTCCGAGGTTAAGGAGGTGGTGAGCAGGCGCCTCCTCGTCACCGACATCATGTACAGGAATGCTCCCCTGAGACTGATTAATGTGTATGCCCCAGTGGGTAAGAGTGAACGGTTGGCCGTCCTGCAACAGCTTCCACTGTTGCTGGCTATGTCCAGGCCAGTCATTCTGGCTGGAGACTTCAAATGTATAATTGATGCAGATGGACGATCCGGTGCGGGGGGAGGGGGAACAGTAAACTGGACGCCACGTCCACAGCCCTGATGGACACGGTAAAAGATCTCAAGCTGCACGACGTCTTCATCACCCCTGCAGACGGAGCGCAGCGTAGATACACCTGGTCATGGGCAGACGGGTCTATCCGCTCAAGGATAGATTACCTGTTTGTGTCCCGAATGCTCTTGGTCAGATCCACCGACGTCAAGCCAGCGTTCTTCTCTGACACTGCCTCCTGCCAGCCAACTGTCACCTACAGGACGAGCAGCGGGCTGGTAAGGGAACGTGGAAGCTGAACACAAAGCTGTTGACCCTGGGAAACATTGAGGAGCTCAAGAGGAACTACGCAGGTTGGGGAACTGTGAAGCCCCTCTTTGATTCCCCAGCAGACCGGTGGGAAACAGTAAAAGGGAACATCAAGAGGTTCTTCATCCTCATGGTGTTCAGGAGACGAGAGAGAGGCGGGGAAACTGTCCCAACTTCAGGAAAGTATGCAGAACCTGCTCCTGCTGCAGACGATGAGGGTCGATGTCACGGAGGACCTCAAGGAGGTGAAGGGCTAGCAGGCCTCGCACTTTGCCTCGGAGGCCTCCAAGATAATCTTCCGGTCCAGGGTCTGCTCCATGGAGCAGGACGAAACGTGCTCATGTTTCTTCTTCAAGAAGGTGCACAAAGAGAGCTCCGTGCTCAGCAGCCTGAAGGAAGAAGATGGCTCGGTAACGTCATCTCAGGCTGACATCATGAGGATCAGCAAATCCTTCTATGCCAGTCTGTATGACTCGAAGCCAACCGCCAGCGCGGCCTCACAGTCGTTCCTGTCCTCTATCACAGAGGTCTTAGACGACAGGACACGGGAGAGGCCGGACCAGCCACTATCTCTGGATGAGCTGACCAAGGCCCTCGAGTCCTTCAAAAAGAATAAAACTCTCGGAAGCGACAGCTTACCGGTCGAGCTCTATTCTGCTCTGTGGGACTTGATTGGCCAGGGCCTGCTGGATGTGTATGTCAGTATGCTTCGGGCAGGTACCATGAGTGAATCCATGAGGAAAGGCATCATCACCCTCATCTACAAGCGGAAGGGGGAGAGGGAGGAACTCAAAAATTGGAGACCAATCTCACTATTGACTGGGGATTACA
Source organism: Chiloscyllium plagiosum (assembly GCF_037043375.1). NCBI lineage: Eukaryota > Metazoa > Chordata > Chondrichthyes > Orectolobiformes > Hemiscylliidae > Chiloscyllium > Chiloscyllium plagiosum. Next base: position 78,276,435 of record NW_028270157.1, read on the forward strand.
AAATTCTGTCAAAGGTTATCGCCAACCGGGTCAGGTCTGCTCTGGGGTCAGTGATTCACCCTGACCAAACCTGTGCTGTACCGGGCAGGAAAATTGCTGGGAGTCTCGCACTCCTCAGGTATACGATCACCTACGTGCAGGACAGGGGGGTGGACACCTGCCTGATCAGCCTGGACAAGGAGAAAGCCTTTGACAGGATATCACACACGTATATGAGAGATGTTCTCTCCAAAATGGGCTTTGGGGAGGGAATCTGCAATTGGATCAGACTGCGCTACACCAACGTTGTCAGTGCAGTCTCAATGAATGGGTGGGAATCAGATAGCTTCCCAGTCAGACCTGGAGTCAGGCAAGGGCTGCCCTCTCTCCCCTGCCTTGTTTATGTGCTGCATAGAGCCATTTGCCGAGCCCATCAGGAAGGATGCGAGTCTGAGAGGGGTGACTATTCCTGGCAGCGGGGGCCTGCAGGTTAAGGCCTCCCTGTACATGGATGACGTCGCCATTTTCTGCTCGGATCTGCTGTCCGTGCACAGACTCATGCGCATATGTGACCAGTTTGAATGGGCCTTGGAGGCCAAGGTAAACCGAGGCAAGAGCGAGGCCCTGCTTTTTGGGAACTGGACCGACCAATCCTCGATCCCCTTCACCGTCAGGACCAACCACCTGAAGGTGCTGGGTATTTGGTTTGGGGGGGCGGGGTTGGGGTATGTGCCAAGTCTTGGGAGGAGCGTATCAGCAAAGTGAGGCAGAAACTGGGCAGATGGAAGCTACGGTCGCTCTCTATCGTGGGAAAAAACCTGGTCATCAGGTGTGAGGCACTGTCATTGCTGTTATACGTGCCACAGGTCTGGCCTATTCCCAGAACCTGTGCCGCTGCAGTCACCCGGGCCATCTTCCAGTTTATATGGAGATCAAAGATGGACCGGGTCCAAAAGGACTCAATGTATAAAGATCTGGGCAACGGGGGAAAAAACACACCCAATGCCACCCTCACCCTGATGGTCACCTTTGTGTGTGACTGCATCAAGCTGTGAGTGGATCCCCAGTACGCAAACACCAAGTGTCACTACGTACTGAGGTTCTACCTGTCCCCGGTGTTGCGAAGGATAGGCCTGGCCTTGCTGCCGCGGAATGCTCCGAGTAGTTGGACCGTTCGGTATCACCTGTCCTTCGTGGAGAAGTTTATGAAGAAAAACACCTTTGACCACAAGTCCATCAGGAAGTGGTCAGCATGTAGTGTCCTTGAGACACTTCGGGAAAAGGAGAGGGTGGACCCTATCGAGTGGTTCCCTGGGCAGACTGTCAAAGCCATTTGGCAGAATGCCTCATCGCCAGAACTTTCCAACAAGCACCCAAGACATGGTTTGGCTGATGTTGAGAAGGGCTCTGCCTGCGAGATTCTTTATGCACGCCCAGACTCTCAGCCACATCGTATGCTGCCCTCGAAGCAGCTGCGGTGGGGACGAGACTGTCACACACCTCCTTCTGGAATGTGCCAATGCAGAAGAAGTCTGGAGAGGAATGCAGTGGTGTTTGTCGAGGTTCGTCCCGAGTAGCGCCGTGACGCGGGACTCCGTGCTCTACGGTCTGTTCCCTGGAACGCACACTGAGACGAACATCAACTGTGCCTGGAGGATCATGAACTCGGTGAAGGACGCTCTCTGGGCAGTCCAAAACCTGTTGATCTTCCAGCTGAAGGAGTTGACCCCAACTAAGTGTTACAGACTGGCACATTCCAAGGTCCAGGACTACGTGTTGAGGGACGTGCTGACGCTTGGGGCAGCTGCTGCCAAGGCGCAGTGGGGAAAAAAACATCTGCCTGCCTTAGAAGAACAGGGGGCCCATGTAGTCTTTTGGGCTCTGCTGATGCCTCAGCTAAATATATGGACATATGATTGATAAACGTACAGACCTGCATATACAAATTATAAATTCTGATCTCTGTATGCAAATGACCAACTGTACAGACCATCAAATTATTTTATGAATAAAGTATATTTTTGAAACTAAAAAAATGCAGGCATAGCAGATGATAAAGAAGTGCAAAAGGTATGATGGCCTTCACAGCAAAAGGATTAGAGTGCAGAAGTGGGGGGGGGGGGTGCACACAAAAAGCAGGACAAATCCAACCCAGCCAATTACTGTCCATCAAGGTACTCTCACTTAAAATGATGGAAAGTGCCATCAACATTGATTCCTGATGAATGGATCTTGCTCGTGCTCCACGGCTGCAGTCCAACTACTTGGAGTGTCCTGCGGCAACAAGTTCAGACCTATCCTTCATAACATAAATTCTTTACAGTGCGGATAGAGGCCTCTCAGCCAGTTGATTCTGCACTGACCCCGCGAAGGGCGTCCCATCCAAACCCAGTGCCCCACACTATCCCCGTAACCCAGCATTAACCATGGCTAATCCACATAGCCTTCACATCCCTGGACACTATGGGAGGATTTAGCACAGCCAATCCACCTAACCTGCACATCTTTTTACTGTGTGGAACCCACAGAGACACAGGGGAAATGTGCAAACTCTACACAGACAGTCAACCAAGACTGGAATCAAATTGAGGCAAAAGTGAGGACTGCAGATGCTGGAAATCAGAGTCTAGATTAGAGTGGTGCTGGAAAAGCACAGCCAGTCAGGCAGCAACCGAGGAGCAGGGAAATTGACGCTTCGGGCAAAAGAGCTTTATCAGACCGTCCTGATGAAGGACTATTGACCGAAATGTCGATTCTCCTGCTCCTCGGATGCTGCCTTACCAGCTGTGCTTTTCCAGCACCACTCTAGACTAGAATTAAATCCAGGTCCCTGGTGTTGTCAGGCAGCAGCAATAACCACAGTACCAGCCCTGCACCAGGGTGAATGGAACCTCAGTACCTTGTTACATTTAGTGTTTGTGAACCAAAGGTCTGCACACAGCTTGATGCAGACACACACAAAGGTGGACATTAGGAGGAGGATATGTGCTTCCCCATTTGGGATGGTACAGTGTCTCCGTGGTTAGCTCTGCTGCCTCACAGCACTAGGGACCCATGTCTGCTGGGTTTCCTCTGGGTGCTCTAGTTTCCTCCCACAATCCAAAGATGTGCAGGTTAGGTGAATCGGCCATGCTAAATTGCCCATAATGTTCAGAGATGTATAGATTAGGTGGATTATTAAGGGGTAAATGTAGAGTAATAGCATAGGGGAATAGGTCTGGGTGGTTTACTCTTTGGAGGGTCAGTGTGGACTTGTTGGGCCAAACGGCCAGTTTCTACCCTGTAGGGATTGTATGATTTATCTAGAGCTTTATACATGGTGTCCTTGCAGACACAGTTGAATTTTGACCTCTAGCGAAGCCTGGGAATGTGTGTGATTTGCAGCATGTCCAACAATACTGAGAGTACCTAACACGTGTTTTTACTCATAATGGAGGTGGAGCAGTGTTTCCATCTGCCCACTTTCTGCCTCACCTTGACAATATGCTCCTCCCATGTTTCAATGCACATTCCCTGGCCACTCCATACCATATACCAGCACGTTCAGGTCACCTGAGGTGTTGGTCAAGGAAGAAATTATTGATCAGCCCAGACCCCAAGGAATATAGTTCCCCTGGGCAAGATGGGATTTATCCAATGATTCTCTGGGAAGCAAGAGAGGAGATGACGGAACCGTTGGTCTTGATCTTTGAGTCATCATTGTTTACAGGTTTAGTACCAGAGGACTGGAGGATTGCAAATGTTGTGCCCTTGTTCAAGAAGGGCAGTAGAGATGATCCAGGTAATTATAGACCAGTGGTCCTAACATTTGTTGTAGGACAAGGATTATAAGAGATAGGATTTATAATCATCTAGCAACCAACAATTTGATTGGAGATAATCAACGTGGTTTCGTCAAGGGCAGGTTGTGTCTCATAAACCTCATTGAGTTTCTTGAAAAGATGGCCAAGCATGTGGATGAGGGTAGCAGAGTTGACATAGTGTACATGGATTTCAGCACAGCCTTTGATAAGGTTCCACATGGTAGGCTTTTGGAGAAAATGCGGAGGCATGGGATTGAGTGTGATTTAGCTGTTTGGATTAGAAATTGGCTTTCTGTAAGAAGGCAGCGAGTGGTGGTTGATGGAAAATATTCAGCCTGGAGTTCAGTTACTGGTAGTGTGCCACAAGGATCAGTTTTGGGACCACTGCTGTTTGTCATTTTTATAAATGACTTGGACGCAGGCATAGGTGGATGGGTTAATAAGTTTGCAGATGACACTAAAGTCGGTGGAGTGGTGGACAGCGTGGAAGAATGCTGCAGGGAGACTTGAATAAACTGCAGAATTGGGCTGAGAGGTGGCAAATGGAGTTCAATGCAGCTAAATGAGGTGATTCACTTTGGGAAGAATAACAGGAAGGCAGAATACTGGGTCAATGGAAAGACGCTTGGTAGTGTGGATGTGCAGCGGAATCTTGGAGTCCATGTACATAGATCCCTGAAAGTTGCCACCCAAGTGGATAGTGCTGTTAAGAAGGCATATAAAGAACAAAGAAAATTTACAGCCCAGGAACAGGTCCTTCAGCCCTGCAAGCCTGAGCCGATCCAAATCTACTGTCTAAACCTGTCGGTCAATTCCTAAGCATCTGTATCCCTCTCCTCCCCACCTACACATTATTGATTTCTTCTCCCTGGGAAAAAGCTTATCTCTATCCACCCGGTCTATACCCTTCATGATTTTGTAAACCTCAATCAGGTCCCCCCCAATCTCCTTTTTTCTAATGAAAACAATCCTAATCTACTCAACCTCTCTTCATAGCTAGCACCTTCCATACCAGGCAACATCCTCGTAAACTTTCTCTGCACCCTCTTCAAAGCGTCCACATCTTATTGGTAATGTGGCGACCAGAACTGTACACAGTTCTGGTCAAAATGCGGCCAAACCAATGTCTTGTACAATTTTAACATGACCTGCCAGCTCTTATACTCAATACTCCGTCCAATGAAGGCAAGCATACTATATGCCTTCTTGACCACTCTTTCCACCTGTGCAGCAACCTTCAGGGTACAATGGACCTGCACTCCCAGATCTCTCTGCTCATCAACTTTTCCCAAGGCTCTTCCATTCATTGTATAATTCGCTCGAGAATTAGACTTTCCTAAATACATCACCTCACATTTGTCTGAATTGAACTCCATCTGCCACTTTTCCACCCAACTCTCCAGTCTGTCTATATCCTCCTGTATTCTTTGACAGTCCCTTATGCTTTCTGCTACTCCACCAATCTTTATGTCACCTGCAAACTTGCTGTTCATACCATCAGTGCCCTCTTCCAGATCATTTATGTATATTACAAACAACAGTAGCCCCAGCACTGATCACTGTGGAACACCACTGGTCACCTTTCTCCATTTCGAGATACTCCCTTCAACTACTACTCCCTGTTTCCTGCTGCTCAACCAGTTCTTTATCCACCTAGCTAGAACATCCTGCACACCATGTGACTGCACGTTCTCTATCAGTTTACCATGGGGAAATTTATCAAACTCCTTACTAAAATCCATGTTTATGCATATGGTGCCTTTATAGGTTTGATTAGTAGAGGGAATGAGTTCCGGAGCTGTGATGTCATGCTGCAACTGTACAAAACGCTAGTGGGGCCTCACTTGAAATATTGTGCACAGTTCTGGTCGCCATATTTCGAGAAGGAATTGGAAGCATTGGAAAAAGTGCAGAGGGGATTGACCAGGATGTTGCCTGGTCTGGAGGGAAGGTTTTATGAGGAAAGGCTGAGGGACTTGGGTCACATTGGAGAGCTAAGAGGGGATTTAATAGAGGCACACAAGATGATCAGAGGATTAGATAGGGTAGACAGTGAGAGTCTTTTTCCTAGGAAGATGACGTCATCTAGTACGAGGGGGCACAGCTGAGGGGTGATAGATTTAAGACAGATGTCAGAGGCAGGTTTACGGGCGGCACGGTGGCACAGTGGTCAGCACTGCTGCCTCACAGCGCCAGAGACATGGGTTCAATTCCCGCCTCAGGTGACTCTCTGTGTGGAGTTTGCACATTCTCCCCGTGTCTGCGTGGGTTTCCTCCGGGTGCTCTGGTTTCCTCCCACAATCCAAAAAAATATGTGCATTTTAGGTGAATTGGCCACACTAAATTGCCCATCGTGTTAGGTGAAGGGGTAAATGTAGGGGTATGGGTCTTGGTGGGTTGTGCTACAGCGGGTCGGTGTGGACTTCTTGGGCCGAAGGGCCTGTTTCCACACTGTAAGTAATCTAATTAGGTTCTTTACTCAGACAATGGTAAGGGCGTGGGATATCCTGCCTGCCAAAGCAGTTAACTCAGCCACTTTAGCAGCATTTAAACACTGCTTGGATAGGCAAATAGATGATGATGGGATAGTGTAGAGGGATGGGCTTAGATTAGTTTAAAGTGACTACAGAGAGTTAGGCTGGAAGCTGAACAGCAGGACGAGTAGAGTAGTGATCTTGGGTTTGCTACCGGTGCCACGAGATAGTGAGATGAGGAACAGTCAGCAAATGCAGCGTAACACGTGGCTGTGAGGCTGGTGCAGGAGGGAGGGCTTCAGATACCTAGACCATTGGGATACCTTCTGGGGAAGGTGGGACCTGTACATGAGGGACGGGTTGCACCTGAACTGAAAGGCACAAAAGTCCTGGGTGGGAGATTTGCTCGTGTGGTCCGGGAGGGTTTGAACTAGTTTGGCAGGGGGTTGGGAGTCAGAGCCACATATCTGAGAGGGGGGCAGTTGCAGATGGGGCAGTGACAGGGTGCAGTGAATTTATCGGGAAGGTTGCTGACACTATAAAACAAAAGGATTGGTTAAAGTGTGTCTGCTGTCATGCAAAAGGAGTGTCAGAAATAAGAGTGACAAACTTAGAGAATGGATCAGTACTTGGGGCTATGATGTGTGACCAAAATGGAGACGTGGGTTTCACAGGGGCAGGAATGGTTGCTGGATGTTCCAGGGTTTAGAATGTTTAAAAAGATCAGAGAGGGTGGAAAAAGAAAAAGGGGGTATAGCATTGTTAATCAGAGAGTGCATCACAGCTACAGAAATGAAGAATGTTGATGAAGGTTTGCCTACTGAGTCAGTATGGGTGGAAGATAGGAACAGCAAGGGAACAGCCACCTCAGTGGGGTTTTCTATAGACTCCCTAATAGCAATAGAGAGATCAAAGAACTCATAGCTGGGCAGATTTTGAAAAAATGCAGATGTAGCAGGGTTGTTGATATGGGTGATTTCAACTTTCCCAATATTGACTGGAACCTCCTTAGTGCAGATGGTTTGGCTAGAGCCGTTCTGTCAGGTGTGTTCAGGAGGGTTTCCTTACTCAGTATGTAGACAGACTGACGAGGGGAGAGGCCATTTTGGATTTGGTGCTCGGCAATGAGCTTTACAGGTGTCAGATCTCGCGGTGGGAGAACACTTTGGTGACAGTGATCACAATTGCGTCACATTTAACAAAGCCTTGGAGAGTGAAAGGAGCAGTTACTGAGGGAAGATATTTAATTGGGGAAAAGGAAATTATGATGCTATCAGACAGGAGTTGGAAAGGAGAGACTGGGAGCAATTGTTCCACAGAAAGAGCACAGCAGACATGTGGAAACTGTTGAAGGAACAGTTGTTGAGTGATGCACGAATTTGTTCCTCTGAGACAGGTAAGAAGGGGTAAGATTAAGGAACCTTGGATGACGAGAACAGAGGAGCTTCTTGTCAAAAGGAAGAAGGCAGTTTAACTAAGGTGGAGGAAGGAAGGATCCAGCACAGCTTTAAAGGATTACAGGCTTACGAGAAAGGGGGGGTTTAAACTAACTCTGCAGGGGCATGGGAACCTAGACTGTAGCTTTAGGGTGCAGGACCTGGAGTGTAGGAAGGTTAGGAACATGGCATCAATCTCAAAGGAGGGTGCCTGTAAACAGGAAAGTGGCTTGAAGTGTGTATACTTCAATGCAAGAAGTATACGAAATAAGGTAGGTGAACTTGCAGCGTGGGTTGGTACCTGGGATTTCGATGTTGTGGCTCTTACGGAGACATGGGTAGAACAGGGACAGGATTGGCTGTTGCAGGTTCCAGGGTTTAAATGTTTTAGTAGGGTCAGAGGTGGGGGTAAAAGAGGGGGAGGTATGGCATTACTTGTCAAAGATAGTATTACAGCTGTGGAAAGGACGATGGATGAAGACTCGCCGTCTGAGTAGTTTGGGCTGAGGTTAGATTAGATTAGATTACAGTGTGGAAACAGGCCCTTCGGCCCAACAAGTCCACACCGACCCGCCGAAGCGAAACCCACCCCCCCTAACCTAACACTACGGGCAACTTAGTATGGCCAATTCACCTGACCCTGCACATCTTTGGACTATGGGAGGAAACCGGAGCACCCGGAGGAAACCCACACAGACACGGGGAGAACGTGCAAACTCCACACAGTCAGTCGCCTGAGGCGGGAACTGAACCCGGGTCTCTGGCGCTGTGAGGCTAGGAATAGGGAAGGTGAGGTCACCCTGTTAGGAGTTTTCTACAAGCCTCCTAATAGTCCTAGAGATGTAGAAGAAAGGATTGCGAGGATTATTCAGGAGAAGAGTGAAAGTAATAGGGTGGTTGTTATGGGGGCTTTAGCTTTCCAGATATTGACTGGGAAAGCTATAGCTCGAGTTCGTTAGATGGGTCGGTGTTTGTCCAATGTGTGCAGGAGGGTTTCCTGACACAATATGCAGACAGGCCAACAAGAGGTGAGGCCATACTGGATTTGGTTCTGGGTAACAAACCAGGCCAGGTGTTAGAATTGGAGGTAGGTGAGCACTTTGGGGACAGTGACCACAATTCGGTGACTTTTACTCGAGTGATGGAGAGGGATAAGTGTGCACTGCAGGGCAAGAGTTATAACTGGGGGCAGGGAAATTATGATGCGGTGAGGCACGACCTAGGATGCGTGGCTTTGAAAAGTATGCTTCAAGGCTTGGGTACAATTGATATGTGGAGCTTGTTCAAGGAGCAACTATTGAGTGTCCTTGATAAGTATGCACCTGTCAGGCAGGGAGGAAAGGGTAATGTGAGGGAGCCTTGGTTTAATAAGGAATTGGAATCCCTTATTAAATGGAAGAGGGAGGCCTATGTAAAGATGAGGCGTGAAGGTTCAATTGGGGCGATTGAGTGTTATAAGGTAGCCAGGAAGGATCTGAAGAGAGAGCTAAGAGCAGCAAGGAGGGGACATGAAAAGTCCTTAGATGGTAGGATTAGGCAAAACCCTAAGGCTTTCTATAGGTATATCAGGAATAAAAGAATGACTAGGGTAGGAATAGGGCCAGTCAAGATTAGTAGTGGGAAGTTGCGTGTGGAGGCTGAAGAGATTGGGGAGACACTGAATGAATACTTTTTCATCAGTATTCATTCAGGAACAGGACATTGTTGCCGATGTGAATATTGAGTCACAATTAATTAGAATGGACGGCTTTGATGTATGTAGGGAAGAGGTGTTGGAAATTCTGGAAAGGGTGAAAATAGATAAGTCCCCTGGGCCTGATGGCATTTATCCTAGGATTCTCTGGGAAGCAAGGGAGGAGATTGCAGAGCCATTGGCCTTGATTTTTATGTCCTCGTTGTCTAGAGGAATAGTGCCAGTAGACTGGACGATAGCAAATGTGGTTCCCTTGTTCAAGCAGGGAAGTAGGGATAACCCTAGTAACTATAGGCCGGTGAGTCTCACTTCTGTTGTGGGCAAAGCCTTAGAGAGAATTAAAATGTGTTGCTGGAAAAGCGCAGCAGGTCAGGCAGCATCCAGGGAACAGGAGAATCGACGTTTCGGGCATAAGCCCAGTATTCCTGAAGAAGGGCTTATGCCAAAACGTCGATTCTCCTGTTCCCTGGATGCTGCCTGACCTGCTGCGCTTTTCCAGCAACACATTTTCAGCTCACATTTAGCAAAGCCTTGGAGAGTGAAAGGAGCAGTTACAAAGGGAAGATATTTAATAGGGGAAAAGGAAATTATGACACTATCAGACAGGAGTTGGGAAGTACAGACTGGGAGCAATTGTTCCACAGAAAGGGCACAGCAGACATGTGGAGACTATTTAAGGAGCAGTTGTTGCGAGTGATGCACAAATTTGTTCCTCTGAGACAGGTAAAAAGGGGTAAGATTAAGGAATCTTGGATGACGCAAACAGAAGAGCTTCTCGTCAAAAGGAAGAAGGCAGCTTACGGAAGGTGGAGGAAGCAAGGATCTAGCACAGCTTTAGAGGATTACAGACTTGCCAGAAAGGAGCTCAGAAATGGACTGAGGAGAGCCAGGAAGGGACATGAAAAAGGCTCGGCAAGAAGGATTAGGGAGAACCGAAAGATGTTTTAACTCATATGTGAGGAATAAGAGAATGCTCAGTGAGCAGGTAGGGCCAATCAGGGATAGCGGAGGGAACATGTGCGTGGAGTCTGAGCAGATACGGGAAGCCCTAAATGAGATTTTTGCTTCGGTTTTCACCAAGGAAAGGGGACTTGTTATAAATGAAAACTTAGAGGAGCTGGGATACAGTCTTGACCAGATCAAGATTAATGAAGTTGATATGCTAGAAATTTTGGAAAACATTAAGACTGATAAGTCCCCAGAGCCAGACCAGATTTATCCTAGGCTGCTCCGGGAAGCAAGAAAAGAGGTTGCTGAGCCACTGTAGAGAATATTTGCCTCCTCATTCTCCAAGGGAGTTGTACCGGAGGATTGGAAGGAGGTAAACGTTGTTCCACTTTTCAAGAGGAGGAATATGGAAATCCCTTGCAATTACAGAGCAGTCAGTCTTACGTCTGTGGTCAGCAAAGTTGTGGAAAGAATTCTGAGGGATAGGATTTAGGACTATTTGGCAAAGCATAGTGTGATTAAAGGCAGTCAGCATGGCTTTGTAAGGGGCAGGTCATGCCTCACAAATCTTATTGAGTTCTTTGAGAGGTGTCAAGACAGGTCGACAACGGTCGAGCAGTGGATGTGGTGTATATGGATTTCAGCAAGGCATTTGATAGGGTTCCCCACGGTAGGCTCATTCATAAAGTCAGGAAGTATGGGATACAGGGAGATTTGGCTATCTGGATTCAGAATTGGTTGGCTGACAGAAGGCAAAGAATGGTTGTAGATGGAAAATATTCTGTCTGGAGGACAGTGTTGAGTGGGGTCCCTCAGAGCTCTGTTCTTGGACCTCTGCTTTTTTGAGTTTTTATAAATGACTTGGATGAGGAGGTGGAGGGGTGGGTGAGTAAATTTGCAGATGACACTAAGGTTGGAGGTGTCCTCAATAGTGTAGAGGGCTACTGCAGGCTGCAGCGTGACATAGACAGGATGCACAGCTGGGCCGAGAAATGGCAGATGGAGTTCAACCTGGATAAATGCAAAGTGATGCATTTTGGAAAGTCGAACTCAAATGCTGAATATAGGATTAAAGGCTTGATTCTTGGCAGATTGGAGGAACAGAGGGATCTGGGTGTGCAAGTACATAGATCAAAGTTGCCACCCAAGTGGATAGGGTTGTTAAGAAAGCATATGGTGTTTTGGCTTTCATTAACAGGGGTATTGAGCTTAAGAGCCGTGAGGTTTTGCTTCAGCTCTACAAGTCCCTGGTGAGACCACACTTGGAATATTGTGTCCAGTTCTGGTCGCCCTATTATAGGAAAGATACAGAGGCTTTGGAGAGGGTGCAAAGAAGGTTTACCAGGATACTGCCTGGACTGGAGGGCTTTCCTAATGAAGAGAGGTTGACTAAGCTTGGAGTTTTCTCTCTGGAGAGGAGGAGGAAGAGAGGAGACCTGATCAAGGTGTACAAGATACTGCGAGGAATGGATAGAGTCAATAGCCAGAGACCTTTACCCAGGGCAGGATTGACGGCTACGAACAGTCATAGTTTTAAGATATTAGGAGAAAGGTGTAGAGGGGACGTCCAGGAAAGTTTCTTCACACAGAGAGTTGTGAATGCATGGAATGCGTTGCCAGCGGTGGTGGTGGAAGCTGAGTCGTTAGGGACATTTAAGCGACTGCTGGACATTCACATGGATAGCAGTGAGTTGAGGGGTGCACAGGTTAAGTTATTTTATTTTACATTAGGATTAACCTTCGGCACAACATCGTGGGCCAAAGTGCCTGATCTGTGCTGTACCTTTCTATGTTCTCACTGGATTGCAAGTTTGGGCTTTTCTCTTTCCCTTTTCATAGTGTTTAGAATTTCTTCCTATACTTTCACTGCATGATATTTGTATTGTCTTCCTCAAACACACCCACTTAGTATATTCTTTTTTATGTTGCAGTTTCTGCACACAGCTCCTTTCTACCACCAATTTATTGCTGCATGACATGTGTTTCCAAACCAGTGGCAGTTATATGTCTGTGTTGGTGTTTGTCCCTGGGCCACCATTTTGTGAACTCTCAGCCATCATTTTGTGAGGTGTTGAGCTTCCTTTGTAATGTTAAAAGATTAAGTTGTACTATCTCTCTGGATATTAATGTAATGTTAAAGGGTTAAACTATGCTGTCTTTCTCCAAGATGCTGAACATTCTGGAAGTGGGTGGGGGCGACATTCTGTCTCACAAACAGCATGCAGGAATGTGGATGACTATCCGGAATTGATTTGCGTGTATTGTTGGTAAATCTAAAATGGTTAGAGTACATTTAGACAAAATGGGACAAACACTTGATAAATGGGTCTTTGGTACCAGTTAGGAAATATTTGTTGCGACAATCCACATGATGGGTTAAGTTATCGAAGATTGAGCGCTCAACTAAACAAGTTATTGGGAAATGAACAATGGCCATTGGGGGGATCTTGGGATCTAGATAAATGTTCAAAAGCAGAGGCAGAGGTGTGGAAGTCTAATATTTTGCAAAAATGGAAAGATTTAATTACTAATTGGAGGACGGTGGCCACCTGATTAAATGAAAATTCGTGTCAAATTTCTTCGGAACACACCACTAAATGTAAGGATGATAAAGGGAAAACCCTTTGTTAGAAGGTTTTGAAGGCTTTATGTGAAATGTATGAACTTAAATCAAAGCCTACTAAAGACAAAAGTGAGAAAACCGTCTCTCATGCACCATTGGACATGTCTGGAACCCAGACTTTATTTGATAGTGGGGAAGATTCCGACAGAAATGATGCTGGTTCTCCAGGCATGTCCACTATTTTACAATGTCAGAGGGACAACCCCATCTTCCGAAAAAGATATGTGGCAGAAATATTGCTGTATGCAATCCTGGTCGCTGGCATACCCCAGCCGGATAAACATGCCTTTTTTCGTTGACAATTTACACACAAACACTCACTTGGGAAATGGAGGAGTGAACGCTTTTATTACAAACATGGTGGAGTCCACACCTAAATGAGGCAGCTGAACAAAGGGCCAGGCATTGTCTTGTATGCCAGAAAGTTAACCCAGGGAAACCGATTCGATGTACCAAAGAACTCCAGTCCCAAGTGGCCCCTTCAACACTTTACAACTGGACTTGAGAGAATTACCATGAGTGCAATGGTACAAATATTGCCTTGTCATCATAGATACATTCAGCAAATGGATACAGGTTTTCCCAACAACTAATAACAAACATCTAAAGGGACCCAAATTCTCCTAAAATAAATAATCTCCTGCTTTGGCATGCCTCAGTGATGATCACCTGATAATGGAAAGATTAACCAAGAACTGTGTACCTTCCTCAACATTGACCAGCAGTTCTATTGTGTATATCATCCAAAGGCAGCGGGAATAGTGGAACGTGCAAGTGGAATTCTGAAGGACAAATTTGCTAAACTCATTCTAGAAACAGGACTGAATTGGCTAAAGGTTCTGCCCCCTCGCCCTGTACCACATGCGCATTACTCCCCAAATCGGTACTGGTTTCACAGCAGCTGAAATAATATGTGGCCAACCTGGACGAACTTCATGGAACAGCAACGAGGCTCCACCACCCCAGGTTGATCTGTATGTAATGGGGGATGAAATGCAGTGTTATTTCAAACAACTAACGATGTCTCTAAAGTCTCTCCACTCACAGGTGAAGGAAACCACCAAACCACCCCCTGATCGCGACAGTGACTAGAAAGGAGTAAAGACTGGCGAATGGATCCTAATCCGAAGCTGGGACCCCACTGGAAAGGACCATTCTAGGTGTTGATTCGAATGCCCACCTCAGTGAAAGTCAAGGGAAAAGATTGCTGGATTCACCTGAGCGACTGTAAACGGTGGAAGATGCACCAAGGGAAGAAAGAGGAAAAGGACTAAGAAGGACTGATTAAAAACTTTAATCTGTACTTCTGTATTGCCGGCTCTGCTATCGATACACCGTGTGTCTCTAAACTTGCCTCCGGTAAGATGACAGAATGGGGTTACCAAGGGAGATTAGTAGTATTATGATGGGCTTAACAGGGATATGTCTACTTCTCCTAGGAGAAAGTGAGGACTGCAGATGCTAGAGATCAGAGCTGAAAATGTGTTGCTGGAAAAGCGCAGCAGGTCAGGCAGCATCCAAGGAGCACCACCTTCTGAAGAAGGGCTCATGCCTGAAACGTTAATTCTCCTGCTCCTTGGATGCTGCCTGACCTGCTGCGCTTTTCCAGCAACACATTTTCAGCTATGTCCACTTCTCTCCAACCAGGGTACCAAAGGGAGGGTCGAGATTTGAAGGCTGGGTAGACGTAAACAGGTCAATCATTTCTGCAGGAGAGACATTCTCACTTGTATCAATGAACAAGGGAACCCATTTGGGGTATGGAATGTTACTAAAATCGATTACTGCAATGGATTGCTTGCCCAAACAGTGAAAGCAGTCATGTTAGAAACATTTAAGGTGCATCTTGATTTCCTGAACAGGAAATGGAACAGGAGGACAGAAACCACATTAGGGCAACAAGTAGCATGTCTTAAACAAAAAGAGTAGGAATCAGCGCAGTCTTGGTGGGCTCTGTTCCTGTGCCATTTTGTATAATGGATCCGATAGTGCCAAAGTTACCTGCCATGTGTATAAAAGTTGGTGAATTCTGCAAATATCTTGGAGCTAGCGCTGTGACGGTGACCCTATAGCACATAGAACATTACAGTGCAGTATAGGCCCTTTGGCCTTCGATGTCACGCTGACCTGTGAAGCCAAACTGAAGCCCATCTAGACCTGTTAGCAATGTTGTGCCAAAACTATTGGTGCTGGGTCCACTACTTTTCATCATTTGTAAACCTGTAAATGATTTAGTGACACCAAGATGAAGTGGTGGACAGCAAAGAAGTTAGCTAGAGTACAACAGGATCTTGATCAGATGGGCCAAGGAGTGGCAGATGGAGTTAAATTTAGATAAATGTGAGATGCTGAATTTTGGAAAGGCAAATTAGGGAAAGACTTATACACTTAAGGGTAAGGTCCAGGAGAGTGTTGCTCAACAAAGAAACCTTGGAGTGCAGGTTCATAGTTCCTTAAAAGTGGAGTTTCAGGTAGATAGGATAGTGAAGAAGGTGTTTGAAATGCTTTCTTTATTGGTCAAAGCTTTGAGTATAGGAGTTGAGAGGTCATGCTGTGGCTGTACAGAATATTGGTTAGGCTACTTTTGAAGTATTGTGTGTAATTGTGGTCTCCCTCCTTTGGAAGGATGTTCTGTAACTTGAAAAGGTTCAGAAAATATTTACAGGAATGTTGCCATGGTTGGAGGGTTTGAGCTATAGGCAGAAGCTGAATAGGTTGGGGCTGTTTTCCTTGGAGCATCGGAGGCTGAGGATTATAAAATAGAAGTTTATAAAATCATGAGGGGCATGGATGGGGAAAATTGACAAGGCTTTTTCCCTGGGTTCACACCGTGACGTCACGATTTTACTGCTCCTCAGATGCTGCCTGAACTGCTGTGCTCTTCCAGCACCACTCGAATCTGGTTTCCAGCATCTGCAGTCATTGTTTTTTCCCTGGGTTGGGGGACTTGTGGGCGACACGGTGGCACAGTGGTTTGCACTGCTGCCTCACAGCGCCAGAGACCCGGGTTCAATTCCCGCATCAGGCGACTCTCTGTGTGGAGTTTGCATATTCTCCCCGTGTCTGTGTGGGTTTCTTCCGGGTGCTCCGGTTTCCTCCCACAATCCAAAAATGTGCAGATTAGGTGAATTGGCGAGGCTAAATTGCCCGTAGTGTTAGGTGAAAGAGTAAATGTAGGGGAATGGGTCTGGGCGATTTGCGCTTCAGCAGGTCGGTGTGGACTTGTTGGGCCAAAGGGCCTGTTTCCACACTGTAAGTAATCTCCAGAACTAGAGTGCATAGGTTGAGGATGAGAGGGGAAAGATTTAAAAATAACCTAAGGGGCAACTTTTTCACACAAAGGGTGATGAGTAAATAGAATGAACTGCCAGAAGAAGTGATGGAGACTGGAATAATTACAATATTTAAAAGGCGGCTGGATGGGTACATGAACAGGAAGGGCTTGGAGTGGTTTGGATCAATTGCTAGTAAATGGGACTAGATTCATTTAGGAGATCTGGTCAGCATGGACTAGTTGGACTGAAGTGTCTGTTTCCATGCTGTACATCTCTGTGACTCTAAGTGTGCTGCTACACTATTTAAAGTCATCGAGGGATTCATTTGAGCCCGATAGCTGCTTCTTTTTACTGACTAGCCTACAATATCCATCGTCAGCGAGGGATCCTTATACCTGTCAGCTTTTCTCTTTACCCTAACAGGGACGTACTGTCCCTTGACTCTTCAAATTGCACTTTTAAGAGGCTACCATTTGCCAGTTGTTCCTTTTCCTGACTTGCATTAGTCATTCTCCAGTCCTCTGGTACTTCACCTAAGGCCAGAGAGGAATTAAATTTTTTTGTCAGAGCTCCTGCAATTTCCTGCCCTTCCTCCTGCAGCAACCTGGGATGCCCCCACTGCTCCACTATAGAATTATTTGCAAGGAACTGTTCCCAGTCAGCTTTGGCCAGTTCCTGCTTTATTTTAATAAATTATGCCTTCCCCCCATCCAAAGTGTTTTTTGCAAGCCACCTTTTCACTTGTCCTTAAGTAATTTGAACCATGTTGTTTTCACTATCACGAAAATGTTCCCCCACTGCTATATTAAACACTCATCCAGCTTCTTTCCCCAGAATCAGATCCAGCACTGTGCTGTCCTAAATTGAGCCTTCTACATGTTACTACAAACAAAACTTTGCTGGATTAAATTCCAAGAAATCACCCCCTCTAAACCCTTTCACTCGGTACTTCTCAATGCAGACTGTCATAAATGCTTAGCCTTATCTTTGCACTAATGTGCTAAGGTCCTCCATAATTGAGGATGGAGATATTTGTACAGCCTTCTCCTCCAGGGAGTTGTTTAATTGTCTGCCTCTATTCACGACCAGACACAGCAAAGTTCAGAGCTTAGGTCTGAACTGTTGGTTGCGAAATCACTTGGCCCTATCTATCATTGTGTGCAATTCTGGTCTCCCTCCTATCAGAAGGATGTTGTGAAACTTGAAAGGGTTCAGAAAACATTTAGATTAGATTACATTAGATTAGATTATATTACAGTGTGGAAACAGGCCCTTCGGCCCAACAAGTCCACACCGACCCGCCGAAGCGAAACCCACCCATACACCTACATTTACCCCTTACCTAACACTACGGGCAATTTAGTATGGCCAATTCACCTGACCTGCACATCTTTGGACTGTGGGAGGAAACCGGAGCACCCGGAGGAAACCCACGCAGACACGGGGAGAACGTGCAAACTCCACACAGTCAGTCGCCTGAGGCAGGAATTGAACCCAGGTCTCAGGCGCTGTGAGGCAGCAGTGCTAACCACTGTGCCACCGTGCCACCCACACTCCACACAGTCAGGTTGTTGCTAGGATTGCAGGGTTTGAGCTACAGGGAAAGGCTGAATAGGCTGGGACTGTTTTCCCTGGAGTGTCAGAGGCTGAGGGGTGCCCTTATAAAACCATGAGGGACTTGGAAAGAGTAAATCGATATGGTCTTTTCCCCAGGGTGGGTCCAGAACCAGAGGGTGAGGTTTAAGGTGAGAGGGGAAAGATTTAAAAGGGGTATAAGGGGCAATTTTTTCACACACAGGGTGTTGTGTGCATGGAATGAGCTGCCAGAGGAAGTAGTGGAGGTTGATACAATGACATTCAAAAGGCATCTGGATGGGTATATGAACAGAAAGGGTTTAGAGGAATATGAGCAAGTGCTGGCAAATGGGACTAGATTAGATTAGGATATCTGGTTGACATGGGTAAATTAGACTGAAGGGTCTGTTTCCATACTGTATATCTGTATGACTATCTGCTGTTAGCAAATAACTGTATTTTGTCACTTCATCATGCTGACACATCATTTGTAGGTGTGCCCAGTGTTGCTCCATTGAACCTCTTAATTGTTCGATCTCTTGGCTTGATGAGTATGCTGAGCCATGCAATTACAGATTGCCTTAGGGTACAATTTGATTGATGGCCAACAGCACCTCATGGATGTCCAGAATTGAGTTGCAAGATCTGTCAGAAATTTATTGCATTTTGCAATGTGATAATGCTGTGCAATAGGACAGGTGTGGGGAGGGGGGGGGGGAGGGGGGAGGGGGAAGGTGGAGGGGGGGATTGGGGGGAAGGTGGAGGACGGGGAGATGGGGGGAGGGGGGAAGGTGGGGGGGGGGGAGGTGCTGGAGGTGGGGGGGGGGGGGGGGGGGGCTGGAGGTGGAGGAGTTTGGGGGCTAACCCCCTGAAAAATCCCCCAAAACGAGTACTCTCTGCGGTCAGACATGGGGAAACAAATCCCCATTTAAACGACTCTGACTGCAATAAAACAGGACACTGCCAGGAGAAAGGTCAAAAATATCTGAGAAAGGAACCAGGAACTGCCTTGAAGCCGTTAAACTTTTCAGGGGCAGGTCCGCAGTGGGACACCCTTGTCAAAGACAAAGCCGAGGGGCTGAATGGCCTCGTGGTTGCTATAGTCCTGTATGACTTGAGTGGGAGGGAAAATATTGAAACTGTTGGGAAGTTGAGAAATTCACTGAATTGATTCTACTTTAACGTGACAACCTGGGGGGAAGAAGAAACTTGTGATAAGTAGTTTTAATATTATCTACATTGAAGTGACCATAACTTGAGTGAATATTTCAAAGGCTTCTATTGATATAGAGGCTCTTCATGTGACCCCAATAATGCTGTAGTTAACTGAACTTAGGGCAGTTTTTAAAAACTCAACAAGAGATCCCGCCCACTTACTTGAACAGTCTGATCCTCCAGTTTAATAATGAACCACCTTTTCTTTACAAAAGCTTGGTTTTACTGCAACTCGTGGAGTTTAGTACTCTGATTTGAAATAATATTTCTCCAACAATTGTGTTGGTGACTAAAAACTGACCACAAGCAAGAACAAAAGGCTGGGGAGACAGGACCTTTTCTCATCCTGGGATGTGATACTATTCTGTCCTCGTTATATTAAGAAAATCTGGGGTTTTAAAGTGAGCTACATAAGATAATGTTTGTCCATTCAATCTTATTCCAACATCACAAACATTTGAATGTTATCGTGGCAGCTAGACTGATTAAAAATCAGACAACACTAGGTTTATAGCCCAACAGACTTATTAGTAGTTGCAGCTTTTGGATGCTGCTCCTTCATCAGGTAGTTATGGAGCAGAATCATAAGACACAGTCTATAGGAAAAGATTCGTGTCATGCATCTGAAAAGATACATTGAACAAACTTAGATTGCTGTTAAGTCTTTCACTTTTAGAATAAGTTGCAGGATTTGGTTCATTAGTCGAGGTGGAATTTAGACATTAATGTAGCTCAAGGTTTTTGTCTGGGGACACTGGTTCAAACATGACCATGGCAGCTGGTGGAAATTGCAAGTTAATCCTCAATGATGCCCTGAATGCTTCATTTTTAAGTGAAAAGACCCATCTGGTTCACCAATGACCCTTTTTAAAAGAGGGCATGCCTTTATTTGGTCTGGTCTGTGTGTTCACAGCAATGTGGTTGACTGTCCTCTGACATAGATTCTGGATCAATGGTGCTGGAAGAGCACAGCAGTTCAGGCAGCATCGAGGAGCTCCAGCAAAATCGACGTTTCGGGCAAAAGCCCTTCATCAGGAATAAAGGCAGAGAGCCTGAAGCGTGGAGAGATAAGCTAGAGGAGGGTGGGGGTGGGGATAGAGTAGCATAGAGTACAATGGGTGAGTGGGGGAGGAGATGAAGGTGATAGGTCAGGGAGGAGAGGGTGGAGTGGATAGGTGGAAAAGGAGCTAGGCAGGTCGGACAAGTCCGGACAAGTCAAGGGGACTGGAAGTTTGAAACTAGGATGAGGTGGGGGGAAGAGGAAATGAGGAAGCTGTTGAAATCCACATTGATGCCCTTGGGCTGAAGTGTTCCGAGGCGGAAGATGAGGCGTTCTTCCTCCAGGCGTCTGGTGGTGAGGGAGTGGCGGTGAAGGAGGCCCAGGACCTCCATGTCCTCGGCAGAGTGAGAGGGGGAGTTGAAATGTTGGGCCACGGGGCGGTTTGGTTGATTGGTGTGGGTGTCTCGGAGATGTTCCCTAAAGCGCTCTGCTCGGAGGCGCCCAGTCTCCCAAATGTAGAGGAGACCGCATCGGGAGCAACGGATACAATAAATGATATTAGTGGATGTGCAGGTAAAATTTTGATGGATATGGAAGGCTCCTTTCGGGCCTTGGATGGAGGTGAGGGAGGAGGTGTGGGCACAGGTTTTACAGTTCCTGCGGTGGCAGGGGAAGGTGCCAGGATGGGAGGGTGGGTCGTAGGGGGGCGTGGACCTGACCAGGTAGTCACGGAGGGAACGGTCTTTGCGGAAGGCGGAAAGGGGTGGGGAGGGAAATATATCCCTGGTGGTGGGGTCTTTTTGGAGGTGGCGGAAATGTCGGCAGATGATTTGGTTTATGCGGAGGTTTGTAGGGTGGAAGGTGAGCACCAGGGACGTTCTGTCCTTGTTACGGTTGGAGGGGTGGGGTCTGAGGGCGGAGGTGCGGGATGTGGACGAGATGTGTTGGAGGGCACCTTTAACCACGTGGGAAGGGAAATTGCGGTCTCTAAAGAAGGAGGCCATCTAGTGTGTTCTGTGGTGGAACTGGTCCTCCTGGGAGCAGATACAGCGGAGGCGGAGGAATTGGGAATATGGGATGGCATTTTTGCAAGAGATAGGGTGGGAAGAGGTGTAATCCAGGTAGCTGTGGGAGTCGGTGGGTTTGTAAAAAATGTCAGTGTCAAGTCGGTCTTCACTAATGGAGATGGAGAGGTCCAGGAAGGGGAGGGAGGTGTCAGAGATGGTCCAGGTAAATTTAAGGTCAGGGTAGAATGTGTTGGTGAAGTTGATGAATTGCTCAACCTCCTCACGGGAGCACGAGGTGGCGCCAATGCAGTCATCAATGTAGCGGAGGAAGAGGTGGGGAGTGGTGCCGGTGTAATTACGGAAGATCAACTGTTCTACGTAGCCAACAAAGAGACAGGCATAGCTGGGGCCCATACGTGTGCCCATGGCTACCCCTTTGGTCTGGAGGAAGTGGGAGGATTCAAAGGAGAAATTGTTAAGGGTGAGGACCAGTTTGGCCAAACGAATGAGAGTGTCGGTGGAAGGGTTCTGTTGGGGACGTCTGGAGAGGAAATCCGATTATAGAGAAATCCGATCCCAATTCTAAGTCCCACGTATGTGATCCACCCGTTAAAAAACCCTTTTCTATTAAAGAATAAAAAGGTGGTTGACAGGGCAACCAGGGTCCAGTCCCACTGAGGAAATTCGATCAGATCTGAGATATTAAAATGGCTTCTCTAACTCTTAACCTTGTAGGACTGATGAAGGACTTTTGCCCGAAATGTTGATTTTCTTGCTCCTCAGATGCTGCCTGACCTGTGCTTTTTTAGCATCACTCTAATCTCCAGCATCTACAGTACCCACTTTTGCCTACCATGTAGAACTGGTTGGGATCAGTGGTGTTGTCCAGTATAATGTCATCTGCTGAGACCAGTTCTTGGTGGTGAAGTCTGCATCCCCACTGCAGCAGGGCAATGATTTGTGGCCCAAGACTATTTAAAAATTTCTCTCCCACCTTCCTCTGACCACCCCTTGCCCCCAAACAAAAAAGTGCACTTTGTCGATGGAACAGAAGTTGAAGACTATTTTAAAAGAAGCTTGTTTGCTGCAATCCAGCCCATGAAGTATATAGTTATTTGATAAGTGTCACATCTCCCAGTGGGCAGAGTAATGGAGCAAACCACCTGGTGCTGGGTTGTTGACACACCTACCACACTAAAGGATCTCCAGTGGGAAATGGAGATCCAAGAAGTTAGCTCCCCTTTTGAAAATGACTGTAAGGTGACTCTGATTCAGTTTTTTACAACTGATTCACCCAGGTTAATTTCTTGGAGTGGTGAGTATCTCGCAGGAAGCGCACTACCTTTTTTTCCTAACATAGAAATAGAACATAAAGTACAGCACAGAACAGGCCCTTTGGCCCACAATGTTGTGCTGAGGATAATCCTAATGCGCATGTCCAGCAGTCACTTGAATGTCCCCAGTGACTCAGCTTCCACCACTACCGCTGGCAATGCAATCCATGCATTCATAATTCTGTGTGAAGAACCTTCCTCTGACATCTGGTCTATACCTTTCTCCCAATATCTTAAAAACTATGACCACTTGTGCCAGTCAATCCTGCCCTGGGGAAAAGTCTCTGGCTATTGATTCTATCCATGCCTTTCATTATTTTGTGCAACTCGATCAGGTCTCCTCTCTTCCTCCTCCTCTCCATCGAGAAAAGTCCGAGCTTAGTCAAACCTCTCTTCATAAGGCAAGCCCTCCAGTCCAGGCCGCATCCTGGTAAATCTTCTTTGCACCCTCTCCATAGCGCCTCTCTTTCCAGTAATAGGGTGATCAGAACAGGACATAATATTCCAAGTGTGGTCTCACCAGGGACCTGTAGAGCTGCAGTAAAACCTCACAGTTCTTAAACTCAATCCTCCTGTTTTATATTAGATTAGATTACTTACAGTATGGAAACAGGCCCTTCGGCCCAACAAGTCCACACCGACCCGCCGAAGCGTAACCCGCCCAGACCCATTCCCTTACATTTTCCCCTTCACCTAACACTACGGGCAATTTAGCATGGCCAATTCACCTAACCTGCACATTTTTGGACTGTGGGAGGAAACTGGAGCACCCGGAGGAAACCCACGCAGACACGGGGAGAATGTGCAAACTCCACACAGTCAGTCGCCTGAGGCAGGAATTGAACCCGGGTCTCTGGCACCGTGAGGTAGCAGTGCTAACCACTTTGCCACCGTGCCGCCCATCCTGTTAATGAAAGCCAAATCGCCATATGCTTTCTTAACAACCCTATCCACTTGGGTGGCAACTTTGAGGGATCTGTGTACTTGAACACCAAGATCCCTCTGATCCTCCACATTGCCAAAAATGCTGTCTTTAATCCTATATTCAACATTCAAATTCGACCTTCCAAAATGCGTCACTTCGTATTTATCCAGGTTGAACTCCATCTGCCATTTCTCAGCCCAGCTCTGCATCCTGTTTGTCACGCTGCAGCCTGCAGTAGCCCTCTATACTATCATCGGCACCTCGAACCTTTGTCATCTGCACATTTACTAACCCAACCCTCAACCCTCAACCCTCAACCTCCTCATCCATGTCATTTATAAATATTAATATGTAGGGTCAGTTGCACTCAGGCCTGGTCTTAATGGGTCAGAGTCTGAGTCTCCATGTCTGCATTTTCTTTCCTGTCTTTGCTTAAGGAGTATTTTGGATGCTTTTGATATTAGTCTTTTGAGCCATTTTCTGAACATAGAGACCTATTGTATCATGGGAGCCCCCTTTAGTTAATTGGAGTTGTTATGGAGAAGAGGTAGTGCTAATGTCACTGGGCTAGTAATCTAGAAGCTGGGATTAAATCCATAGACAGGAGGTTCACATCCAACCTTGCCCCACTAAGATGTTAAAGGCTTAATTTGTTCTGCTGACATTAAGAAATTTGATCTTCAGGGGAGTGTGTTTTCTGCCTTGCAGGCAGGATGCAACAATTTAATAATACTCTGTAAATACTGTTGTTTAAGGAATAACCTAATCACGCACTGCTTGAAGAATAATCTAATCACACATTAGATTATTTCCAGAAATGACTTCATGTGTTTTAGGATATCATGTGACTATGGGAGAATGGCAGTGGGTGGTGTATTGCATTTATGACTGACCTGACTGACTGACTCGACTGTGATGTAAAATCCTGTTTTAAAGGGAGGACTTTTCCTTTAATCGAAGGACATCTCTTGACATGGCTCAGCAAGCCTCGTGAAGAGTATTAAGTGATTCTCCAAAAAAAACTTGTACTTGCTGAATAAAACTTGGTGGAGTGGGAGGGGGAGTTGAAATGTTGAGCCACAGGGTGGTTGGGTTGGTTGGTCCAGGTGTCCCAGAGGTGTTCTCTGAAACGCTCCGCAAGTAGGCGGCCTGTCTTCCCAATATAGAGGAGGCCACATCGGGTGCAGAGGATGCAATAGATGATGTGTGTGGAGGTGCAGGTGAATCTGTGGCGGATATGGAAGTTTCCTTTGGGGCCTTGGAGGGAGGTGAGGGGGGGAGGTGTGGGCGCAAGTCTTGCACCTCCTGCGGTTGCAGGGGAAGGTGCCGGGAGTGGAGGTTGGGTTGGTGGGGGGTGTGGATCTGACGAGGGAGTCACGGAGGGAGTGATCTTTACGGAATGTTGATAGGGGAGGGGAGGGAAATATATCCTTGGTGGTGGGGTTCGTTTGGAGGTGGCGGAAATGACGGCGGATGATACGTTGTACATGGAGGTTGGTGGGGTGGTAGGTGAGGACCAGTGGGGTTCTGTCCTGGTGGCGGTTGGAGGGGCGGGGCTCAAGGGCGGAGGAGCGGGAAGTGGAAGAGATGCGGTGGAGGGCATCGTCGACCACGTCGGGGGGGATATTGCGGTCCTTGAAGAAGGAGGCCATCTGGGTTGTACGTTTTTGGAACTGGTCCTCCTGGGAGCAGATGCGGCGGAGACGAAGGAATTGGGAGAATGGGATGGCGCTTTTACAGGGGGCAGGGTGGGAGGAGGTGTAGTCCAGGTAGCTGTGGGAGTCGGTCGGTTTGTAGTAGATGTCCGTGTTGATTCGGTCGCCTGAGATAGAAATAGAAAGGTTGAGGAAGGGGAGGGAGGAATCTGAGACTGTCCAGGTGAATTTGAGGTCGGGGTGGAATGTGTTGGTGAAGTGGATGAACTGTTCAACCTCCTCGTGGGAGCACGAGGCAGCGCCGATACAGTCATCGATGTAGCAGAGGAAAAGATGGGGGGTGGGGCCAGTGTAGTTGCGGAAGATGGACTGTTCCACATATCCTACGAAGAGGCAGGCATAGCTGGGGCCCATGTGGGTGCCCATGGCTACTCCTTTCGTTTGGAGGAAGTGGGAGGATTGGAAAGAGAGGTTGTTCAGGGTGAGGACCAGGTCAGTCAGTCGAAGGAGGGTGTCAGTGGAAGGGTACTGGTTGGTATGGTGGGAAAGGAAGAAGCGGAGGGCTTTGAGTCCTTCATGATGGGGGATGGAGGTGTACAGGGACTGGATGTCCATGGTGAAGATAAGGCGTTGGGGATCGGGGAAGCGAAAATCATGGAGGAGCTGGAGGGCATGGGTGGTGTCCCGAACGTAGGTGGGGAGTTCTTGGACTAAGGGGGACAGGACCGTGTCGAGGTATGCAGAGATGAGTTCAGGGGGGCAGGAGCAGGCGGAGACAATGGGTCGGCCGGGGCAGTCAGGTTTGTGGATTTTGGGCAGGAAGTAGAAGCGGGCGGTGTGGGGTTGTGGGACTATGAGGTTGGAGGCGGTGGATGGGAGATCCCCCGAGGTGATGAGGTTATGGATGGTCTGGGAGATGATGGTTTGCTGGTGGGGGATGGGGTCATGGTCAAGGGGGCAGTAGGAGGAGGTATCTGCGAGCTGACGTTTGGCCTCAGCGGTGTAAAGGTCGGTGCGCCAAACTACTACCGCGCCTCCCTTGTCTGCTGGGGAGATGTAGCAGTGGTAGCGAGTCTGTTTGAGAATGTGGCTGAAGAGCTTCTGTGCAGAGGAGATGACTTGGGGTGTGCAGTGAGAGAGGGACTCACTGAAATCTTGGAGATGTGGCTGTGGTAGCAAGTCTGTTTGAGAATGTAGGAGCTTATGCCCGAAACGTCGATTCTCCTGCTCCTTGGATGCTGCCTGACCTGCTGCGCTGTTCCAGCAACACATTTTCAGCTCTGAAATCCAGCATCTGCAGACCTCACTGTCTCCTCAAAGAATTCAAACAGAGATAAGCTAACTGCAAACCTTCATCAAAGCATCGTTTACAAAGCTCAGTACAGCATTGAATTTAGGCAAATCATTCTCTTTTAAATTTCACAGTAAATGGATAATTTTCCATTACTCCTTCAAAGGTCAGCAGTACACTTGGACGTGCCTCCCTCGGGGATTTGTCCATTCGCCCACTTTTATTCTCCCAGGTATTGCACTGGCAGCTTTCGGAGCTTCAGCTCTCGGGCAGCGTCACCATTGTCCAATATGTTGATGACTTGCTCCTAGCTAGCCCTTTGGAATCTGCTCACATCAGATACCAACCATCTCCTGAACGCCCTCCATTGTTGGGGATATCTCATACCAGAAGAAAGTGAGAGCTGCAGATGCTGGAGATCAGAGCTGAAAATGTGTTGCTGGAAAAGCACAGCAGGTCAGGCAGCATCCAAGGAGCAGGAGAATCGACGTTTCGGGCATGACCCCTTCAGGATATATCATACCAGCCAGCAAGATTTAGCGCACCCAGCACTGTCACATTCCTGGGAACCTTGCTGAGTGTTTCTGATAGACGATTGACCCTGGAGCATTTTGCACCCATTTACGTGACCCCCCCTGCCCACAAGCGCCAAGCAAATGTGTGCTGCCTTAGGCCTAGTTAACTACAGCTGACAGTGGCTCCCTAATGTAATGTTACACTCCAAATAGTTAACCACTTTGGCTCAAACACCTTCACCCTAAATGAAGAACAAAAGTCAGCTTTCACTGAATTAAGAACGGCCCCAACACTCTGAAGATAATTGTATGACAGGCCCTTCCAGCTGTATACCACTATTCTAGAGGACTGTGTAACTGCTGTTTTAACCCCAAACCCACAGGCATAGACAGTGGCCTAATACACAACTCTCCTTCACTCTATCGCTATGGGCCTCCCACCCTGCTCACAAATTCTCCTCCCGGCTATCTACTCCCTTGTAACAGCTGCTTCCAATATTACTCTCCAAAAACCCTGTCTATTCATCACATGCTATTGTAGTCCTTCTGACCTCCCATCAGACCCAACACCTTATCAGGCTTGACTGAGTTGTTATGAGTTAGCTCTTCTCAATGACCCCCTTCTGACCTTCTACTGCTCAGCTGTGAACTCAGTGACCTTTCTGAGTATCCCTCCAGAGGAGATCCCAGAACACCCAATGATTGCTTTTTGAGCAACCACTTGATCTGCCCTTGACCAAACCTTGTAGATGCTCCATTACCCACACCGGATTTTACCCGCTATGTGGATGGTAGTTCCTCTATCGCTCTTAGGAGTATCCCATTTAGGATACACAATCATGACCCTTCGCCACCTTGGAATCTGCCTCCTTCAATCCCCCAGTATCTGCTCAAAGCAGAACTCTTTGCTCTAACACTGGCTTGTATCCTGGCTACAGGAAAATCTGTACACACCCGCAGTTTGCTTTTGGCGTGGCCCATAACTTTGGCCAGCTATGGTCAAATGTGGATTTCTAACATCCTCAGGGACATCTATTCAGAACTCACTATGTCCAAAATCTCCTTAAAGCCATCCTCCTCCTCAAGCAATTGGCCGTAATCAAATGTGCTGCCCATGTAATGAACAATATGGATATTGGCAGTGCCAGAGCTGATGGAGCTAAAAACTCTATGGTGTCCTCTGGGAACCGGCAGGTGCTAAATTAACCACCAACCTCAAACACTGTGCAGTGTTTACAGGGGGACGTGTGGGATATAGGTGAATTAATGTTATTTCTGCAATTATAAGTTCTGATACAGAGTAAATGAATTCACATTAGTTTGGGATTGTTTCGGACGAAAACTGACTTAGCAAAAATGAGGAAACATATAATCCGTTAAAGAAAATGGTATGTTAGCAGAGACGTGATTACAGAACAATGTTGGATGTATGGGTAAACAGGAAAAACATCTGTTTCCCCACTTGCACAGAGACACAGGAACAAACCCCAATTAAAAGGGCTTAGTGATAAGATGCTGTGAGGGGCAGCGCAGATGGAGGGAACAGATAATGGTAAGCAAAGGATGGGATGACGTCAAACAACCTTATAGGAGGCAGAGATAGACATTTGTCACTGACAAGGCCGGATAAACAGAAGTTGTGGGATCAGTCTTAAGGAAATGAGTGACGTAAGCGAAGCAGGGAACAAACAATGGAATAAGGAAAACATATGGGAAAAAAACTGTATAAATTGCGAGAGTTTGTTGGGGTTTACTGTGCATTTGTCATTGCCTTACCTGGCAATTAGACATGGCACCCACTTGCAAGTGTACAAATAAATGACTCTGTTTCAGATATTTAGTCTCGGACTGAAATTATTAAAGTGAGTGAGCTTTTGTTTCTCACAATTGGAGGCTCGTCTGGGATTTTCTTCCATCACCGGGGGGAGTGTCTGGCCTTGGACACTGGGAAGACGCGTCCCGTTCCCCATTGAGGAGCGGTCTCGTGTCCCGGTTTGGTCTGCTCCCTTGGGTGACTGGTGTGAATCCTACAAGAGAGACATCTGAATCAAACAGTGATAAGAGGTTGATAGACAATACGGAAAAAAGGGGCCAGGCAACTCTGTGCACAGACCAAGGTAAGAAAATTGACTTTTAAGTATTGCCTTGGTGGCCGGGATTGAGTTTTAGTAGTTAATAAGGGACTAACGAAGGAACTCAATATGGATTGTGCTGTTGGTAAGGAAAAAGCCTCCGGGAAAACAAAGTAAGGAAAAGGCAATGGAAATGGAGGTGGGGTCCCTTACAACATACCTCCAGAAAGTCCTTTGGGCAGGATGTTGTGGAATTGGCAAAATAATACTTGTACAAGGGAGAAAGATGATTAAATATTGTTGCTTTGTATGGACTAAGGAATCCATTCTTCGTCCCGCTGTCTTCTGGCCAAAGTACAGATCAGACGAAGACTGGGTTTGTGAATATCTG
This sequence comes from Chiloscyllium plagiosum, assembly GCF_037043375.1. NCBI lineage: Eukaryota > Metazoa > Chordata > Chondrichthyes > Orectolobiformes > Hemiscylliidae > Chiloscyllium > Chiloscyllium plagiosum. Next base: position 78,305,646 of record NW_028270157.1, read on the forward strand.
AATTTATATGTCAATGTGCGAGAGAGAGAGAGAGAATTAAAAGAGCTGTACAGCTGGTAGGAAGTTTAACCCTTTGTGATTTGGTTTGAGTGAACATTTGTTTGTTGGTGATTGAATGTTTGTGTTTTATTCCCTGGAGCTTGAGTTCCAAGACTGTTTTGAATCTGATTTTTATTATGGAAACTTAACATGATTTCTTTTAAGGTTAAGGATTCTATCGAGATTATGAAGAAAAAAAAGAATGATAACTCCTGTTCTTTTTACAGATCATGACTGCCTTACTATCAGTTTCTAACTAATCTCTTTTATCTTTACATAAAAGCGATTTATGGAGGACAGTTGAAGTTTCAGTTCAACATTAGATTGTAGTAAAAGCAAAATTCTATGGTTAATATGTGACCTTGGATTCAGCCATTGTTCATGCATTAGAAGTTTTTTTTAAAAAACTTGAGTAGACAAATTCTTTTAAGGCAGCTCTGATTATTTTACGACCTATAGTATTGTAATTGAGCAATGATTGGTCAGGACTATTTAAGAAAACTAATTTTGGATCTAAATTAAAGGACTAAAACTGGGTAATTACAGTGAATTGCAAAATTGGGAACTATGCATTTTGCATTTTAACTATTAAATACTGAAGAAATGAACGTAAATATATAAATATATTTATAAGTTAGGAACAGGCTTTAAAGGTTAGTCAAGCATGAATTGATGAATTGGTGTTTGAAGTTATCAAGTTTTAAAAAACTTGAGTAGACAAATTCTTTTAAGGCAGCTCTGATTATTTTATAGCTTTAAATTAAGGGGGGGTAGATATAGGACTGAAGTTAGGGGTAGGTTCTTCACTCAGCGAGTCGTAAGTTCATGGAATGCCCTGCCAGCAGCAGTGGTGGACTCTCCCTCTTTATGGGCATTTAAGCGGGCATTGGATAGGTATCTGGAGGATAGTGGGTTAGTATAGGTTAGGTGGGCTTGGATCGGCGCAACATCGAGGGCCAAAGGGCCTGTACTGCGCTGTATTCTTCTATGTTCTATGTTATGGGGAGCTAGAAATATTGCAATATTTCTTTAAAGAAAGAAAAAGGGGAAGAACGTGACGACTTATCCCTTTTGGGAGGTACCCATAGGGGACAAAGAGATTGGGTTTGTAAGTGCCCCCCCTCACCAGTGGGGAGGTCAGAACATTTAAAAAGGAAATGAAGGTCCTGGTTGAGGATCCGGTGGGGTTGTCTGAACAAATTGATCAATTTCTGGGGCCCAGTCTGTATACCTGGGCTGAATTACTGTCTATTTTGAATATACTATTTACTGGGGAGGAAAGGGGACTTATACGGGGAGCTGCCATTAAAATATGGGACAGGGAACACCCGATTGGAGATGGGGATGCTGGACAGGGAGAGGTGAAGTTTCCCCTCAAAGACCCCCAGTGGGAAAACCAAAACCTGGAGCATAGAGAAGAAATGAGGGAATTGAAAGACCTGATTCTAAAAGGAATAAGAGAGGCAGTTCCAAAGTCACAGAATTTAACTAAAGTCTTTGAAGCTAGACAGGAGAAAGATGAGACTCCCTCAGCTTTCCTGCAAAGATTAAGGGACTCAATGCGGAAATATTCTGGAATGAACCCTGAGGACCCAGTGGCACAGGGTCTTTTGAAAGTACATTTTGTGACAAAAGCATGGCCAGACATACAGAGAAAGATACAGAAGGTAGAAGGATGGAGTGAAAAACCATTAGATGAATTGTTGAGAGAGGCACAGAAAGTGTTTGTAAAGAGGGAGGATGAGAGACAAGAACAGAAGGCGAAAATGATGATAGCTACGGTTGATGAGGTAATTAAGGGGAGAATGGAACCAATAGTGAGCAACCGGAGCAGCGGGTGGCAGCATGTAGGACAGAGAGGAAGAGGGAGAGGGAGAGGACAAGGGGGAGCATTTGATAGAGGGTTTGGGCGACAGGGGCAGAGATGGAAGTCTCCACAGGCAGGATGCTATTATTGCGGAAAGATAGGGCATTTTAAGCAGGAGTGTCCTGATCTACAAAGGGAAGAAAGGGCAATTCCGCTTATGAACTTTGTTGAAGAATAGGGGTGTCAGGGGTTCCTGCCCTCGGGGGCCCACCAGGAACCCTTGATAAACTTGAAGGTGGGACCCTGTGGGGAGGAGGCAGTCTTCCTAGTAGATACGGGGGCAACACGGTCATCGCTGAATTTTAAACCAAAGAGGGTAGAAATGTCGACATGGTCAATTACTGTTTCAGGGATGAAAGGGGAAGGATTTACTGTTCCAGTATTTGAACCTATGATGATAGAAGGTCCTAAGGATAGGGTCACAGGGGAACTGCTGTATATCCCTGATATAGGAAGTAACTTACTGGGGAGAGACTTAATTATCCTTTTAGGACTGGAGATTGGAATTTAGGAAAAAGAATTAGTTGTACAACTGGCAATGTTGACAGAGGATGCAGAGAGAAAGATAGACCCTATTGTATGGGCTAGAGAAGGAAATCGTGGAAAACTACAGATCCCTCCCCTTTTAATAAATTTAAAACAGAAAGGGGACGTTGTCTGTGAATGACAATACCCTATTTCCATAGAAGGTAAACGAGGACTGCAGCCAGTAATTGAGGGACTGATTAGAGATGGACTGTTGGAGCCATGTATGTCTCCTTATAATACCCCAATTCTACCAGTGTGGAAATCTGATGGAACTTATCGATTGGTGCAGGATTTGAGAACATTAAATCGAATAGTACAGATCAGGCACCCAGTGGTGCCAAACCCCTACACGTTATTAAGTAAGATCCCTCATGACCACAGATGGTTTAGTGTGATAGATTTAAAAGGTGCCTTTTGGGCTTGTCCCTTAGCGGAGGAAAGATTTGGGACTATCCCCCTATTAAATTTTATTTGGATTACCTTATCTGGGAACAAATGGAGAATTACCAATTCCCGAAACTAAAGATTTGTTTTTAAAGAAGTATATACTGGGCTTGTCCTCCTCTTTGTCTTTCCTCAGGAAACAAGGCCTATTGGCACAGACTCCGCCCCTTGAATTCGCTGTTCACCCCATCCGGCCGGGTGATTGGGTCTTAGTAAAATCATGGACAGAGACTAAATTGCAGCCGGACTGGGAAGGGCCGTACCAGGCTCTTTTGACTACCGAAACGGCAATAAGGACAGCGGAAAAAGGCTGGACTCATTACACTCGGATCAAAGGGCTAGTGGAATCTCCAGTTGAGGAAGAAGTCTGGACAGCCGAATCAACGCAAGACCCGCTAAAACTCAGACTAAAGAGACTTTGAGTAACTGACTATACAGTGGCGGCGCGAGCGCGGGATTATTTCTGTAAGATTGTATATTAAGCCTTTTTGTGCTTCAGCATGATGATTAGAATACTGGGAATGTTTAGAGTTATGATGATAGCCCTCTTGGTATTAGGATTATGTCACATATCATTTTCATATGTATTATTAATGGTTCCTGAGTCTGATAATCCACAAGTAATAGACACTGATGCATGCAGTTTAGTAAATTGTGGGACTGTAGTTAATCAGAGACAGTACCGCAGCTCAGAGATACATCTTAAGTCCTATGGGGATGGCCTCGGGGATGGTACTTGGTATTATGGTCTTGTCACAGTACACCGGGCCCCCTTCCGACCAGCTCGCGATTGTCTCGATAAGAAGTGTTAACCCAATATACTTAACGATAAGGAAAACCACATGGCGCGAAGCAATTCTGGAGCGGGGGGGAGGGGGGGCACTTATGAGATACAATTAAATGAAACATTTGGGATTGAAATGAAATCAAATGGGAAGGAGTTCGTGGGCTGTTGTTTTCGAATTAGTGTAGGACAGGGAAAACGGGTAGAATTACTGGGTAATGAGATACAACCTTTCACCCCTCCCGATGATCCTAAAGTAGTAAAAATTATAGAGGTAAAAGACTTGAAACAGACCATCGAGATAGAAACTGGGTACGGGGATGCAAATGCCTGGGTTGAATGGGTAAAGTATACTGTAAAAAGTCTGAACAAAAGCAATTGCTATGGATGTGCCTCCGGTAGGCCAGTGGCCCAGGTGGTTCCCTTTCCGCTCAGGTGGAAGCAAGACAGGAAGGGCATGAAATGTATGATAGCCCTGTACCAGGATGAGACTGCATGGAATGATAGGAATTGTACCTCCCTATCTCTGATGTTCCCTCCCTTGGAGAAGAAAGATGTAAAAGTTCCCCCCACATTTTCCGCCGCAGTTGGAAATCACACGTCGTGTGTGCGCAGGCGAGGTACAAGTCAGTCGAGAGATTTGGGGGAGCTGAAATTATGTACAGAGATTAAGAATGTTACCGAAACAGAGAAGGGAGGGAACTACTCAGCACTAAAGGTTCCCCGAGCGGATCTGTGGTGGTACTGTGGAGGAAAAATATTGAGACCCACACTATCTCCGGATTGGAGAGGGATATGTGCAATTGTACAATTGGCAATTCCATTTACCTTGGCATTTGAGAAGGAGAAGATCGTAGGGAAAAAGGGAAGGGGTAAGAGATTACTGTTAGATACTTCTTTTGATGACAGGATTTATCTTGATTCGGTAGGAGTCCCTAGGGGAGTACCTGAATTCAAAGCTCGTAACCAGATTGCAGCAGGTTTTGAGTCAACTCTCTTTTGGTGGGTAACAATTAATAAAAATGTAGATTGGATAAATTACATTTTCTATAATCAACAGCGATTTATAAATTATACAAGAGATGTGGTTAAAGGAATATCAGAACAGCTTGATGCGACAAGTAGGATGGCATGGGAGAACAGAATAGCCCTTGATATGATATTAGCAGAAAAAGGGTGTGTGTGTGTGATGTTAGGAGGAAGCTGTTGTACCTTTATTCCTAATAATACTGCGCCTGATGGGGATTGACTACTTTAGCAGAGGAACTGGCTGAGAATTCGGAAGTAGACACATCTCTCACGGGATGGCTTGAATCCTGGTTTGGAAAATGGAAGGGGGTGGTGGTTTCTATCCTTACTTCTCTGATAGTGGTAGTTGGGGTATTGGTGGCCATTGGCTGTTGTGTCATGCCCTGTATACGAGGGCTCACCCGAAGACTGACTGAAACAGCCTTGATGAAACAGATGCCCCTAAGAGGGAATCAGACAGAGGAACTTTATCGGCTAAATAATGAGGAGATGAGTGAAACCAAGATGGATGAAATCTCTGAAATGATGCTTGCGAATTTTGGGAACGATGTTTAAAGAAAAAAAAAAGAGAGACAAAAATGCAGAAGATAACAAAGGGTAATCAAAAGTAAAAGGGGAAATTGTGGAATATAGGTGAATTAATGTTATTTCTGCAATTATAAGTTCTGATACAGAGTAAATGAATTCACATTAGTTTGGTATTGTTTCGGACGAAAACTGACTTAGCAAAAATGAGGAAACATATAATCCGTTAAAGAAAATGGTATGTTAGCATGAGACGTGATTACAGAACAATGGTGGATGTATGGGCAAACAGGAAAAACATCTGTTTCCCCACTTGTACAGAGACACAGGAACAAACCCCAAATAAAAGGGCTTAGTGATAAGATGCTGTGAGGGGCAGCGCAGATGGAAGGAGCAGATAATGGTAAGCAAAGGATGGGATGACGTCAAACAACCTTATAGGAGGCAGAGATAGACATTTGTCACTGACAAGGCCGGATAAATAGAAGTTGTGGGATCAGTCTTAAGGAAATGAGTGACATAGAACAATACAGCACAGAACAGGCCCTTCGGCCCACGATGTTGTGCCGAACATTTGTCCTAGCTTAAGCACCCATCCATGTACCTATCCAATTGCCGCTTAAAGGTCACCAAAGATTCTGACTCTACCACTCCCACAGGCAGCGCATTCCATGCCCCCACCACTCTCTGGGTAAAGAACCCACCCCTGACATCTCCCCTATACCTTCCACCCTTCACCTCAAATCATGTCTAAAATGTCAACAAAATAATGCCTGTTAAGGGTGCGGTGCATGACAGGGAGAACATCTTGCTTGATGGCTCATGTGTGTATTCAGCTTGATTTCATTGAATTGCAGTGTGTACGTTACTATAAGTATTGTCTTGTTGATGTATTTAGTAGATGGATTGAAGCCTTTACAACCACCAATAATAAAGCCTCAACGATAGTAACATTACTCTTGACCAAGATCATAAGGAGTTGGAGTTCCTCTGCAGTTTAGTTCAGACAATGGCCCCCATTTTGTCGGGAAAATCCACAATGAGCTATGTGAGGTGCTGCGTATCCAGCAGCAATTCCATTGTGTTTACCACCCACAGGTGGCAGGAATAGTGGAAAGGGCAAATGGACTCTTGAAACCAAACTAAGTTAATGTCTGAAACAGACCCCCAACTGGTTGAAGGTCTTGCCTTTGACCCTGCATCAGGAGGATCACCCCACACCCGACCACTGGACTGTCGGCAGCAGAAATAATTTATGGCCGATCCAGTAGGATCCCTTGGGATGCTGACACAGACCCACCCACTCATGTAGATTTTATTATGGGAGAGGAAATGCAAAGATACTTTGAGCAGCTAACATCGTCACTAAAGATTCTCCATTCACAGGTAAAGCATCCTTTGGACAACCATCACAAGCGACGGATCAAAACTCAGGCAACCAGAATGAATCCCCAGATGGAAGACCTTGTGCTGATCAAAGACTGGGATCACCCCCAAGCTTGGACCCAGGTGGAAGGGACAATTGTAGGTGCTCCTTCAGACGCCGGTGTCAATCATACGTCCATGGACAGTGGCTGAGTCGATTTGAGTGACTGTAAATGAGGGGCTTCTCAAATGGCCTAAACACTACATTTTCTCTCTGTATGGTATCATGGCTGCCACCATGGTATTAGGCCTGGAGGACAGCTTGTTTTATAAAGCCCATATATATTTACATGGTAATCAAACTGTTACCTGCTTGTCCTGTCAGTGTAGGTGTTATTTGTAGCCATTCCTGGGTGGACCCCCCTCAACCGATATACTACAGATACTTCAGATGCCCCACACACACCCTCCCCCCACCCCCACCCTGTGTAGGTCAAAGCAGGAAGTTTTAGAAGGGTGCCATCAGGATGGTGCATAGAGCGATAGACTCAGACTCAGACCCCTAGCTGCATAGGGACCCCGGGAAGAAATGGAACGGTTTGTTATGATCCCATGAGCTATCCACTTTGCATCTCAGGACTGGAATGGGACTGTACCTACGCTTTGGTTCCCATGAATGTTTTTGGGCACGAGGCGATGTGCCACAGGCATTGTCAGGTGAGCCATGGAATAGTCACCTGCACCTGTGACAAGGAAAGGTGCTTAAATGTTACTGCAGGAAGACCATTTATTTGTGTGAACTGTAACAGAGCCCATGTCAGTTCAGTCATTTGTTCATATCCTTCGTATGATTACCAACTGATCGGATCAGGAGGAAACTCCAGCCAGGAGAGAAACTGGAGATATAAACAGTTTGTGACTGCCGATAACTGAGCAATAAAATGCTACCGGGCCTAAAGAGGGTGTCTGTTCCTTCTCAACCGTACCTTTTTACTCTGGCCACCCTGACTCTCCCGGTCCTGTTCGCTGTAGGGGCAGTAGAACCACTCACTGCCCCATGCCCCATAGTTTTACGAGCTGTTAGGAGTTTTGTGTGGATTGGAAGGACCCAGTAACTCTAGGATCTTCCCTTGGCGATGGCTACCAGGGGGCATTGTCCCTCTGAGGGTCAGCGGGAACAATAGCAACAAAGAACCAGAATTTCTTCACTTGTGGGTTAACCATCCTGGGAAACAGTATAGTGAGGGGACTAGAGGCAGTTAATCAGGAATTGGTGGCGTAAAGGATCTATGTACAACAGACTAGATGTGCAGTACATAGAACATAGAAGAATACAGCGCAGTACAGGCCCTTTGGCCCTCGATGTTGCGCCGATCCAAGCCCACCTAACCTACACTAGCCCACTATCCTCCATATGCCTATCCAATGCCTGCTTAAATGCCCATAATGAGGGAGAGTCCACCACTGCTACTGGCAGGGCATTCCATGAACTCACGACTCGCTGAGTAAAGAACCTACCCCTAACATCTGTCTTATACCTACCACCCCTTACTTTAAAGCTATGCCCCCTTGTAATAGCTGACTCCATACGTGGAAAAAGGTTCTCACGGTCAACCCTATCTAAACCCCTAAACATCTTGTACACCTCTATCAAGTCACCCCTAAACCTTCTTTTCTCCAATGAAAACAACCCCAAGTGCCTCAGCCTTTCCTCATACGATCTTCCTGCCATACCAGGCAACATCCTGGTAAACCTCCTCTGCACCCGTTCCAGTGCCTCCACATCCTTCCTATAGTATGGCGACCAAAACTGCACACAATACTCCAGATGTGGCCGCACAAGAGTCTTATACAACTGCAACATGACTTCAGGATTCCGGAACTCAATTCCTCTACCAATAAAAGCCAGTACGCCATATGCTTCCTTCACCGCACTATTTACCTGGGTGGCAACTTTCAAAGATATGTGTACATGGACACCAAGATCCCTCTGCTCATCCACACTACCAAGTATCCGACCATTAGCCCAGTACCCCATCTTTTTGTTACTCTTACCAAAGTGAATCACCTCACACTCAGCTACATTGAACTCCATTTGCCACCTTTCTGCCCAGTTCTGCAGCTTATCTATATCCCGCTGTAACCTGCCAAATCCTTCCTCACTGTCAACAACTCCTCCGACTTTCGTATCATCCACAAACTTGCTCACCCAACCTTCTAGCCCCTCCTCCAGGTCATTTATAAAAATGACAAACAGCAATGGTCCCAAAACAGATCCTTGCGGAACACCGCTAATAACGGCACTCCAAGATGAACCTTTACCATCAACTACTACCCTCTGTCTTCTTCCAGCCAACCAATTCCTAATCCAAACCTCCAACTCACCCTCAATGCCATACCTCCGTATTTCTTGAAGTAGCCTACCATGGGGAACCTTCTCAAACGCCTTACTAAAATCCATATACACCACATCTACCGCTTTCCCCTCGTCCATCTCCTTAGTCACCTTCTCAAAGAATTCAATAAGGTTTGTGAGGCACGACTTGCCCTTCACAAAACCATGCTGACTATCCTTGATCACATTATTCCTATCCAGATGTTCATAAATCCTATCCCTTACAATTCTCTCTAAGACTTTGCCCACAACAGAAGTGAAACTTACCGGCCTATAGTTACTAGGGTTATCCCTACTCCACTTCTTGAACAAGGGAACCACATTTGCTCGCCTCCAGTCTTCTGTCACTCCTCCTGTAGACAACGAGGACATAAAAATCAAGGCCATTGGCTCTGCAATCTCCTCCCTTGCTTTCCAGAGAATCCTAGGATAAATGCCATCAGGCTTAGGGGACTTATCTATTTTCACCCTTTCCAGAATTTCCAACACCTCTTCCCTACATACCTCAAAACCATTCATTCTACTTAATTGTGACTCAGTATTCACATCGGCAACAATGTCCTGTTCCTGAGTGAATACTGACGAAAAGTATTCATTCAGTGTCTCCCCAATCTCTTCAGCTTCCACACGCAACTTCCCACTACTATCCTTGACTGGACCTATTCCTACCCTCATTCTTTTATTCCTGACATACCTATAGAAAGAGTTAGGGTTTTCCCTAATCCTACCAACTAAGGACCTTTCATGTCCCCTCCTTGCTGCTCTTAGTTCTCTCTTGAGGTCCTTCCTGGCTACCTTATAACTCTCAATCGCCCCAACTGAACCTTCACACCTCATCTTTACATAGGCCGCCCTCTTCCATTTAACAATGGATTCCAATTCCTTATTAAACCACGGCTCCCTCACACGATCCTTTCCTCCCTGCCTGACAGGTAGATACTTATCAAGGACACTCAATGTTGCTCCTTGAACAAGCTCCACATATCAATTACGCCCTTGCCTTGAAACCTACTTTTCCAAGCCACGCATCCTAAGTCATGCCTCACCGCATCATAATTTCCCTGCCCCCAGCTATAACTCTTGCCCTGCAGTGCACACTTATCCCTCTCCATCACTAGAGTAAAAGTCACCGAATTGTGGTCACTGTCCCCAAAGTGCTCACCTACCTCTAATTCTAACACCTGGCCTGGTTCATTACCCAGAACCAAATCCAGTATGGCCTCACCTCTTGTTGGCCTATCTACATATTGTCAGGAAACCCTCCTGCACACATTGGACAAACACCGACCCATCTAACAAACTAGAGCTATAGCTTTCCCAATCAATATCAGGAAAGTTAAAGTCCCCCTTAACAACCACCCTATTACTTTCACTCTTCTCCTGAATCATCCTTGCAATCCTTTCTTCTACGTTTCTAGTACTATTAGGAGGCCTGTAAAAAACTCCTAACAGGATGACCTCACCTTTCCTATTCCTAACCTCAGCCCAAACTACCTCAGATGGCGAGTCTTCATCCATCGTCCTTTCCACCGCTGTAATACGATCTTTGACAAGCAATGCCATACCTCACCCTCTTTTACCCCCACCTCTGACCCTACTAAAACATTTAAACCCTGGAACCTGCAACAGCCAATCCTGTCCCTGTTCTACCCATGTCTCCGTAATAGCCACAACATCGAAGTCCCAGGTCCCAACCCACGCTGCAAGTTCACCTACCTTATTTCGTATACTTCTTGCATTGAAGTATACACACTTCAAGCCACTTTCCTGTTTACAGGCACCCTCCTTTGAGATTGATGCCATGTTCCTAACCTTCCTACACTCCAGGTCCTGCACCCTAAAGCTACAGTCTAGGTTTCCATGCCCCTGCAGAGTTAGTTTAAACCCCCACCAAGAGCACTAGCAAACCTCCCGCCAAGGATACTGGTGCCCCTCAGGTTCAGGTGTAGACCATCCTGTTTATAGAGGTCCCACCTTCCCCAGAAAGAACCCCAGTTATCCAAATACCAGAATCCCTCCCTCCTGCACCATCCCTGTAGCCACGCATTTAACTGTTCTCTCTCCCTATTCCTCGACTCTCTATCACGTGGCACGGGTAACAAACCAGAGACAACAACTCTGTTCGTTCTAACTCTGAGCTTCCAACTTATCTCCCTGAAAGCTTGCCTAACATCCTCAGACTATCAATTGGCCCAACAAGGAGTTTGTACAATAGTAGGAGACAAATGCATCACCCATGACACAGATGAATCTTACAACATTACCCACGCCATCCAATCTATTAAGAACTAGTTGGATCATTTTCAGACAAGGTCCCAAAGAATGGTGATGGCTGGCTAGGGTGGTGACTGGGAGGATCCTGGGGATCCTATCTACTGCATGGACTAGTAATTCTTGTTATAATCATATGTAGTGTGTCAATAAGTTGCTTAAATACAGGCTGCCAGATTCTTATGAATAAGTTGGTAGTGCCTTCTCCAGCTCCAGTTAGTTGGTTATCGTGGAATGATAAAAGGAGGGAATGAGATGGTAAAGGGTTAATTTGTTCTGCTGAAATTTGATGTCCTGGGGGGTGGTTTTCTGCCTTGCAGGCAGGATGTGACATTCTAATCCGACTCTGTAAATACTGCAGTTAAAGGAATAATCTAATCTCACACTGTTTTCAGAAACAATCTAATCACCGGTCCAACTACTTGGAGCGTTCTGCGGCAGCGAGGCCAGGCCCATCCTTCACAACACCGGGGACAGGTAGAACCTCAGTATGTAGTGACACTTGGTGTTTGCGTACTGGGGATCCACACACAGCTTGATGCAGCCACACAAAGGTGGCCATCAGGGTGAAGGTGGCATTGGGCGTGCTTTTTCCCCTGTTGTCCAGATCTTTATACATGATGCCCCTTCGGACCCGGTCCATCTTTGATCTCCGCATGAAGTGGAAGATGGCCCGGGTGACTGCGGTGGCACAGGTTCTGGGAATAGGCCAGATCTGTGCCACGTATAACAATACTGAGAGTACTGATGACCAGGTTTTTACCCGCGATGGAGCGTGACCGTTGCTCTCATCTGCCTAGTTTCTGCCTTACTTTGCTGATACACTCACTCCTCCCAAGACTTGGCGTGTGCCCCAGCCCCTCAGAACCAAATACCCACCACCTTCAGCTGGTCAGTCCTGATGGTGAAGGGGATGGAGCAGAGGTGGGGAACTTTTTCATGTTGGAAGGCTGCATTATGTTAGTTGTAATCTAATATGGCCGCATCCAAGAAACTTCAATTATATATATTCTTCAAAATTCACATTATTTTGTAAAAATCTTAACTACTATGTACGAACTAACTAAAAAAAGACAAAGTTAATTCTAAAGTTAACTAACCTTTTTTAATGACTTTGTTCTAACTGCTTTTTGTAGGAACGCATTTGAATATTTGGTTGCAGCATGGAGGTCTGCAGACCTCGAGATGGGTATCCGTCATTTGTGACCTTAAGGGCATCTTGATTTTGGTTAAGTAGGAGAATGTAGATTTGCAGCAATAAGTGGTTGTTGCCGAAGGCATGGGTATTCTATTGCATTTTTCCATATTTCAATCTGATCTTTCTTAGCGTCTTTAAAGGACTTTAAAAGGACTTTAAAATGTCATCTTCTGAGAGCTCAATCAATTCCATCTGTAGGTCTTTAGGAGCCTTGGAGACATCAACCAGGTCAGGTTGAAATGCTAATTTGAGTGTGATGTCATGATTCTCAAAGTCGGAGAACCTTTCATTGTATTGTCCAATTAATAAATCTATAACAGCTGCGTATTCTTCAAATGATTCGCAAGAAACCTCCTGTTCATCAATGACCTTTTGCTAACTGGGGAAAATGTTCAGCCGAAATTTCCTTAAGAAGAAGAGTTTTGAAAAAAAGATAGCTTTTTTAGAAATGCTTGATTTTTTTTGCCACATTTTGTATATAGACCTAGTTTTACCTTGCAAAGAAATATTCAAATCATTTTGCTTTGGCATGACATCACACAGAAATGCAGCATTTCTATAGAAATCTTCTTTCATTAATTCGCATTGCTGACTCTGTTCTTCATAAAATTTAATTATCTGTTCTTGCAAAGATAAAATTTGTGCTAACAGCTGTCCGTTCGATAGCCAATGTACTTTAGAATGATACGGTAGATCCGCACTGAATACCTCGTCATCCAACTTTAGCATGTTACAAAACTGACGATGCCATGTTGCGTTTGCACGAATATAGTTAACAATATTGGGTGACACAGTGAACATAGAACATAGAACAATACAGCACAGAACAGGCCCTTCGGCCCACGATGTTGTGCCGAACATTTGTCCTAGCTTAAGCACCTATCCATGTAATATCCAATTGCTGCTTAAAGGTCACCAATGATTCTGACTCTGCCACTCCCACAGGCAGCGCATTCCATGCCCCCACCACTTTCTGGGTAAAGAACCTACCCCTGACATCCCCCCCCCCCCATACCTTCCACCCTTCACCTTAAATTTATGTCCCCTTGTAACACACTGTTGTACCCGGGGAAAAAACCTCTGACTGTCTACTCTATCTATTCCCCTGATCATCGTATAAACCTCTATCAAGTCACCCCTCATCCTTCGCCGTTCCAATGAGAAAAGCCTAGCACTCTCAACCTATCCTCGTACGACCTATTCTCCATTCCAGGCAACATCCTGGTAAATCTCCTCTGCACCGTCTCCAAAGCTTCCACATCTTTCCTAAAATGAGGCGACCAGAACTGCACACAGTACTCCAAATGTGGCCTAACCAAGGTCCTATACAGCTGCAACATCACTTCACGACTCTTGAATTCAATCCCTCTGCTAATGAACGCTAATACACCATAGGCCCTCTTACAAGCTCTATCCACCTGAGTGGCAACTTTCAAAGATCTATGAACATAGACTCCAAGATCCCTCTGCTCTTCCATCTTACTAAGAACCCTGTTAACCCTGTATTCCACATTCTTATTTGTCCCTCCAAAATGGACAACCTCACACTTGACAGGGTTGAACTCCATCTGCCACTCCTCAGCCCAGCTCTGCATCATATCGAAGTCCCTTTGCAGCCGACAACAGCCCTCCTCACTATCCACAACTCCACCAATCTTTGTATCGTCTGCAAATTTACTGACCCACTCTTCGACTCCCTCTTCCAAGTCATTAAGAAAAATTACAAACAGCAGAGGACCCAGAACTGATCCCTGCGGAACTCCACTTGTAACTGGGCTCCAGGCTGAATACTTACCATCTACCATCACTCTCTGACTTCGACTGGTTGGCCAGTTCTCTATCCAACTGGCCAAACTTCCCACTATCCCATGCCTCCTGACTTTCCGCATAAGCCTACCATTAGAAACCTTATCAAATGCCTTACTAAAATCCATGTACACTACATCCACTGCTCTACCCTTATCCACATGCTTGGTCACTTCCTCAAAGAATTCAATAAGACTTGTAAGGCAAGACCTACCCTTCACAAATCCATGCTGGCTGTCCCTAATCAAGCAATGTCTTTCCAGATACTCATAAATCCTATCCCTCAGTACCCTTTCAATTACTTTGCCTACCACCGAAGTAAGAATAACTGGCCTGTAATTCCTGGGGTTATCCCTATTCCCTTTTTTGAACAGGGGCACAACATTCGCCACTCTCCAATCCCCTGGCACCACCCCCATTGACAGTGAAGACTAAAAGATCATTGCCAACGGCTCTGCAATTTCCTTTCTTGCTTCCCACATAATCCTAGGATATATCCTGTCAGGCCTGAGGGACTTGTCTATCCTCAAGTTTTTCAAAATGCCCAACACATCTTCCTTCCAAACAAGTATCTCCTCTAGCCTACCAGTTCATTTCATACTCTCCACTTCAACAATACGGTCCCTCTCATTTGTAAATACTGAAGAAAAGGACTCATTCAAGACCTCTCCATACACAGTCTCCCACTGCTGTCCTTGATCGGTGGTACAGTGGTTAGCAGTGCTGCCTCACAGCGGCAGAGACCTGGGTTCAATTCCTGCCTCAGGTGACTGTGTGGAGTTTGCACATTCTCCCCGTGTCTGCGTGGGTTTCCTCCAGTAGCTCTGGTTTCCTCCCACAGTCCAAAGATGTGCAGGTTAGGTGAATTGGCTGTGCTAAATTGCCTGTAATATTAGGTGAAGGGACAAATGTAGGGGAATGGGTCAGGGTGGGTCGCGCTTTGGCGGGTCAACATGGACCTACAGACCCCACCACCAGTGATATATTTCCCACCCCTCCCCTATCAGCGTTCCGAAAAGACCACTCCCTCCGTGACTCCCTCGTCAGGTCCACACCCCCCACCAACCCAACCTCCACTCCCGGCACCTTCCCCTGCAACCGCAAGAAATGCAAAACTTGCGCCCACACCTCCCCCCTTACTTCCCTCCAATGCCCCAAGGGACACTTCCATATCTGCCACAAATTCACCTGCACCTCCACACACATCATCTATTGCATCTGCTGCACCCGATGTGGCCTCCTCTATATTGGGGAGACAGGCCGCCTACTTGCGGAACGTTTCAGAGAACACCTCTGGGACACCCGGACAAACCAACCCAACCACCCCGTAGCCCAATACTTTAACTCCCCCTCCCACTCCACCAAGGACATGCAGGTCCTTGGACTCCTCCCTCGCCAGACCATGGCAACACGACAGTTGGAGGAAGAGGGCCTCATCTTCGGCCTGGGAACCCTCCAACCACAAGGGATGAACTCAGACTTTTCCAGTTTCCTCATTTCCCCTCCCCCCACCTTGTCTCAGTCAAATCCCTCGAACTCAGCACCGCCTTCCTAACCTGCAATCTTCTTCCTGACCTCTCCGCCCCCACCTCACTCCGGCCTATCACCCTCACCTTGACCTCCCTCCACCTATCGCATTTCCAACGCCCCTCCCCCAAGTCCCTCCTCCCTACCTTTTATCTTAGCCTGCTGGACACACTTTCCTCATTCCTGATGAAGGGCTTATGCCCGAAACGTCGATTCTCCTGTTCCTTGGATGCTGCCTGACCTGCTGCGCTTTTCCAGCAACATATTTTCAGCTGTTGGGCCGAAGGGCCTGTTTCCACACTAAGTAATCTAATACTTATAACTTGTTGCAAAGTGTCACTTAAGATAGTAGATTTAGCACAGAAATTTTGCTGATGTAAGATACAATGAAAAGAAATGAGAGCATCTGGATCTGATAATACTTTTCATCTGCAATAAGCCCTTTTTATGTTTTTAGATTAGATTAGATTACATTAGATTAGATTAGATTACATTACATTACAGTGTGGAAACAGGCCCTTTGGCCCAACAAGTCCACACCGACCCGCCGAAGCGCAACCCACCCATACCCCTACATTTACCCCTTACCTAACACTACGGGCAATTTAGCATGGCCAATTCACCTGACCCTGCACATCTTTTGGATTGTGGGAGGAAACCGGAGCACCCGGAGGAAACCCACGCAGACACGGGGAGAACATGCAAACTCCACACAGTCAGTCGCCTGAGGCGGGAACTGAACCCGGGTCTCAGGCGCTGTGAGGCAGCAGTGCTAACCACTGTGCCACCGTGCCACCCCACCGTGCCACCACCGTGCCGTCTGTCATGGAAGGTGCACCGTCTGTACATACACTCACTAAATTAACCAAATTCAGTTTAAATTAACGACATTTATCTTGAAAATTTGTAAAGATATCTATTCCTCGTGTTCTACCTGTAAGAGTGCCCAAAGCCAGTAACTCATTGTAGCAAATAAAATCTTCAGTTATGGCCCGAATGAAGTATAAAACCTGCGCTGAGTCAGTAGTATCAGTTGATTCATCCAAAGCGATTGAATAATATGTGTTTTCCTTTTGGAGTATTTGTTGGAGGAGTTCTGTTACGTTGAGGGCTAATTCATGCTGCCGATCAGTCATGGTTCTCCTTGAACGAAGCAGTTGTTTGTACTTTGGAACATTATCGTGGTCTAAGCGCCCCACAACTTCGACAATACATTCTTTTACGATTTCCACATCGCTGAAACGCTTCCCTCTTTTTCTGAGTATATAAGCTATTTTATATGTTGCTTCAGTGGCATTTTTTCCGGGTCTTAATACTGCTTGAAATAACTGTCTTTGCTTTTGCTTTTCATCTTTTAATTTCTGCAATGCCACCTTCCACACCTGTCCCTCTAATTTAAATACTTGTGGTCCTTATGTGTGGCATAATGCTGATAAGCATTATATTTCTTCAATGTTGATATTGCAGTATCATCCTATCTTTAGCAGACACAAAATAATATTGCAATTCCCAATCCTCATTAAAACCTGTTTTCTTCCTTCAGCGTTCTCTTGGTCATCTTTGACATGATGGGCTGTTAAGTGACAAAATAAAAAAACACAAATGTTGATACTGTTAGACTGTGTGTAACTATTCTCAAATTTCACTTCAAATGGAAAGTCACGTGCACTGTTGTCATAAGTTGATAAACACTGGCGTACTGGATATCCACAGACTCTCTCCAACCAGCCTTGGGTGATAGTGGCGCCAGTCAGGCGGGGGAGATAACGTACATTCTAGAGTCGCATTATAACTACATCATGAGCATAGCAGGTGCCGAAATAGCCCTTATAGCTTCCCAATTTTTTAGTCTGTGAGGATTATTTCATTGAATTTTCTTTTACTCTCTGGTATTTTAAAAACATTCACTTTAAGATGAAAATAAAATTAAAGGACAAAAAAGCTAATAAAAAATAATTTGTTCTGCAAAATTTGGATTCATTGAAAAGGCCACACACAATGACCTAGACGGAATGGGGCGATTGGGTGCAGCCGTTTTGACACGGCTGTTTGGGCGCCCGCTGATTTGGCGCAAGCCCATTTGGCAACGCACGTTTTGGCGCTAGGAAAAAAATTGTTGGTTGATTCATCATCATTCAAAGGTAGAACTTTAAAGATTTTTAAAACTAACTATTGAAATATAAAAACATTAAATCTGTTAATCACTAAAAACTGTAACGTAGCTTTTATTTGGTTCATTTAGTAATTATGAGCAAGGCTATTCAAGTACTTGATAACATCCATGTTTTCAAATCTAAGAACAATTTCATGTATCCTTCTATCTGCATCTCTATACTGTTTTAATTTCTATGGTGGTTCATGCCCAGCTAGTAACCCTTCATAATATGCATCTCTACCTTTCTGTACTTTACACTGGCCATCTATTAATTTTCCATATGGTGGGAGGTTGCATGCTAAGTTCGTATTGTCATCAACGGTGGGCTGCCTCCGCATGATTGTTTGTGCAGTCTTTCCCGGTTAATATTCTCTGAAAGTTCTAAATCTCATGGAGAAATAGAGGAGTTTGTGTTCCATTTCCTCGTCTGGTCTGACAATCAACATATGTATCTTCAAACCAGTTCAGTAAATCTTGAAGTTCTTGCGGCAGTTCGGTCACTAGAGCATCCAGATATTCATTGAACTTGTTCAAAGGTACAAAGGCAAGCACAATAATCATTCTAGCTTTTAACCCAAAATCAGGGTCAGTGTTATACAAACCAGTGAACCCCAATCTAGCTAAATGTTTTTGCATATTTTGAGCTAAATGAAAAAAAGCATCCTTTTTATTTGGTCTTCAGGGAATATGTCCTTCATAGCACTGTGCGCAGCTTGTTCAAAATTGCAGACGATTGAAGTGGGTTTCAAATTGGGTTCCATTTCTTTCAATAACTAACATTCTCACATATGTGGTGCGTTGCTTGTTGGGCAAAAGAGCATACACTAAAAGGTGAATACCTCAGTGTTATTTTGCTAGAATTACATAAATCTGAGAAAAGAGGCTGGGAGCAATACTGAATATGCCATCAGCAAACCACATATCAGATGTCACTAAGTGTTGGAGCCAGCTCTGTCTTCCAAAGATTAATATCCAGTCGGGACCTGCTCTGTTATCACAGTAAAAAATTTTCTTCCACGCCTGGTTGAGGGATATATATTCTGTAGCATTCTGGCACAAATTGTTGCAAATTAGTTGGATTGGTGGGTGTGTTCATGACTGAATTACGCTTTCTGCATATTATTTTCCTCAAAGCAGACATATTAGGAATGACGAGGACGGCTAGACTAGCTTGGGATATGTCTGTCAAACATGCATTAACAACTACAGTCGGTGACTCGAGTCTCCTCTGCTCTCTTTATTTTAGTTTTCACAAGTATAACCTCTAATTGTGCAGCAGAAGCTTCATGTGAATGGTTGTTCAGCTCCCTCACCACCCCTCCAGCTTTAGTATGGACCCGTGCTTTGCACCGATTCTTATTTTTATTTTATTTTCATTTTTTTTCTCTTCTCACAATGCCAAAATTTCAAGTTGCTGTCAACTTTGCTTCTTTTGTCAAAGACGTAGAGGAATCCATTTTGTTAATACCTCCTCAGTCAGCCATATGGATAAAACTATTAAAAAAATATAAAAAGATGGCAAAAGAACGAAACACTTGTGGCAGCACAGCCGCGGTTAACTCAACTGAGGCTGAGGACTAACTGTTGCCTGAGCAAACGGCTAAACGAGGAGAGAGCTAGTTTTCCTGTTTCCATATGTACTAGCTCAATTTATACAAAGGAAGTGCAAACAGCAACGTACCTATTGGTCTTTTCAACGCTGCATGCTCAACTACTATATACAAAAATACTTAGTACAAAAAAATGCATGCAATTATATGTTCTCATGTACAAATAGTATATTTATGTTGAAATTAAACTTACCTACACCATTCGATAAACATGCGTGGTTATTCAACATAACAGATGGTTATATAACAGATATATTGTAATTTTGTTACACTAAAGCTGTCCATACAGACAGATTTACAAATAAGGAATTATTCTTAGTGCCAAAACGTCTGTCGCCAAATGTGCTGGCGCCAAATAGGTTTGGCGCCCAAACAGCCGTGCCAAAACATACCAAACCTGGCCTAGAAGGCTGCAGGTTCCCCACCCCTGGGATAGAGGATTGGTCCGCCCAGTTCCTGAAGAGCATGGCCTCGCTCTTGCCTCGGTTTACCTTTGCCCCCGAGGCCCATTCAAACTGGTCACAGATGCACATGAGTCTGTGCACGGACAGCGGATCCGAGCAGAAAATGGCGACGTCATCCATGTACACGGAGGCCTTAACCTGCAGGCCCCTGCTGCCAGGAATAGTCACCCCTCTCAGGCTCGCATCCTACCTGATGGACTCGGCAAATGGCTCTATGCAGCACACAAACAAGGCAGGAGAGAGAGGGCAGCCCTGCCTGACTCCAGATCTGACTGGGAAGCTATCTGATTCCCACCCATTGATTGAGACTGCACTGACAATGTTGGTGTAGAACAATCTGATCTAATTGCAGATTCTCTCCCCAATGCCCATTTTGGAGAGGACATCTCTCATATGTATGCGATATCAAGTCAAAGGCTTTCTCCTGGTCCAGGCTGATAAGGCAGGTGTCCATCCCGCTGTCCTGCACGTAGGCGATCATATCCCTGAGGAGTGTGAAACTCTCAGCAATCTTCCTGCCTGGTACAGCACAGGTTTGGTCAGGGTGATTCACCGACCCCAGAGCAGACCTGACCCGGTTGGCGAAAACCTTTGACAGAATTTTGTAATCTGCATTCAATAGTGAGATTGGTCTCCAATTTCTGAGTTCCTCCCTCTCCCCCTTCTGTTTGTAGATGAGGGTGATGATGCCTTTCCTCATGGATTCACTCATGGTACCTGCCGGAAGTGTACTGACATCCAACTCCAGCAGGTCCTGGCCAATCAAGTCCCACAGAGCAGAATAGATCTCGACCGGTAAGCCATCGCTTCCAGGAGTTTTATTCTTTTCGAAGGACTCGAGGGCCTTGGTCAGCTCATCCAGAGATAATGGCTGGTCCAGCCTCTCGCGAGTTCTGTCGTCTAAGACCTCCGTGATAGAGGACAGGAATGACTGGGAGGCTGCGCTGGCGGTTGGCCTCGAGTCATACAGACTGGCATAGAAGAATTTACTGATCCTCATGACATCAGCCTGAGATGACGTTACCGAGCCATCTTCTTCCTTCAGGCTGCTGAGCACGGAGCTCTCTTTGTGCACCTTCTGGATGAAGAAACATGAGCACGTTTCGTCTTGCTCCACAGAGCGGACCCTGGACGGAAGATTATCTTGGAGGCCTCAGAGGCAAAGTGCGAAGCCTGCTGGCCCTTCACCTCCTTGAGGTCCTCCGTGACATCGACCCCCAATGTCTGCAGCAGGAGCAGGTTCTGCATAGTTTCCTGGAGTTGGGACAGTTTTCCCCGCCT